>NC_143538.1:11288975-11588975 GCF_031878675.1 Megascapheus bottae | reverse complement strand
GTGCTGGAGGTGGGATTCTCTGTTCTTCTTGCCATGTTCCTGAAGAAAGGGTGTCTTCCTCAACAGAGGAACAAGTCACTGCTTTGTCATCGTCATTTCGCCCCTGATCTGCTGCGCTTTCTGGAACCACCAGATTTTTCCCTTCTTCAGTCAAAACTGACTCAGGAGCCAAAGCGGCGGTCTCCACACTTAGCAGAGAAGGGTCAGTGGGCGCATCAAGGATTGCTGTGTGGCCAGGTCCCTCCTGCTCCTCACCAAGGCCAGTGGGACTGGTATTTCCCATGCTAGGCTGAAGCTCTCCAGTAGTAGGAGACAAGGGTAGACTTGCTGCTCTATCTCCTAGCAGCTGTTCATCAGGATCCGCTGAATCTCCTTGGTCTGGGCCTTCCCTGCAAGCTGCAGCCCTATAGAGTTCAAGAGTTGCTGTTCCCTTTTCTTTCTGGGAGGGGACAAGAGAAAGTGCGTCATCTTTGGTTACTGATTCACCACTTGGACTGCTTGCCAGAGAGAAAGCGCTGTCTGATGGCACAGACTGGTCTGGCACCAGTTCTTTCTCAGTTTGAGGGACAACCAGAGGCAGACATGAAGCTACCTCAAGTAAATTCACTACAGGAGCATCTAGGTTCACATCTTCTCCTTGGACCTTTCTTCCTTCAAGAGGGCATTCCTGGGTAACACTTACAGGATCAGAAGTGCTAGGGTCAGCTTGTAGGTCCTCCAGGCAGGCTGCAGGACACAGATCTTGGGTGCTGGGCTGCTGGGCTGTGGTTTCAGGCTGTCTCCATGTGTCACTACAATGCTTTACAACCAGCTCGCCACTAGAAGGCACTGTGCTCTGCTGACATGCAGACTCTGAACAAAGTTTATCGTTCCCAGTTGTACAACAAACTGGTGACTGACTGTTTTGGCTTTGAGCACAAGATGAATTAGTTTCTGATTTCTGGTCAAGCATCGCATCAGTTTTTAGCATAGGGAAAGTTAAATCACAGGGGGACATTACCTCACACATGCCTGCCAGGGGAGTGTCAAGTTCTGACCCATTGGAAATCTTGTCCTCTGCAACAGCTTGAACTACCACAGTGTTTTGCTCTCCTACAGTTTCAGCTAGCTCCTCACAGCTTCTTAGAATTTCCATTCCCACTGTATTTTCATCAGGGGTTTCTCCAGAGCTCAAAGACGGTGAGGACTCTGCAGGTTTGTTATTGGGAGCACTAGTGGCAGGCAAACAGTTTGGAACACCATTATCCACAAGTTCACTTCGGACTTGGGTATCAGCGGCTCCAGCCATGCTGATAGAAGAGTCATCAAGTTTTTCCTCTAAAATTTCTCCAGGGTGAAGGGTATTATCCTGGGTGGTGGCAACTGGGTTCACGAGACTCTGTTCTACTTTTCTTGTACTCTCCAGGACACGGGCATCAGCTGCTGAATCATCTGCCAGTTCCCCTCCCGAAGAAAGCAGGGCTGTACCTGGTTCTGTCACTGTGTCTCCCAGCTGTACACTGTCTCTGTTACTCAGAGATTCCTGCCCCAGGGCCACTCCAGAAAGTTGTGTTCCAGTTTCTTCATTTCTGGGACTACAGGATGGAAGGTCTTCTGTGTCCTTTCCTCCACAGTCGGGCAGGCTCTGAAGACAGCCGTCCTGATCAGACACAATTCCAGAGTCCACAAGAGGTGCTGGCTCCACCTTTTCCACAGTTTTCTCCACGCCTTTATTTTTCTTCCTGTGAGAAAAGTCTGCATTCTCTTCCTCAGCCTCTGTTGACAAATCATGGGGACTTTTAATCTGCTCAACAGGACTTCCCTGGCAGCAGAGAGTATTTTCAATCTCTTTAGGAAGAGAAGAAGAAGGCGGCTGGCTATTCGGGGATTCTGATGCACAAGGGAGGAATTGGCTCTCTGTCTCTGGGGCACTGGGCAGACAAGAGGGATCTTGTGCTGTCATTAAGGGTGTGAGATTGTCCATCTGCTTGATGCTTGTTTTCTAGGAGGAAAGTAAAGGTATTTTTAACTCTATCATTCTATAAAGATATTTTAACTGTATCATTCTGTTATCGCTTCCCACTGCCATATCTACGTATCTTTGGATATTAAAAATGACTTCAAATATAGAAAATGACTTTTTAAATATGTTTAGCCTACTTTAGAAAATCAAAGGAAATTGAGCTTCAAAAACTGTTTTTAATAAAGCACCTTAGCCAGGCACCAGTGGTTCATGTCTATAGTGATGGGAGACAGAGATTGGAGGATTATGCTTTGAGGCCATCTAGAACACAAAAATCATGAAGATTCCATCTCAACCAATGGCTGGGCTCAGTGGAATGTACCTGTCAACATTAGTGACACAGAAAAGCACAAGTAGGAGGACTGAAGCCAATGCTGGCCCTGGCATAAAGCCAGACTACTTTACCTTGAAAATAAAGAGCACATAAAAGAGCCAGAAGCGTGGCTCAAGTAGTAAGGAACACACTTAGCAAATACCAGATCTTGGGTTCAAGCCTCAATATGATGCCCCCAAAACACTGTGAATATCTTCAAATGAGTAAGTAGCTGAAAAGGCTCTTTTTTAAAGGGTCTTTCGGAGAGGCAGAGCCTAATTCACTTCAACCCATTCACCACGCACATTTGAGTAATAACAAATCATAACCAATTTCACAAAACTCCTTTCCATCGCAAGAAGCAGCCAGGGGCCCCACACTAATGAGGAGTTACAAGTTATTCTGGAACCCCCAAATTATGATCGACCCAACCTAGCTCAAATATTTGGGTTTACAATTTCACAAACAGGGACAGCACTGGACTTTGAACTCAGAGTCCTATACTTGCACTCTACCACTGAAGCCATATCCCCAGACCTTTTAAGGGCTTTTAAGATTTGCTTTTAATATTTTTTTTGTCTAACATGGTCTCATTTTCTGCCCAGACTGGCTTCAGTGGTGATCCTACTATTTATGTTTCCTGAATGGTTGGGGTGACACGCACATACCATAGCATTCAGTTTTGGGTTTTGTTTGGGGATTTTTTTTTTTTTGGTATGGCTTGGTTTCATTTTTGGTTTTAATTGGTTAAGATGAGACCTTGTGATCCTTTTGCCTGGCCTGGCCTTAACTACAGATTTTCCAATTTCAGGCTCAGTAGCTAGGGTTACAATATAGGTTTTCAACTAAAAAACATAAAACAATTCCCTTCTTATCCAATACTGAATATTAAATAAAAAATAAATTATATAGCATTAATAATACCTAGCTTCTAACTACCGTCAGACAGTATTGTGGTTTGATGCTATTATAAGCCATCTCAACAATGATTTTTCAGGGGCCAGAAGTTTAGCCTAGTGGTAGAGTACTTCCCCAGCATGCACGAATTGGTACCACATACATAGAAATGCCGGAAGTGGTTCTGTGGCTCAAGTTGTAGAGCACTAGCCTGGAGAAAAACCCAAGGACAGTGCTCAGGCCCTGAGTTCAGTCCCCAGGACTGCAGTTCAAAACCAACCTGGACACAAAAATCCACGAAACTCTTTATCTCCATTTAACCACCAGAAAACTGGAAGTGGTGCTGTGGCTCAAGGGGTATTGGTACACTTGAGCCAAAGAACTCAGGGACATGCCCTGGCCCAGAGTTCAAGTCCCACAACCAACAAAAAAAGAAAAAAATACAGTCAACTGGGTGAAAGGATTCTACCCTACTATAATAGAAATGGTAACTATCTATGACAATCGCAGCACAAACAAAAAAATATTAACAATGTTGGGAAAATTAAGTTTATAGTTATCCAAGATTATAATTATGCAAAAATCCCTTATTTGTATGAACAAGGCTTAGGAAAATGTAGAAAAAAAACAAATTTAGATTTATAGCACAATTTAATCACTCCTTGTAATGCTATTATTTTCCTTTCTACCACTTGAGCTACAGCATCACTTCTGCCTTTTTTCTATGTATATGGTACTGAGGAATCAAACCTGGGTCTTCATGCATGCTGGACAAGCACTATACCACCAGTCCAAACTCCCAGCCCCAATGCTACTATTTTCTTAATACATAAAATTAACTTAAAACCTCTGGTTGGTTCTCCAGTCATTATTTGATCTTCTCCAATAATTATCTCAGACATGTTCCTCTGGATCATCTGCTTATACCGTAAATACACAATACTTAAATTTTCACCAAAGTTCATTTAATATAGGACAGGAAGAAATGCATTTTCACTAAAAATGAGTGTGCTAGTTTCCGTAAACACTTGTGTACTAGTTTCCTTACACATATACAAAACTGGCTTTTTTTTTTCCATGTATAACAAATATGACAGCAGGTCATCATAGTTCATGAAGGCTGAACTTTCAAGAGAGAGAACTAGAGAAACAAGGAGTGCTCGTTAGAGAATTTTAGAAGCTCCTGCACATGCATTTCCCACATTTTTAATTTCTCATTGTTTTTCTGTCAGCCATTACTCACAGGTAGCTTTGACATCTGCAAATTGCTATTTTCACACAGATTCTCATTTACTTAGGATGAAGATATTAAGAGAAAAATATGACTTTCACTCAAAGAAAAATGACATGATTGCTTTGAGACGAAAGTGATTCTAAAAGGCAAAGGCAGGTGTAACATAAACCCTGCTATGGAGTTACTTGGCCTGAATGTCTCACAAAAACAATACATGTTCCCAAAGAAGTGTCTAGCACTGAACTAAACCAACATGACCTCAAACACAATCACCATCAAGCTGTTCCTAAATCAAATCAACTCCGAAATAGGCTGGCTGGAAAAATGTTGTTACGGAGATGCATCCATATGACGTCTATATTATTTGTAATAAATGCTACCAGGGAGTCTATAATGTTTTTATGTCTGGCAGCAACTTCATCTTCAAGACTTGAATGAATTACAAAACGTTTATTTTCTTAGTGATCTTTTAACCATATAACTATCGGTTTAAATATAGTTCCATAATTGTAACTCAGTAAAATAAGTGTGAAGAGGCTTTACTGAGTAGATTTGGTTGTGGCTCTCGGTAACTGTCCTTCCTTAATTCTACAGTTAAACCAAACACAGAGAAATGCCAGGAAAGCTTAGTTGTGTGGCTGCATATTTCTGCATATTCGATGTGTATATGAGGAGGTTTCATTACTTCAGAAACCTGGCAAAAATCAACTAAAACAAAAAGAAAATCTCAGCCCCCTAATGCTACAACCCCAATGCCAGCTCTCTATCTTAGGTAGCAGTAACACCTAATACTACTAATATTGCCTTACAGGTTTCACAATCCTAGACAGAAGTATTGTTATATATGTAAGTATGGCAAGATTCAGAGAGAGAGAGAGTGGGGGGTATATGGGTGTAATACACATTAAATTAAAGTGAAAACTTCGCCTTACCATCAGCTGCTGTTGGATATTCATAAGTTTAAAAATATGTCCAGTACAACTATCTCCAGGAAAAGGGAGATTATGCGATTCCGACTCAGAGGTCAACGTATAGATGTCCAACTCTCGGTGATGCCTCACAGAACAATCTCCATAAGGTATCTCATAGGACAAACTGCTCCAGGAATCTGGCTCTCCAGCATTCTCCCTGAAGGCAAGCAATCTCTCATTAATATATATTCTTCCTCCCAGGCAGTAAGTGTAACCCTTGTAAGCATAATATTTCATGTCTAACCTGTTTATGGGGAGGTACAACAAAGATCCTGTTTATATGTAACTACAAACATATAGCTAGATACATATATTTGTGGGCTGGATTTTTCTCCATGATCTGTTTTGTCATCAATTTGATACCACTTCATTTGAGTCAATCATAATATCAGCCTTTTGTACTTTGAAGTTTGATCTTGATTTTGGTGTAATATGAATGAGACTTCGGTACTGCCTTCATGTAGTACTGAAATTACGCTGCACTATACAATTGGAACAATTATTAAAAAATACCCATTCTTTTCTTCATAATGGTAGTTTTCTCAATGGGATATTAAAAAAATAAAAGGAATAGAAGATATTTCTTTTTTTTTTTTGTCAGTCCTAGGCTTGGGCTCAGGGCCTGAGCACTGTCCTTGGACTTTCTCAAGGCTAGCACTCTACCACTTGAGCCTCAGCATCACTTCTGGCTTTTTTTCTATGTATGTGGTACCAAGGAATCGAACTCGGGTCTTCGTGCATACTAGGCAAGCACTCTACCACTAGGACAAACTCCCAGCCCTAGAAGATATTTCTACAGACCTTCCTCCAGTACTTTAGATTTATATTCCTCCATCTGCGTATCTCCTTTTCACTCATTTTTTAGAAGGTATCAGCAGAGATCTTCTCATTTGCCAAATAAAACCACCAGAATTTCTATTGCATTTGTAGGGATGCCTTTCTATCCTGCCAGACTTGATTCGACTACAATAATATCTTTGTGCACATTTCCCAAGGTAAATTTGGAAAGTACCCAAGCAGAAATACAGGGCTGAAGGACAACTTAATTACCATCTATAGACATGGGAAGACCTTCTACTCAAGATAAGGCAGAGTAGTTATTTTACAAGTCTAAAGTAGACTGAACATGGAGAATGACTTTCAAATGGAAACGGGATAGTTATACAGAAAGAAAATGTGCTTTGGAAATTATAGAACATTTCAGTACACCTGGGTTCTAAGTATGAGCCTCACAGCTTACCTGTTCTGATGGGTATACAGAGAGAAAGCAAGGCTTTATCCATGTTCTACTGACTTTATCATCATAGTAACTGCTTCAGCATATGATTTTATCTGAAAACATGAGATGGCTTAACACTTCAGAAATCTGTATCTTTTAATGCTTTGTAACATAAACCTAGCCACTGTCTCCTGAAATTCTTTGCAAGTGAATCAAAAACATCTGTCCTATTTTCTTCACAGTATTTACTTTCTACTTGTTGCATGTTTCACATATGTGAAAGTTAAATAGAGCAGGTCATCAAAGTAGTGATATTGAAACTACTGGTTCACATGAGCTAGTTTTACTACCATGACTTCAGTACTAAAGTCTCATTAACATACTGTCAAGACCATAACAAATTTTAAGGTATTTAGAAGGCTTACATTATGATTATCTTGGGTAAAGTAATACCAAACTGGTAACATAAAGCAGATCATGAAGTAAAGTCCAATCCACAAGCATGGAGATAGATCAGAGAAAAGGCAGGCTTATCTCTATAATGCCAACGTTTCTTTAGCATTCTCACTGAGCAGCAAACACAAAACAGAATCAGTGACCCTATAAGTCCACTAACACAAGTTGATCATGGTAGAAATAACTTACTACTAAAAATTATTTGAAACTTAACATGATAGAAAGAATACGCATTAAATATGAACTAATTCTAGTGTACTGATTAATAATAAAGTCAGCTGATAAAGTCTCAACTGTGAAGATTCTACCATTCAATGATTACAGTTTTAATACTGACAGAAATCAATAAGTTTAATCACCATGAGGTAACCTCACCAATGTACAAACTAGAGTTTCTGGTTCAGGAAGGAAGAAAATTTTTCTCATTAGTCTGGGTAGAACCTGTACCTTCAGATATGAGGTTACTATCATTAAGTTTTAATATGACAACTTTAACTTAAGCAGTACAATAAACTTCTAATCACCTTATATGGGTTTTTATAGAGCCCACTGCCATCATCAGACATCTTTCATAATTTATGACCAAAATAGATAATCTAGACCAATAAAGTCACAATAAAGATTCAATGTGTTTTTCAACTACATGTGACTTTTTAGCTCTCCTCTAATTTGCCACTTTTACAGAAACATGTTACTGATTTTTCTCTCCCAGATAATAGCCCTGTATACTGAGAAAATTTCTCAAACTATTTATGAAGAACCAAGATTATTTTTCTTTCCACTTCATGACAGAAGCAAAGATCTATGGTAACAGGATACTGTTCTGAGTGGCCCACCACAAAATAGTAAGAGGCAGGCCGGGGGAGTCGGCAATATTACCTACTTTGTTTGGAGCCAGAGAACATCATATATCTTTAATTATCAGAACTCCAAATGCCAGCATATTCACATTTTGCATATTAGGAAAACCAGAGTAGAGAGGTAAGTTGCCAAAAAATAAAAGGCTAGTAAGAAGAATGTTCAGAACTTAAATTCAGACCCAATTCTAAAACTGAGCTTCCTCTTTTCACTAACTTCGGTAACTACCTCCACAACAGCTTCAAATTACAGCTGCACTCAACTAGACAGAATAAGCTGTAAGAAGTCAATCAGGTATATTAGGTAGTTTCTATTTTCATGAAACTGTAGAATAACACAATTTAGCAATCATTCCTTACAGGACTACAGGATTCAAACTGGGCATCTGTGGCTGCCCCAAGATTCAGAGTTTACATGTGTGGTACAACAAAATTAAGTAAGCCCAGAGTAAATTCCAACTAACTTTCTAGCAGCCTACCTGCTATGCAAGAATCAACCAACCAACCTCCTGCTTCTCACCTTGCCCAGCACGTTGCCAACTCCAGAAAACGCTGTAACATGCAGTCAAATTAAGTATAAAGAAAACACTTTTCAAATCCTAATGACACTAGTCCTGCAAGGAAGTACAAAACTGCCTCTTGGTCAATCACAGCAAGAAGCCAGAAAAAAAAAAGTCAGAAAACAAACAAGACCCCAATGCATCTGTGTGAAAGCTGATACTCACACGTATCTACCCAGGCACCAGGAATAACGCAAGCCCATCCTATTTCATGCTGTATGTAGCTTTAAGAGTGAAGAAGAAAAGCAGTCAGGTCAGCCCTCTCAAAGGACCTCTTTTACTCTGAGTCACACTTCTGACAAGAAACTGCAGCAGTTCCTTATTTGAAGGTTATTGCGATACTGTCCATGAAACCCTATCACCATCACATTGCAAAACCTCTATGGGGCTTACAAAACCACCCACACTCCAGTGACACGGCGCTAGAGTGGCTGAGGGGCGCATGTGCGATTGGAGCACAGTGGGAATGAGCTGCTCCCCCTTCAACATGAAAAAAGTGATCTCGTGAACAAGGATAGCTTATCAATCCCATGACCTGGGGCCAGCAGTTCAGTTTCCCTCGGGATGAACACTGCACGTGCCGGCGACACCTCAAGGTTCTGAGAGCTGCCCAAAAGAGAACACAACCGCAGCCTGGGGGAAGCCCAGTGTGCAAAATGAAGCAGGGCCCAGGAGTCGCTCAGCACATTACAGCACTGCCCGCCCACTGCTGGTTTCCTTGCACTCCTGCCTCATCCGTTTACCAAAACACAAACACCCAAATGACCTAGTCACAAAAGAGGTAAGAGGGATGGACAGAAGGGTAGACATGACACTGTGTCACATGACTGGGCAGGAACATGTCAAGGCATTCCAAGTCGTGCTCTCTGACTTTCTAAACTAAATTCTTTCCCCCTTAAACAAAAGCAAAAGCTCCATCTGGTTTTATGCCGAGTCAGCTACTGAAGACCCCTCTGTCAATGATGTGAAGAGGACCCCCAAAAGGAAATCACTCAGCTGACAAAACAGCTTACACAACAGTACTCGGCTCCATTGTGAAACAGGTCACTATAGTAGTTACTCTACCACCTGACTGAACCCAGGTGTCAGAGACTTGAGAACCTACAGCCGTGAGTCCTCTGAGAGGGGCCAATACTGCCTGCTACAGTAATCCGTGTTTGAACCCTTGAGGGCTATCCACATGTTCCTCCTTATCCTGGACACCAGGGAACCTCAGGCTTACACCTAGTTCTCTTATTTAGCAAGCTTCTGACACTTCACTTCTCTAGTTTGTTTCCTCAACTATAGAACATGGGCAGTAATAATCTACCCACTTGCAAGGCTCTATGAGAATCAATACGTAAAACAATAGCTTGATTGTAACCAACCATTGATGAGCAAAGCCAAGTTATCATAGAAGATGCTTTAGTTTCCTCAGGAAAACAGATCAGGACTACATGGAAAGCATATGACCCTGTCCTAATTAAGTAGCACTTAATCCTGAGTTCTACTGGTCTCTTACTGAATCTCTTCTGTCAGTTCTGTGAAAGAAAGAATGTGAGCATTGGAATTACATACACATACTTAGAAGAGTAACTCTGCCACTCTCTCAATAGGGTGGGGCTATGGATTTAGCTCGCTGAGCTGCCACATTTCATCCACAAAAAGCACCCACTTCAGGGAGGTCATAGTAAGGCTAAAATAATACCTGCAATGTGCCCATTGTAGTTTCTAGTGTAGGCATTCAGCAAATCAAGATTTGTTGGACTGATACTAAAAATGAGATAAAGTTTCCAAAGACAAATAATTTTAAACTAGCTCTTGGAGCAATGGAAATATTTCAGCACTTTGTATCAACACTCCACAGCTAGAATTCTTAAGAAACCTTTTTCTAAAGATGGTGGCATTAAGCCAGGTGCCACTGGCTCGCACCCATAATCCTAGCTATTCAGGAGGCTGAGATCTGAGAATCACTTTTGAAGTCTCACTTACAAGATGTAACTAGAATATAGGAAGTTCTTAGAGACAGAACATAGATCAGAGGTGATATGGAGAAAAGAGACTTAAGTTAATAGCTTCTGGATTTACAGTTTCTATTTGGAGTCATGAAAAACCTCTAGAAATAATGGATATTGGTGAGAGTTATGAACTACAAACCTGAAAATATCTGAAACGTGTGTGTGTGTGTGTGTGTGTGTGTGTGTGTGTGTGTGTGTGTGTGTTTAGGAAAACTATCACCACCACTGTCATCACATCATCATCTTTCCTGACTCATGAGGATTGAACTTCTAGCCAAGTCCTCCAGTATTAACAGTGACACTGAGGGTATGAAGAATGGCCTCCTTACATTTTAGTTGCTAGCCCTGACCCAGCATTTTTCCCTGTAGTTAAAGAGTCCAGCAGAAGTCAAGCTAAAGGATAGAACTGCAGCAAGGAGCTCATGCTCTCCTATCAAAGTCTTCTACATGGCAGTTTCTCAAGTTGGCTTTCCCCTACCAGTTTTCCTGCTAAAGGAAAGAATCAGGTTTTCCACACGTAACAGAAGTAGGACAAAACCTCTTCTCCCAAAATAACCAAATGTACTCTAGTTTTCTAAGCCATGCTGCAGTAACAGTCTTGTGCCATTCTGGTCCAGGCATATAATGAAGCTGTCATAATCATTTTATTGCCCCATTTGGATGGCAGTCCTTAACTAAATCTGCTTCCCAGCCAGACAACTACAACTAAACAGTTATACAGACCTCTGGAATGAGGACTCCCTTCCAGAAACCATGAGACCAACAGCAGAGTGAATGTAATCCCTGGCCAGATGGGAAGTGTGAAGGACAGAGGGGATCCCTCTCTGGAATACTGTCACAGGACAGCTCAGGTATCCAAAGCTCACCTGAGATGAAGGCTGCCCCACCTACCACCAAGGCAACCACAGCACCCATGAGGTTAGAGTCAGCAAGGAGCCTGCTATCTAGCCTGCCTGGGAAAGTTATATGCTTGGCAAATGAAACCAGGCACAACTACACAAACACACTGTGCTTAGACTCTGAGGTGCCTCTTGATCTACCTGATTCACAAGCAGTTAAAAAGGAAGCCACAGAACACACAACTCATCTGGTATGCACAAAATACCTAAGAATTTGGAAATACAGCCTCAATTTTTTTAAAGGGGTCCCTCAATTGCTAAAGAACACATATCCAGTGGGGTTAATTCCTATTAAGACAATGTGATATAAAAGATAATCATAAAAGTAATAAAAAATAAAACTAGTTGAAAAGGGCAAACTATTCTTGAAGCTTCTGTGTTTGATAAACATTCCAATGAAAAGCATCACTGCTCTAATACATTGATTTCTCTATTTGTACAAGGGGGGAAAAAGGAACTCAAAATATTTTGACTAACAACCTTCCTCTGAAGGCCTTTTTAAGGAGTCAGACATCTTAACAATTGAACCCAAAGACAAACAGGATTTCCCACTGCACATTCCCAAAACAACTCAGCTTCATTTTACTGCTATTCATATGAAACCACTGCTCTAAATGTAGCTATTCAGTACAATCATATTTAAACAAACCCTCAAATCATTTGTCAATTTTTCTGTATGTGATTACAATATCAAAGCAATGGTTTCCAATCAATTCTTTCAAGTCTTGAGACGTACCAGGCAAAACTCTGTGTGTATGTGTGTTTGTGTGCGTGCGCGTGTGCACGCACACACACAGCAAAGAGTGCTTCCTCTTATACTAAGACAGGACAAATGGTATACATTGCTAATTCCTGCTAGCCCCCATCTTGAGTCTTCAATAAAGTATCGAAGCCTCCAGAAGGCTGAGGAGAGAAAAGGTTAACATGACTTACGTTTGTGTCTCACAGACAGCTTGCAATCCAGCAGCAGCAGCAGCAGCAGCAGCAGCAAGGTACAGAGCTGAGGCTTTAATCCATGCCAATGGCACACTGAGAAGCCAAGTGGGCTGTACCAGGACAACCTGGGGTGGGGCTAGTGAGAAGAGGGAGGAGAAAAGGGAGAAAGAGCACTTACTCAGTTAGGAGCTGGTGCAGCTGATGATAACCTCGCTCCAAGGCCAGGCTCACGGGCGTTGCCCCTTCCTGGTTGTGGATGCTCAGAGCTCCACGGCCACCTGGTTTCTGTAACAGGAACCAAGTTAACCGAAGCAGCCCCAGACGTACAGCAAAATGCATCAATGTCTCCCGGGGGGTACCATCTGGAGATGGGAAGAGCATGAAAAAGTAATAGAATTACAACTACTACCCAAGAAAGACAAAGGAAAGGACAAGTCAGGTAGATACACTGCTTCCAACTGTCTACAATCCTATATTCAGGATCTACAGGACAATATTTAGTGAACAACTTAATTATGATCAGGTAGAATTGGCTGACAGGCCAAGACAAAACAAAACCGGAAGAAAAAAAAAATCCTGGAAGCACACTCTTCAACAAGAGGCAGCTCCACATAGGCCATTTTCCTTTAAAGCAAAAAGAAATACTGAAGTGAATGCAGGCTCACAAGACAGACATCCAGGCAGGGAGGGGGTGGGGAGTTAAGAGCTGTTAGGACTTAAGATGGGTGTTTCTTCAAGGGTATAATTACTTTTAAAAAGAACACTCAGACAGGAGTTGGCTAGTAAAACACTACAAACTGGTTTTACTTGTTAAGTACACGCAGGTCTTTTTAGTTCCCTCACATTATTAAAAGTACATCAAGACTGCTGCCACTGCCGGCTTTTGTTTGTTTAATGAGAAAAATATTTTCTTTTTTTTTCCTGGCCTAATGAAGACCAACTTTAAGACAATATATTAATAAGTTAAGAAAGGAAAATGTGCGTGAGCTTTGCTTAAAATTAAGGCTTCTTGGCATACTAAGTCACTTTGATGGAAAGAGGAAGAGCTTTGGAGTCAGGCCAACCTGGGTTCAAACCTGGTATTTAGCATCTGTATGACGAGACCTGATTCACGGGCCTACTCTGAGCTTCACTTTCCCCGTGTTAGAGTGAGACACCATCACACGCTCCAAGGTATCAGAGCAAATGAGAGGGCACAGGTGAAATGCTGGGATTATTGACCAAGCTAAAGCAAGTACTCATTAAATGCCAGTTCTGTTCTTTACTCCGTTCTTGGCCCTGAACGGCAAATCACACCATAGGTCCACTAGCAGCACTCTGTCTTCTATTCAGCATTCTCTTGTGCCCACCCAAGGTGACAGGAGCAAAGGCCACTGGGGCCTGATGTATGTGCTCCCCTGCGCATTACTCAAGTCCAGGATGTCCTGCCTTCTTCCTCCGGCTCCCGTTTGTCTCTCATTCTTCATGATTGCCCTTGGCTCCCCCTTTTTTCGCTGTGCACTCTGATTTCTTAGACCCAGTGTTTCCTCTTACTCTGAAATCCTCAAATGCTTCAGAATATGAGTATCACAAGAGCCATGAACATGTTTCTAGAGCTCTAATTTCATATTGAACTGCACTGTGTCCTAAGGTTACCGGTGGATGAGTGTAGTCTCCTTTCTAAAGTAAGTTTTCTTGAAAGTAAAATTTATCTTTCGCATTTTGTGTTTTCCTGTGCACCTATATACATAGACTGACTCTGGATTTATAGACCGTGTAAGGAGCAGCCTGGGGCAAGAAAGAAATCAGTGCTCTAGGGGCTGAAGATGTAGATTAGGAATGGTACTTACCTACATTGCACTAGGCTCTGGGTTATACTCAGCACCACAAAACAAAAATACCAATAGATAAATCAATGCTTCAGAAAAAATGAAGGCTATGTGTAGGTGGAAGCTCTACAGAGGTAGAAAGGACAGGAGGAACTCCTGGAAATGATTCAGGTATCACCCTCTAACTTGTTTTATCCAGATGCTCACTGTATTCCAACACCCTTACCAAAAACAGAAGAACCAGTAAGGCTTTGACCAGGAAAATACGTATTTTTGTTAGAGCCAGTTCATTCCAGCCTACCAGATGACTCCTCCCTGAAGTGGCTTTCCCTTCAGTCCCCACCCTTTTCTGTCCCTTGTTTGCTTTGACTCAGCATGGCATTTATGAGCCAAAGTGTACACCTGCTCAGAATCTGGCATGTTGGCTCCTGCACTACATCGTCTCTAAGTCTCTCTCTGAAGCTTCTCGTGGTATGGGCCATGTCTCCTTCAACAGGTTGGAATTCTGTGTATAAGGGTTCACTATGTTCCGACTGTAGTCCACACAGCTCTGTAGAGGTTCTGTACATTTTTCCCAAAAACTTGATGAGAGTTCATTATCTTCATTGTGCAGATGAATCCAGGACTACACAACTAAATAAGTCAGCCAGAATCAGGACCTATGAAACTCGTAACTTTAAAAACTATATCCTTTTCATTACTCCAGTATATCTATTTTGGCTTAAAAGCAGGGAGAGGGGTACCACACAAATAACCTCATTATGTGGTCTTCAGAAGCATCTTCTCAAGTACCTACCAACATTTTCTTATTCTTAAAATATGTAAATAACTAGAGAGAATTACATAATAACCATATAAATGCACACCAACCTACCTCCTACAATAAATGTTTTTCTGTATTTCCTGATTATTTATCTACTCAACTTTCTGTCCACACACTTAGCAATCCATCTTATTTTTTTATGCATTTCAAACTACTGATACACTTCTGCAAGGGTATCATTAATCAGAGTTCAATAACATAGTTACAATTTTAAAGCCAATTGCATACACAGCAGTCCTGCAAATGGTAAGAGGAGACGTCTGGTAACACTTGAACAAATGCATCTATCTATACTAATTCAAACTCCAATCAAAACATGGAAGCCCCTCCCCTACCTACCCATTAGTGGAGTCAAAGACTTTAGAACTTTTCACCACAAACTGGCTTGAAGTCAAAACAATTTCGTGTTCCTGCAGGAAGCTGAAGGAGACCGTGGAACATTCTACATGTAAATGCTGTAATTAGGTAGTCGTATGTACTGTTTCTTGGGGAGAAATATGAGCTACTGTCAAAGGAACCACTGACCTGGACAAAAAGCTAAAAAGCAAACACTGCATCTCAACAACAAGAATTGGAGATTAGCTGTAAATCTCCTGCATGCCTTTGTGTACCTGTGAGCAGGAAGTCCTCTTATGTAAAAAGGCTCCCTATTTATCTGTACTCTCAACCCAGCCACCCAGCTTATTTCAAACCTTTTCCTCTAAAAGTAGCCAATGTGCAGTTGGTTGGACCCTTGGTTTGGTTAAGTTCTTAACCAGGTGTTCATATGTTCTGATCATACCAAGGGTTTCTGGATGCTAATCCACAACTAAGAGAACAACCCACACTGAAGGACGGAAGTGAACACCTGAAATCAGATTCCTGGTCCCAGATGCTGTCTTACCAATCTCTTGTATACATTTCATGGTAAATACTTAACCTGTTCAATTACTTTTGCTATTTAATTACTCTTTTAAATGGACACACAATGAAATTTCCTTCAAGGAGATTGACAGTCCATAAATTTTTAACACATTCACAGATTCTGATAGCCTCTACCACGAACAAAATACAAAATAATCATCACCTTCAAAGAATTCCCTCCTGATATTCTTTTAAAGTCAATTTGTTTTGTAATTCTATTGCTTCCAGAATATCAAGTAAATGGAGCCACGTAACAGTAATACTTGGAAATTGACTTACTTAGCAAAATACATTCAGAACACATCCAAGTTGTAGGTTTGCTCCATTTTAATCGCTAAATAGTATTCTACCCTGTATCAGAATTGTAGAGGGGCTGTTTCTATTGGTGGTGATTATGACTAATACAGATGCAGGCATATGTGCATACAGACTTTTTGGTCAATGTAAGTTTTCATTTCTCTAATATATACCCAAAATGGGACTGGCAGGTCAGACAATAAATGTGCCTTTAACTTTACCAAATACTGTGAAACTTTCCTAGAATGGCCACACAGATTTCCAACTATCCTTTCATCAGTATTAAAGCAAACATTTTCATCACTGTGTGACTTCTAGACTTTGTAGTTAGATTTACATTCAAGATAGAAACCAGATGCTATTTACAGAACCCAGTTTTTTTTGTTTCACTTAAAAATATGTATATGTATGATCATGACATCTAATAATATCATCCATTACAAGCATGATTATGTGGGAAAACCTTTGAGGAGTATCCAGATCTGCAGAAGGTAATGTGCCCGTCTCTACTTGGGTCATTTCCAAACAGCTTGAACTGACACCTTCCCGGCTACTTGGCTCCTGTGCTACAGTAGTTCTACCATTTGCTCACCCACTGTGGAACACTTGAGTAGGACAACCATATTATTAAGGGAACCCCATACGAAAACAGAAGGGTCCAAACACAGCGTCTGTTTGCGAGCCACATAAATTCTCACCATGCAAAGTGTGGTCTGTCCCCAAAACATTCCACTCTGCGGGCAACTTCAGGTGTCTGAAGGCCAGTGCGACCTTTTTATCGAGGGGATTCACATCTCCAGATGGGGGTCCTGACCGGTCAAGAAAGCGAGTGAAGTTTAGGGCCTGCTGGTCGCCAGCACTGGCTGCCAGGAACCGAGCCGCATCACAGACTTCATCCTGGACGAAACGGAAGTCTTCTTCCGCCACTACAAACACAGGAAGGCCCTCCTTGGAGGCACAGAGCAGCACCTTCACTGTCTCGCAGCAGTTGTGACCTAAAGAAAATGTAGACAACAAAGGAAACAGCCTTACAGAGTCCCCCGACAAAAGAGGTTAGGGAAGTGGGGGCAGGGGCGGGGGCCTGACAGTAGCTCCCCAAGTTCTTGTTTTGTGTGTGTGCTTGGGTTTATTTTTACCAGTCCTAGGGCTTGAACTCAGGGCCTGAGCACTGTTCTGGGGCTTTCTCAAGGGTAGTACTCTGCCCCCCTGAGCCACAGCACCACTTCCAAGGAATCAAACCCAGGTCTTTGTGCATGCTAGGCGAGCACTCTGGTACTAGGCCACACTCCCCAAGTTCTTAAAACTATTTTTGGCTTTTTAAGTTGTGACCATGCAAATATAGGCCCCTTAACACACAGTACGGAACTATACACCCCAGCTTTAACCACACCTATACTAATAACTGACAGAGAGACCAGGCTATGATGGTCAACTACTGGTGTTCAGTCCAAATGACAAGGCACTTTGCAAAGCACCAATCTACCTGATTTCACCTTGTTATCATTAGCCCACCTCCACCTAACAAATAAACAATAATTGCTCACTGCGTTCACCTGAGCCAAATAAGGATGGTGCAATGCTGTGGCTGGAAGCCCAGTCCAGAAAAAGCAAATATGACGCAGATGCAGAAGATGCCTAACCCTCGACACTGGGAGTAACCCACAACAGCCCCCCAACCTGACCAGCCTAAACCAAATACGAAGCTTTCATGGCACCAACTTCCTGTGCGCAAAGTATTTCTGGAGAATCAAGACTCTTTTTTTTCCCCCCAGATTTTTAACCTTTAGAATTAATGAGACACTTCCAATCCACAGATCATACTCAAGAAAGCGTGAATGTTTCTTCTCCACTTTCAAATACGATCAGCTAATCACATGTGCATGGTTAATTACCCATCACTAACCAGCACTCTTCTATAAAATACCTGAGTTTAAAAAAAAAAAAACAAAATGACATCATGCCACACTCTGCCTGATTGGCCCTGGGCATTCAGTTCTCTTGGTCTACCTCATATACATACTACCTCCACAGTGCAGCAACACAGCAGAGACCCTCTAAGTGGTCCTCAAGTCTGCATTCCCACTCCACAAGCATAAGCAAGAGACATTTCAGACTCAGAACAAACTAAGCATTCTACTCTTTTTGACAGAGAAAACTGAAGTTTTTGCCAAGTAGGCAGAGATTTTTCTACTTACCTTTCCCCTAGGATCCTCCTTAAGTCCTTTGCCTTGTGGTAAACAAAATTTCTCACTGCCCTGTAATTCTAGGCCGGAATTAAATAGCCACTAACCAAGTACCCGCTACATATCGGGCATCTGACTGAAACTTCAAAGAGTAAAGGGACAAGCCCAAAGTCACAGATACGTGGAAGCAGAAGCCACCATTCCAAGTCTCCGCCGCTGCCCCATTGTGTGAATGTGAACAGAAGAAGGAAGCGAAGAGCGTAAGTGCTGTGGAGGAGGCCTCATTGCACTTGGAAGGACACGCCACATGGCTATGGATCTAGATCAACAGGCTGAGGACCATGAGGGCCCATCTCCACACCTAGCTCCCTGAGGCTCACCCACTGCCTCCTGAGCTGAATTCCTTCTGGGAAGGCTACAGAAAGCCGGAGCATCGTCTGCACCAGCAATTCCATATGTACATGGAATTTGCACATTTCCTATCTGAAATAACATTAAGAAAAAAAAACTTAAAAGTTTTCTTTAAAGGCAGTGAGCTTACTGAACACAGACATTAATGTTAGCAGAAATATGCCAACTGATTTCTGGTAGTTGACTTGAATACTTTCCTGGCAGAGAGTATTAACTTTAAAATGTTCTGTAACATCTGTTGATTGAGATAAGCCAAACTCAAAAGCTACAAATTGTATATTTTTGCTCAAATGTTGAAGTTAGGTCTGAAAGACATTACCTAGGAAGTATATGTATGTACACATACCTGCACATGTAATTTACAAACACACATGTATACACACAGAGAACAGGATTCTAATTCTGGGACTACATAGGAAGATGAGAAGGAGAGAGAGAAGAAAAAAGAAACGTGTAGGGTGAAGAATGTTGAGCTACAGCGAATACAAATGCGTATGAAGACAAGGAACCTCAGCAGAAGCTGATCAATAAAGGGTAGGGGAGAAGTGGAAAAGGGAGCAGCAGAGAGGGTTCTCCTGAGCAAACCCTAACGTATGTATGTCTGAAACTCCAGAACGAAATGTCTTGGTGTAATTCACACACACTAAAAAAGAAAACCAGGAAGGAAAGGAAAACAAGCCCTATTCAGGGAGAGCACCAACAGGACTGCCGAGGACTGAGCAACAACATGAGAGAAGGTGGGCTTGCTTCACCTAGTTTTCATGTTTGAAAACAGAACAGTGAAGCCTGCTAAGATGGTTTGAAGAGGTGGGAGTAGAAGGGGGGAGAGGGATCAGGTTGTTTACCTGTGTGGAAATGTCACAATGAAAGCTCCTTTATACAACTAATGGACACTAATTAAAAAAAAATGTTCTGTAACTTGTACCTCCATTTGGTTCAACCATTGGACACCCATCAAGTTTAGGTAGCATAATTAGAAGGTGAAGACAAACAGGAATCTCAACTTTTCAGCATTTTACCATCCACAATCCATAGGGAAGACCCAAACAAGGTGTAGGTGACACTCTGGGACCAAGTGGGATCAAGATTCATAGCATCACATTATTTCCAAATAAGACAAGGGAGTTTATGTCTCAGAAGAATTACTTTAAGATAAAAATGTTATGATTCAGGCTTCTAACAAAACTACAGCATAGTATCATTTTTTCAGTTCAACAAATTTCTGAATTCTCACAAGTCACATGAGGTAGATATGATTAAATATCAATGGACAGTAAAACCACAAATTTCACAATCTTACAATAATGTAAATAATTTGGGATCTAGATTGAATTCTACTTTCAATATGTAATCTGAGTGGGTCTTAAGAGAAAATATTGCACTAACCTGCAATGGTTATACCGACTGCCCTTACCCATGGAAACAGTCCTTATTCTTTACCAAATCTACTTCCCCAAACCTCTGCAAAGATGAGAAGCATGAAAACTTCAATCAGGAACGGAGTCACACCAGAAGTAAACATCATGTATTGATCTATATAATCACCTTCTGTATGTATGTATAAATATACATACATTTATAAATATATGGAGAGAAGGAGAGGGAGGGAGAGAGGGAGAGAGGGAGAGAGGGAGAGAGGGAGAGAGGGAGAGAGGGAAAGAGGGAAAGAGGGAGTATTCTTATTCAAAGCTGTGAATTGTAGAAGTAGCTGCTCAAATTTGATCTGGGACTGCTAAAATAACTGGTTGCTTGGGCAGAATGAGATAGGGGCAACCAAAAGCAAAAGAGTCAAGGTGACCTAAAATTGAAGTGGGGGGGTGGGTATTTTGCAGCACAAGTATGTCTAAGTCTTTCTGTTGCTTTGGCAGAGGAATCTATTAGCAAGTGGAAGAGTGTATGGGAGCTATTCTCAGCTCTATTTGTGTATAACTAAAACGAGTGTCAGGCAGACATCAGACCAGGAGAGGCCTGATAGATATCTAGGAAAGCTGTCCAACTGTTAGTCCAATATTTTCCCTTCAGAATGAACTCACAATCTAAAGGAGAAACTATGAATCACAAGTAAAATGTGCCATGTCTACAATTTGTTTGGTATGATTAAAGATTTGTTCTTCAAAAGAAAAATCAAAGGTTTTAAGAGAAACAGAGAACTAAGTATTTCTTGGATAAGACTTCATTAAAGAGTAAGCTGTAAGTTTCTACTGAGGAAAAACAAAGTACTTCACCCTTCTGTCTGGAAATCAACCACACAGACTGGCAGGGCTAGTCTTTTATTAATGTTTTCTATTATACTGAAGTGGTTCTGAAGATTCATTTTGAATTCCTGTAGTCTTTTGTAAAAAGCAGCTAGGAGGGCTGGGAGTTTGGCCTAGTGGTTAAAGTGCTTGCCTAGCAGGCATGAAGACCCGGGTTCGATTCCTCGGTACCACATACATAGAAAAAAGCCAGAAGTGGTGCTGAGGCTCAAGTGGTAGAGCTCTAGCCTTGAGAAAGTCCAAGGACAGTGCTCAGGCCCTGAGCTCAAGCCCAGGACTGGCCAAAAAAAAAAAGCAGCTAGGAGAAAAAACTAACATTTGAAAATGAAACATTACATAATATCAACCTAGTAATAATACAAGAATTATTGCGCATGCACACATAACACTTCTTCCACTGTAAACTCTAGAAACATGACTATTTTCTAAGGCATGAGTCCTGTGACCACTGCCTTTGTACATAGTGCATGCAGGACATTAACTACACTGTACTGTACAGACAGGTTGGGCCAACAAAGCTTCAGTGCCGAATGCTGTTCAGTTGAAAACAAAACTTTTTTTTTTTTTTTTTTTTAAAAAAAAAGGGAAGAACTGGGCTGGGAACATAGCCTAGCGGCAGTGCTCACCTAGCATGCATGAAGCTCTGGGTTCGATTCCTCCATACCACATACACAGAAAATGCCAGAAGTAGCACGGTGGCTCAGATAGCAGAGCACTGAACTGGAGCAAAAAGTATTCAAGGACAGTGTCCAGGCCCTGACTGGCAAGCCCCAGGACTGACAAAAAGAAAAGGGGAGGGGGATAAACAAATCCACAAGCAGCACTTAGGTGAGTAACACCAACTAACAGTTAAAGGTCCTCTCAAAAGCACTCATCCCACCTATTTCTAAGCCTGTAGGCAGAGGTATGTTTGCCTCAGGCTGGAAGAGCTTTCCTGCAGGGTGCTTATCACTGCATAAAGCATCTGCAACCCATGGAAACGAAAACTGCTACAGATAAACAAAACTGCTAAAGCATGACCCGGGGATTACTTCATTTCCTATTAAGCTATAAGTGGAACACATCCCATCCGGACCTCTTCTGAGGATAGAACAATCAAGACTTTGTTTTATCAGTTATCCAAAAAGGAACCCCAAAAGAGCTTGCTGGACCAGCCACACCCAGTCCCACAGATGTCATCCTGTTAAAGCAGTCAGTGATGGAAAATAAGTAATAATGTCCTCACTTCTCAACTTGGCATCAAGGTATTTAAGAATCTGGTGTCCTTTTCTTCTTTTTGAGTGGATATCCAAGTTAAGGGAAACTTTTGTCTGCAGATATTCTCATAGGAGAGAGGAGTGTGTAGAAAAGTATACAGCCACTGCTTTTGGTGGTCTGATGCCAGATGGTATATTTGGGGAAATGCCTCTATATGTACAAGAGTGTTAAAGGGGATAATTAATGCGAAAAATGTGATCTCCTATATTCCAGCCTATACCTCTAAAGCTGCTAACACTCTTCTGCCACCCCACCCCACTCTCCCCTGGACCATTACCATATCCCTTTGTTAAACGACAGCTACCGTCTTTTTGCTCTACCCAGATGAAAATCTTGTACAGGGACAAGGAGAAACTACCTCAGTGAGTTCAGGTCTTCCTCTGACAGGCAAGGTAAAAACACAGGATTTGGGCCCCAGACAGCTGAGGCACTGCCGTGGGATTTAGGCCTCGGGCTTCAGCCCAAGGCTCGGCACCTAGGACTCAGTGCAGGTTTGGGCAGCAGTACAAGGTTCTGGCCCTGTGTGGTATCATTCTTCTTGCTTTCCCTGGTCTACCACCTGCGCTCTGCTGCCAGCTGCTGCCTGCTGTCAGCTCTACCCAGGCTACTCGGCTTGCTAGTCTTCCTACTGTCCTGATGATAGGGCATTTCCTCCTTGCCTCTCTGTTGCTGTTAAACAGAAAACCTTTACTGGAACCTGATGTTTTCACATCAGAGGGGTAGCAAGAGGGGCTTACAGCCCCCAGTGCTCACAAAGTGAACTGAGCAGGTGGGAGAAGGAAAGAACAAGCATGCCTACACAGAGCACTGCAGTCACCTCAAGTTGGCATCAGCCATGATATGAGAACCCACATTTCACAGCAAATTATATTCTTGTAACTGGCATCTCACAAATAGTTTAAATGCAGTATTTTACGGCAAAACTTGATCTGTCTTCCCATTAAATAGTGCAAAGGTGAGTTTAGTTTCAAAGAGAACAGTTTTATCACCAAAAATTTTTTTATTAAATATTACCATATATTATTTTAAAAACATGCAAATAATTCAAAGACAAAATAGGAGGTCAAAATCTCTACCTGTCACCCAAGGGGTTCACATTTTTACTTAATAAAAGGGAAAGAAGCCAGGCACGGTAGCTGCAGTTCTAGCTGCTTAGGAGGCTGAGATCTGAGGACTGTGGTTCAAAGCCATCCCCGGGCACTAAAGACTATGAGACTCTTATCTCTAATTAAGCATTAGAAAACTGAAAGTGGCGCTGTGGCCCAAGGGTGGTAACCTTGAGCTGAATAGCTCAAGGACAGTGCCCAGGCCCAGAGATCAAGCCCCACAACTGACCGAAAAAAGGGGGAAAGGGGATTTGACGGGGCACTGGATCCCTAACTATTCAGGAGGCTGAGATCTGAGGATTGCAATCAAAGTCAATTCAGGCAGGAAATCCATGAGACTCTATCTCCAATTAACCGTCAGAAAACTAGAAGTAGCACTGTGGTTCAAAGTGGTAAAATGCTAGCCTTGAGCAAATATAATAGCTCAGGGACAGTGCCCAGACCCTGAGTTCAAGCCCCACAACCAACAGATACACACACAAAAGTTTGGGATTTCTTTTTTTTTTTTTTGCCAGTCCTGGGCTTGAGCTCAGGGCCTAAGCTCTGTCCTTGGACTTTCTCAAGGCTAGAGCTCTACCACTTGAGCCTCAGCACCACTTCTGGCTTTTTTCTATGTCTGTGGTACCGAGGAATCGAACCCAGGTCTTCATGCCTGCTAGGCAAGCACTTTAACCACTAGGCCAAACTCCCTGCCCACACAAAAGGTTTTTAAATAGGGAGAGCCAGGCACTGGTGGCTCATGCCTGTAATCCCAGCTACTTAGGAAGCTGAAATCACAGTTCAAAGCCAGCCCAGGCTGAAAAGTCCCCATGAGACTCTTATCTCTCATTAACCACCAGAAAACTGGAAGGGGTGCTATGGCTCAAAGTGGTAGAGGGCTAGCCTTGAGCAGGAAAGCTCAGAGATGGTGCCTAGGCCATGAGTTCAAGTCCCATGACTGACAAAAAAAGGTGGAGTGTGAAGAGAATTATAACCTATTTTTTGCTTCCATACGAAGATACTGTAAAGGCAAAACATACTGTAAATCACCTTGACAACTTTATAATCTCTCTAGGTTCTTATTACAAAGTGTTCAGAAACAGTGGAGCGGGGAATAGGAAGCAAGTATAATTTCAGTATTTGAAGTGAAAGGTTTGTTTTAGAATGCCATTTACAAATATCTCCTTTCCCAGGACCTCCAGGATATTGAAACAAAAACCATATAATGAATGATTGTTGTCCTTAATGTACTATGTTGTCTCTCATCTCCTTTGCTGTCCCTTGGTTATCTCATATTGGTATAGTATCTCACTTTGTTATCTGATATATTGAATTTATTTGTACTTGGATATTTGAAATTTGATAGGGAAGGGGGGAAAACCAAGACGGGTGGGGGCTGTGAGGAGGAGGGAAATGGGTACCAAGACATGTGAAAGGGTATCAATGTATGTGAATTAATACACCTTCTATCTGGCAAATATCATGTAACCCTTTTACTAATTACAATAAAAAAAAAGAAAAAAAAAACAAAAAAACAAATATCTCCTTTCCAACTTATCTGTAGGAACTATTATAAGATAAAAGGTTACAGTCCAACACCAGAAGTAGCTGCCTTTTGAAGGTCAATCAATCATCTGGTTTTAGTAAGGACTAAAATGTTACAAAATAGTGACAGTGAAATATGTACAGAGAACTCAAAGAAAAGTCAGAACCAGCAATCTGGATAAAGCATGGCCTTAAAGGCAAGAGCAAGGCACAAAGCGCTTTTTCTTCTCACAGTCAGCCCAAATGACTAGGAATTGCAGAGCTAGTCCACACGTAAGCAGAAAGGATACACAGACGTGGCTATCAGAAGCAGCTGCTGCGAAAAGCCAGTGCACAATTAGCCAGTAACCGGGATGCACAAAGCATTGTACAGACTTTCCATCAAAAGAAATCTTGATTAATCCAACTGCCCTCAGCAGACAGGAAATCTGAGGCTATCATTACTACTAACTGACGCACAGAAATCATCAAAGGTAGTTCTGGAAGGAGACACAGGCTCCTGCTCCAGGCTATGAATTCAATTCAAGAAGCCAGAGACTCCTTTTGCATTTATTTAATAAAAAAGGGGGGAGGGGGGAGAGAATGGATACATACACACATACCTTTCTAGAAGACTGGCTTCTGAAAACCAGAATGAATTTCAATTCACCAAAAAGGCTGGTAAGGACTTTTCTTTGAATACATCAAGTAAATAAAACAAAAGCTTTGTCTCTCCCTTAGTTAGCCCTCTAGGCAAGAACAGGAAGAAAATAACAAATATAAACAAAATACATAATGTGTAAAAGCCAAGAAGTACAGCCCAGGTGCCTGCAGCTTACTATAATCCTAGCTATACAAGAGGATGACAGCTGGAGGACTGAGGTTTGAAGGCAGCCTGAGCAAAAAGTCTGCAAACCTCTCTCTCTCTCCAAAATAACTAGAAAAATGCTGGGATGGAGGTATGACACATGTGGTAGAGGAGCAGCCTTGAAGCATGAGGCCCTGAGTTCAAACCCTAGGGGGGTGAGGGGGAGTTGGAAGTACAGCAATGATCATTCCACAATGACACTGAATGGCCCCTGCTGGAGGGAGTACGCCTCAAACTCCAGATGAGCCTTTCTGATATGGTATCTATCCATCACAGGAAACAAGGTGGCTGGAGCTTTACATTGCCAAACAGGGTATCTAATATACTGCAGAAAGGAAACCGACATCTATCCTGACCACTCTCTTTTATTTCCTTTTCCTAGAAACTGGGGATGTGGGCTAACCCCTCTGCCTGACTAAAATTTTTAAATCCTACATTTCCCAAAATCATTTTTGCCCAAGAATAAATTGTCATAATAAGGCCAATTCTTGAATAGATTATAATTTCCACAATTCTGTAAGAACCAGATATAAAATAATTCCATATGAAATAACATGGGAGGGCCAGGAGTTTGGCCTAGTGGTTAAAGTGCTTGCCTAGCATGCATGAAGACCCGGGTTCGATTCCTTGGTACCACATATATAGAAAAAGCCTGAAGTGGTGCTGAGGCTCAAGTGGTAGAGCTCTAGCCTTGAGAAAATCCAAGGACAGTGCTCAGGCCCTGAGCTCAAGCCCAGAACTGGCAAAACAAACACACAAACAAACAAACAAAAAAAAAGAATTAACATGGGAATACAAAAACACAACTCAATTCAACACCAGGAAGGCCAGTTATTCAAAGTACTTCACTATCTTTCTAATTGTTTTAATCCAACTCAGATCTATAAAGTAGAAGCACTACAAAAAGTTGACAGTACCTAATTGTTCTCTAAAGGGAAATAGTTAAAACTGTTGATATTTTTACGAATTCTCCATCAAGGGGCACTGTTCTTAATTTTGATGAAAATATGTCAATGGTTAACTTTAAACTCAAGTGAGAAAGCTCATCTACAGACGCTAACCACCAACTTTCTGATAATGGGTCAGGCCAAGAGATAAGCACTGCAGCTATCTAGTAAGTGCTACTAAAGATCCCACTCAAGATACGTACCAGGAGCAATGGTCTCCAACGTGTCAGCGCTGACTTTCCGAGTACTTGTATAATGATGGAGGGTGGAACCCGAAAATACCAAGTAAAACACTACATCATCTTCAACTTTGTCCTCCTCAGCAAGCAGTACTGTAACAACACAATCGCCCTAGGAAAGGAGAAGATTCAGCAAGTTTGATTAGCAAGGTCCTTCCTGGTGGGTTTTGTCACACTACCAAGGCAATTTCCAAGACATTCTCTATGGTAATTGCAATGTAACCCAACTCTATGAATAGAACTCACTCATCTGTGTTACCACTGCTCCAGTAATCAGAAGTCAAGAAATAACAGGATCCTTACAGAGACATTTGCTATATTTCTTTACCAATGATAGAAGTACCCTCGAGCCTGATCATTTTGTCAGGGTCCTAATTAAGTGTGCTGACAGATATTTCCTAGACTAAAATAGCACTTCTCAGATTTGTGATATTCTTACCCACTAAAACATTTCAAATGTCTTGTTACTGTAATAATTATTCGTTATTAATATGTTTAATAATACCTTTAACAATGAAAGCCCTTTTAGGGGTGATATAATCTCAGTAAAATGTAATTGTTAAGTTGTACTAATTAGGTAGAAAACTGGTCTATGCTAATTTAAAGCTATAAACTTTTTAAATAACTTATTGCTAAAAAATATGATTGCCATCATTCATTTTGGGCTTATGTTTCAAAATATAAACACGATATAAAACATTAATTTTATTGTATAAAAAGCTATATTTTGTTCTTTAAACATTGTTCTTTAATATATTTTACTTATTATTCAACATTTTATTGTTGGCATGAATTCTTACAGACCCATCTAGTAAACAAGTTTAATGACCTCAAACTAATGTGTTCGTTACTTTCCCTTCTGTTCTCATTACTACAATCTTCTATCATTCATCCATTCATGCTAAACAAGCACACAGTGCCCTGGGTTTAATATGCTATATCTCTGCTATCAAGCAAGTACTAGAATTACCAGGATAAATACTACCTGACCCTATGCCCTCTGGGAACAATGATAAGCATGCATGTAGACAGAATACCATGTGATAAATGTACCAACTTCTGTAGATAGACAGGTGGACATTCAATCTCTCCCTCTTATGAGGAACAACCAGGAAACTTGTATAGAGGAATGTCTTTGCCTAGAGGTGTTCCAGACTTAAAGCAGGTACATCTGCCATTAAACATACCATTACAGTGCTACTGGGAGAGAGTCTGCACTAGTTCATCTTTGTACACACTCAGCATCTAACAGGCCTGATGTACGCACGGCTTCACGGCTTTGCAAACACCAAAGAAGCACCAGCAGATGGCGCTCAATAAATATGTTGTATTCTCTAAAACGCAGAGAAACTTCTTCCCCCCTCGCCCCCCGACCAACAAAAAAAAAAAAAAAGAAGGAATACTTGAGACTTCAGGTGGTCAATGAATGAAATTACAGAAGTTTGGAAATTATTTAAAACATAGGGATTGTTTAATGAGAAATATTCCCTAAAAGGAGGTAAGTAGTTCAGGTTCAGACCACTAACTCAGTTTCTTAGTCAATTCTTGTTAAACAAACTGCAATTAGTTGGAGAGAGCTGGGTTTATTTTGGTGATTTCTTTATAAAAGGGAAAAGAAACCTAACCCCTCCCTCATGTCTTTCACATCTCTCTAGAACTTCTACAAAATTAGGTCAAGATTTAAAGGAACACTGGCCCTTCTGTAATAGGTAGGTAATACTCTGCTAATTCTTCAGATGAAGACCCCAAGACGCACATAACTGGTAAGTGGAAGAACATATATTTCAACACCTTAGCTATTCAGATCCCTCAACACATGCACTTTTCTCTACAGGGATTTCCCAAGTGTCATCCGAGAACCAGAAGCATTGCCTAGATTGTCTTAGAAAGGTAAGATTCTCGGCTCTGTCTCAAACCTCCTAAATCGGGGGCTCTGAAGACGTAGCCTAGCAATCTGTGTCATGCCTTTAGGTGATTTCAGAGCATACTAAATAGTTTTAATGTGCTTTCAGGTAACTCCAGAATATGCTATGTGTCTCTCCAAGGTTCTAGGAAACCAGTGGCTCCACAACGTTACACTAGTGCCTGTCCCCAAACAGTTCTTCCTAACACAACTTCCCAGGGTCTTGGTGTGACTTTAATAAAACCAACCAAGTCCTTCATTTTACAAATCCTGTGCAACACCCGCTTCCTTCCACCATGCAGGGCTGAGAATAGACATGGTAGCAATATATGTACTGATATCATCTGGAGCTCATGGCTTCAGACAAAAAGCCTGGTTTGATTTCTCTGCATGATTTTGCTGCATGAACTTATTGGCAAGTGACCCCAAGCTTCTTTATACTATCTCCTCATCTTTAAAATAGAGAAACTAATAGTTATAAAGTCATTAGGATGATTTTTAAGAGAGAATGAAAGTAGGACATAGAACATGGTGGGTAGTAGCAAGTGTTGAATACATGAAGACACTTGTAATTATCATTTTAACATATGTTTGTGCCAATTTCTATTACACATCATACTCCATATTTTAGACAAACTGGGGTTAAAAATCTCAGAACACCATTTCCTAAAATGCTCCTCTTTGCTATGTAGTCAAGAAAAAGAACTACTTTTATTTCTGAGACTTAGTAAGGTATGGACAATGGACGATCACACCTACAGATGTGGAGAAACCAAATAAATGTCCTACGACCTGAAAAACAGGGATTCATACCAGAAAAGACACTGGCTCTAAAGAAATAACTATAGGGCCGGGAGTTTGGCCTAGTGGTTAAAGAGCTTGCCTAGCATGCATGAAGACCCGGGTTCGATTCCTTGGCACCACATACATAGGAAAAAGCCGGAAGTGGTGCTGAGGCTCAAGTGGTAGAGCTCTAGCTTTGAGAAAGTCCAAGGACAGTGCTCAGGCCCTGAGCTCAAGCCCAGGACTGGCAAAAAAAAAAAAAAAAAGAAATAACTATAGCCACGGCTTCTTAAAATAATGCTGCCTGCAATCTCTTAATCATGCAAGATTGAATGAGTAGACAATGTGGGAATGCCATAGGTGACCAAGAGGAATTCTGTGTTCAATAAAAGTGGGTAAAGATCATTTCTGGCCTTTACTAAATTCAAGAAGATGACAGGGTTGGATACATGCCCACGACCAGACTGGTGGGTCTCAAGAACCAAAAAAGGAATGTATCACTGCCTTAGCAGGAAGATAAAACTCACATTTCCTTCTGTGGACAAAACAAAAAGACAGCTGAGAATCCACCCTGGCGGCCAGATGCTGTGTCTACCACATGGAGTCAGCAGTTAATCCAAACAGAGCTTTGTGAAGGTCACCAAGGATGCACAAGACCAACAGCTCTTTGTTGGTTAAAGAAAAAAAAAGTAAATAACAAAACTGAGAGTATAAGTGGTGTCCTTTCTACTTAAGGAAGGATAAGTACTCTAACCCCACATGAAAGTGTAATAAAGGAAACTACCAAACTCTCCAGAGAAATGTGTGGGAATAAGAAAATTACTGAAGATGTAAAACACTAGCCCATTAACCAATCTGTAATCTGTGTGCTTTCCAGAGAATGTAAGGTCTGTGTACCCTCAATATTCTATCTGAATGGAACCATTTATAGATTTCTGAACTGCGGGTTCAGTGGGCTGACTTGAAGAAACATGCTAATAGTCCATCTCAAGTAGCACAGCAAGTCCTTGTGTTATAACCAGTATACTAAAACTTTAAAATATATACCTTTCTGTTCACAATTTCTCCCTCTGAAAGTAAGAAAATAATCTTAATTCATAACTCTGTCAGATCAATAAAAGGAAACTACTTAGAAGGACACACACAGTTCTAAGTAGAGATGGAACATAGAAATCTTAGCCTATTTCTGCTTCTTTTAGTTCTGTTTTCCATGTAACATGAATCCAAAGGCTTTGACTAGAACAGAGCCTCTCTGAGGCCCCTATCCCAAGGGTCAAAGTGACACTGAGTGGCTTTAGAGGACTCTGACTCACAAAGTCCTCCTATGGGGTTTCACTGACTGATGCTCAGGTAAAAATGAGACCAACAAAAACAATCATTCCAAGTCCCTGCCCTCAAGACAAATACTACAGAGTAAATGAGAAAAGTTATGTGCACAAAGGTGACCTCAGTGTTGAAGGTGTTAAAATGAGAACTGTGCAAACTGTGGCTAAGAGGAGGGGGAGGAATGCTGGATTCCACAGGAGTGAGGGCTCAAACAAAGCCCCAAAAAGGACAAGTGGTAGGAAATTAATCCTGAAAGATGAGCAGTTTTCTCTGTGTGTGTGTGTGTGTGTGTGTGTGTGTGTGTGTGTGCGCGCGCACGCGCACATGTGTGTATGTGTGTGTATGCGTGTGTCTTGGGAACACAGAGCATGCATTTTGGAGCAAGCAGGAAATGCAGAACAGTTTTTCATGGCTGATCCTATTCTGCCTTTCTGTTCCTTAGGAAGACAGGGGACACACCTGGAGGAATGATGCCTATTCTAATAAATGGTCGTAAATGAGTGGCAGTCTTCTTTTGCACATTGTAAACAGAGAAGGGCAACTAGTGCCTGCCAGTTTTTCTTATGATGCTACTATGCTGTAAGAATGGTTGTTTCTGACTCCTCTCAGACGATGTGACAGGAAAAACAAAACACTGGTACTGAGGGGAAAAAAAGACAGGAAGAACAACATAATAAACCAGATCTGTCAGTGTTCTGGAAGTGTGTTTTCTAATTGGAATGGCTCTTCCTCTTGAAAATCTAATAATGTGGGTTTTATCCCAAACACATGGCAGGTAGTGATTATTATCCCATATATTATCATGGAGCATGCCTTGAAACAGAATTTTTTTTTTTTTTTTTGCCAGTCCTGGGCTTGAGCTCAGGGCCTGAGCACTGTCCTTGGACTTTCTCAAGGCTAGCGCTCTACCACTTGAGCCTCAGCACCACTTCCGGTTTTTTGCTATGTATGTGGGGTACCGAGGAATCGAACCCAGGTCTTCATGCATGCTAGGCAAGCACTCTACCACTAGGCCAAACTCCCCGGCCCCTTGAAACAGAATTTCTATCTGAGTACCTCGTCCAATACTTTTGAATTACTTTCTTTTTTCAGCATTTACTTTTGTAGGGAGAAGAAAAATGTCTTTTGCCTTTATTGAGGAAGCCCCAGAGATGGGTCTCACACACATACACACACACACACGCACACACGCACACACGCGCGCGCACACACACACACACACACACACACACACACACACACACACATCCCTCAGAGACATAAAAGGGTAAATTTAATCACTGAAGAATCTAAGACATGAACCCCAGTTTTCACTCTTTAAATGGGTCCTTATCAGTTTGGCTAGTGAATTTCAGCATTCAATATGAACCACTTTGGTCAAGGTTAGGCGCAGCAATCGCCTATACAATCTCCTCTAGAATGATAACAACACAGACCATTGACCACACAGTGCCCAAAGCCAAATGAAACACTTCAGAAAGCAGTGGAGGCAGGGAAGAACTATAAGGACTATAGTTATATTTTGTAGGTAAAATGTCTCAGTGTTCCAGGGTCTTGACCTGACTCTGACTGGTTTGGGGCTAATAAGTCACCATCTTTTTTTGGGGGGGGGAAGAAGGGGGGACTCAGTCATGGGACTTAAAACTCTGGGCCTGGGCGCTATCCCTGAGCTCTTCAGCTCAAGGCCCTACTCCTTGAGCCACTACATCACTCCCAGTTTTCTGAGATAGGAGTCTCACAGACTTTAGTGCCAGGACTGGCTTTGAACCGGTATCCTCAGATGTCAGCCTCCTGAGTAGCTAGGATTACAGGTGCGAGCCACCTAAGTGACTACGTTTTTGAGGTCCCTCTGGCATAAAGAATATAGCTATATACTTTCACTTCTTTAACTCTGTAACTTTATTTTGAATACTTCCAACTAAGAATGACATCAAATGATAAACTATTCTATTTGTACAAATCATAAAGATGTTCCTGCCATCAAAAAATTATCTTTGACTTATTAAGTTTTATCAAATATTTTTTTCTCTTAGTTAACTCAATTATTCCAACATACATATTGAAATTTCTCTGTATGCATACTCAAGTCTTAAATTCAAACCAACTAATGGCCTGCCTCCTGTATATGGGGGTAGGCTGTTTTCGTGTGTGTATTTTTTGTTTTGTTTTGTTGGGGAGGGGGGAAATATATTCTACTAGGTGACCAGGTCTATTATTATGAAATCACAGGCAAATCCCTGCCCCTGCTTCTCTTCTCCAAAGTCCAGGTGCTCTATCACCTGGGCTGGCGTTTTGCTCTCCATCCTATAACCTACTCACAGCCTCCAAACCAGTAGGGAAATTAACAGGCATGCATGCACTTAATCTTACCTGGCTTATCTTGATCATTTTATTTTGTTGTTTTTTTTTTTTTTTTTTTTGGTAGTACTGGGGTTTGAACTCAGGCCTTCACATTTGCCAGACACACATTATACATTAAGCCAGACCTCTCTAGCTCTTTTTAGTGCTGGTTATTTTTCAGGCAAGGTCTCACCATAGTCATCTGCCTATGTTTGGCCTCCTGTCACAGTTGGTATGATAGCATATACCAGGCTGCCACGCTCGCTATGTTGAGGTAGAGTCTTAGGGACCTCTCTACCTGGGGTTGCCTGTAACTACAATCCTTCTAATCTCAGGCTCCCAGGTTTCTGGGATGATGAGATGGAAGGGGTCTCCTATGTATGTCCTAGCTGGCCTTGAACCACAACCTTCAATCTGGGTTTCCTAAGTGGCTAGGATCATAAGCAGGAGCCACCAGTTCCTGGTTCCCCCAATCTCATTATTATTCAGTTTCTTCATTCTTCCAGAAGACTAGGTTTCAACTATCCTAAAATACAATGATTCCTGCGACTCATCAAATTTCTCCTCTCTCTCCAATCCACTCCCACATGCAGAGCTGACCTGAGGCCTTCACCTCCGTGTCAAGTGATGAAGCTTACACGACTCTCTCTGAAATATAAAACATGGCATTTAGCCTACTCATCCTATTTACTGACACCCACAGTTCCCCTGCACTTTGATTCTGAAAAAGAGACACAAAAGATTCTTTCCTCCTTTGGAAATCTAAAACTTTTGCTTCCTTTTCAGCTGTTATTCTGGGGGAGGATTTATTTACTGTCCCTGGTGTCTAGTTGCTGAGTCCAGTAGTTACTTTGTAGGAGTGATAATGGGGCTTATTCTATTTGTTTTCTAAATATTAACCTTTCATTCATGTGTTTGGTTTTTCTTTTACTATCGAGCCTTATGCTTCATCCTCTACCCTGACAAAGGGCTATGGTTGTTATCTTTACAATGAGAAGAGTTCTAGATCCAAAGGGTATGTAGATTCTGCTTACTAAAAATATTAACAGTCATGGGCCGGGAGTTTGGCCTAGTGGTTAAAGTGCTTGCCTAGCATGCACGAAGACCTGGGTTCAATTCCTCGGTACCACATACACAGAAAAAAGCCAGAAGTGGTGCTGAGGCTCAAGTAGTAGAGCTCTAGCCTTGAGAAAGTCCAAGGACAGTGCTCAGGCCCTGAGCTCAAGCCCAGGACTGGCAAAAAAAAAAAAAAAAAAAAATATTAACAGTCATATGATTTCCTGCAGACAAATAGCTCAGATCCTAAGTCCCATAAAGATTATAGAAAATCATGCAGGACTCTATAGAGTTGTTTAGACTGTGTTTTTAGCACATTGTCCTGGTAGGCATTTCACAGAGTACACCTCTAGAATGCCACTTTAACACAAAAGAGGCAATTTGTCTAGTCTCTACCCACTCCCAAAAATGAATTTCTTAGTTTAACCTGAACAGCTTTTCATTTACTTCACTCAATGAATGCTTAACTGACTTGCCTAGTGCTTCCATATTGCTATGTACCTTCTAGAAGCTCTAAGAAGGAAAAGAAATCCATCTGTTTTTCTCATTTCCTAGAGGACGCAATCCTTGCCTCATGGCCACTTCCTCCACTTTCAAAGCCAGCAGCAAGACATCTTCAAATCCCTGACCATCTTAACACATTCACTCACAAGAACCCCTATGATTACAATGAGTCACCCAAGTAATTGAAGGTAATATCCCATCTCAAGTCCCACAATGTAATTAATTATAAGAAGTCTCTTTTGCTGTGTAATGTAAACATAGACACAACTAGTAATTTCCTCTCTTTTAGAGGGAATTTTTTCATCCAGAGCTCCAAGGTAAACAGCACTTCTGCAATGACAGTATGCCACCTAGCTGCCACCCAGAGAAACTCACAAAAGCAGAAGGAAGACAGCCATTCTATTCTTACAGGAATGTATTGAAGGTAAAAACAGGAAGTTAATACAATTTGCAAGACAATTTTTTTCATCTGTGCATCCTGGCTAGTCTCCTTCAAAACCTTTATAGGCACCATTTGTTCCCAGCTCAGTCTATGCATGTCGTTGTCATTCAGCTAACGCAAAATTCCTGAAGTGTATGCCAGTTATGCCATGTGCACATGTATAAAACTTTCTTTGATATGTCTGTATCACATGAGAGTGGCCACTGATTATGACAAGTAAGTAATACATACAGGTAGAACACATAACAAATACAGTATTCAGGGAAGACACGATTATCAAGTATTAACATAATTTTCAATGAATGTGCCAAAATGACAATAATAAATTAAAAAAAAAACTACAGTATTTACTCACATATAATGGAGCTTGTTGTGGAGTAAGTTTCATGACCGAGGACACTGAAAAAGAAATACAAGATATAAATAAGAATAAACTTTAAAAAGATGTTACCAGAAATTAAAACAAAAGCAAAAACCTTTCAAAAGTCCAGCTCTACAATTACTGAGTATGGCTTTCCTTCGAGTTTGGGAAGGAGAAAGCACTAGGACTGCAGAATTACTTATATTCCAACTGAAAGCTTCCAAGAAGGGAGAGAGATTTGCTCATTGAAATATAAAGACAGAAAGAAGGCTTTTCTGTCACAGAAAATTTCAAAACCAAAAGGATATGTAAAGCAAATACCAAAGCAGAACTGATAGAATCAGTTGTGCCTTGACATAACCTCACAAACCCATAAAATGCAGCGTACCCAGGAAGCAAAGTCTCCCCACCATCCACTAGAGAGCTTGGGAGGCAACAGAAGGGAGGCCACAGCTTGCCTGGAACAGCTAGAAGTCAGTATCCTTCTCAAAACTAATGGCTGAATTCCCTGGTTATTTCTGTCACTAAATGAATTCTCACAAAAGAGCTTTAGAGACGCCTTCCAGGGTTGTATAAAAAATTTCTGAATAATAAGAATAGCATGTTCTCAAAAGTTGAACTTGGTGATTCACTAGGACTTCACAATGGCAAATCTTCTGCCAAACACTCTCAATGTGGACATTAGCCGATCTCATGCTCACTGGAGTCAAAGAGACCCAAATGACTTCATCATCATTTCATCTGAAGAAGTTTCTCATACATAATACATAAACCCATAAGGATCTATACTGTTAAAATAGTGATTTCGAAGTCCTCTTATGTTCATGTTTTGACAAGAAAAACTTAGGGTGTCTGTATAAGGAACACAACACCAAGTTATCTGAGTCTCTGTGGCTGCATTTGAGTAAGTGCCGTGACACTCACATGAATCTAAGGGAGCGCTAATGCCATCCAAACTGTGGGGAATCATGAACCCATCTCATCTAGATGTATTTCAAAGCCAGAACCCGTACAAGGTGTTCCAGTGCAGGCATTAAAGAGAGATGACAAAGTGTCAGTTCTCCCACACTGGCCAAGGAGACAGGCCACAGTTACACAGGCAACACAGGCTGACACAAAGAATAGTTGTCAAAAGCAATCAAAGCAATGATTAGAAGGGTCCAAAATTGGAGAGTTGTGATAATAAGTTCAGATGGCTTAGATTTCAACATTGACACACAAGGAGAAACAAAAAACTAAGAACTAACCTCCACAGAACTTTCTATTCTCTCCGTGTGTGTGTGTGTGTGTGTGTGTGTGTGTGTGTGTGTCTGTCTGTCTGTCTGTCTGTCATGGGGCTTGAACTCTGGGCCTGGTCACTGTCCCTGAGCTCTTCAGCTAAAGACTAGCTCCATCATTTCAGCTACAGCGCCACTTCCAAGGTTTTTTGCTAGTTAATTAGGGAGAAGAGTCTCAAGGACTCTCAAGGACTTTAGTGCTGGGGCTAGCTTTGAATCGTGATTCTCAAATCTCAGCCTCCTGAATAGCTAGGATTACAAGTGTGAGCCACCAGCTAAGTCTTTCCGTTTTGACAACAGTTTTTTTTTAATGAAAAATAAAGTTAATGAAATGTGCTATATCTACCAAATAACCAAAAAAATATTAAGAGAGAAAATTCTTCTATTCCTCACTTGGCCTAGTAACCAATGAATGATTTAAAGCAAATTCCGAGGTTGAAATCAGGCTGCTCTCACATAACAACCAATGCATGAGAAATGAGACTTATATAAGCTAACCTAGCATTAGAAAGGCCAATACCACAAACTTCCAATACTTAAGTGATGTGGTGTTGGAATGTTCACCACTCAGAACTAAAAGCAGCTACAGGTGCAAGGAGTTACAAATTTGACAGGTGTAAAATAATAAGTAGAGGTAGTCATTGAGTGCTTTTGTTTTCCCATATCGCCCACTCTGTTTCATAATGCTGACAGAAAAGTGACACAATCACATAAACAGATGCTCTCTCAATACCTTGACATAAATCTGTTTCTTCTGTCTGTTGGTGTATTTACTGGTTTGTTTTGGTAGTACTAGGGACCAAATCCAGGACTTGGAAAGCACTATCCCAACTGAGCCACAGCTTAGTTTAAAAGAAGCAAAAATGGTAGCTCTCATCCTTCTGTTCTTGTGACCAAGATCAGAAAGGAAAAACCAACTATCTGGAAGGTGGAGTTCCAGTCAGAGATAAAGCAGGAGGCAAGAGCAGAAAGAACAACACAATAAGATAAGAATACAATGAATGAAAAGTGCAAGGGAAGGACAGTTGGAAAAAACCCTTACCAACTCCCACAGCTGCAAGAGACCTGGGACTTAGAAAGCAAGAAAAGGAAAGCCAACTGCAACAACAAGTTTTCTGTCTTTTGTTTTCTTTACGCTCAGCTCAAATTTCTATTATTCACAATTGTAATCTTGAAGAGTCACAAAAAGTAGCACTAGATTATGCAACACAGACTACCTAGACTAATCTCAATCCCAAAAAGAGCCAAAAAATTGCCTATAAGTCAGAATCAAATCAATTAGGCCAGAGTCTCACCATGGCTTCTCTGAGATGAAGCATGTCATAGCTGGCTTTCCAATCGATCTACAAAGGCACTTTAGATAACTCCTAACCCAACACCAACAGTCAAGGGGTACTGTGAACCCTGAGCAGCCCAGGTCAGCAGCCCAGGTCAGCCATCCTTCTTCCTAGGGAGAAACCATGGCCAGTTTTCTTGCCTGTGCTTGTAGATTTAAGTGCCAAGGCCTCATCACCATTATTAGAGAATCTCTTGAGGCAACATGTGCCTCTCTGACTCAATCTTCCTAAAATGCTGTTTTCATTCTGTAGTACCCTTTCTGCCTGTGGTGAAATAAACACAATCTTCTTAAAAACCAGTTCTTCTGAAGTAACAACTCATTCTATTCATGTAGGGAAGTCTAGGATATAGAACCAATGCAGTATTATTCCATGACTCAAGAAAGGGAGAGAAAAATATTAAAGAAATTGGGGGCATATTTGCCCACTTTAGTTCTCTTTCTTTTTTTTCTTGCCAGACGTGGGGACTGAACTCAGGGCCTGAGCACTGTCCTTCAGCTTTCTCAAGGCTAGAACTCTACCATTTGAGCCACAGCACCACTTCCAGCATTTTTCTATGTATGTGGTGCCAAGGAAGGGAATCAAACCTGGGTCTTCCTGCATGCTAGGCAAGCACTCTACCACGAGGCCAAACTCCTGGCTCGCTCGCTCGCTCGCTTGCTTGCTCGCTTGCTTGCTTTTTCTTCCTTTATCTTTTCTTTCTTTCTTTCTTAAGATCTTCCAATCCTTATCAATTATGTAAAATAAGTAAGTTTAATCACTGCTCTGGACATAGGTGTCTATGGATATGATATTAGGGACATAGGTTGGTGGAGGGCTCTACTAAGCTTTATTTTCCCCAACTGCAAAATGGAGATAAATGGGGATAAAAGATACACAAAAATACTTAACACAGTTAAACATTATGTAGGAAGTAAGAAAATAATAAATTAAGTTCTTGAATTATGTGACAACTAACCAGGTTAGCACTAACCTGACATTACAATCACCTCCTGCATCTTAATTACTTATGCTCATCTCTAATCCTAAAGGAAGATTGGCTGCTTCTGAGGAAACTGTAGATCCCAACAGATGGGGTACTTTGTGGAACATGCCATGTATCGCTGGTGAAACTTCAGAAGCCAAATTCACTCCTCTCGCCACCCCTGTGGTGCCTCTTGGTGGTGTTCAAGGCCCCGGGGAGACAGGCAGTGTTATTCGGCACTCCTCCTTCCCCACCACACACCTCCCACCTGGTCCTGCATCCTCCACCTGCTGCCCGATGCTCAGTCCTCAGGCTCCTGCCTCCACCCTTGCAGATTGTTACTATAGAATTACTACTAATAATCTAACCCGCAGCACTAAGTGAAATACTATCTAGTTTTTTTTCCTCTACCTCTGGGTCTGACTTTTCTCTAACTTGCTAACTCTCCTCTGGCACACTGCCAATGTCTTTTGCGGCACCCCTCCATACCGCTACTATGAATGCCACACTACCTGCCAATGTGAACCTTTAAGTAAACACTGAAGACAGAATGACTTATCCAACATGAACATCTAAGACAAGTGAATCAGAATTCCTGTGCAATGGGTGGGCGACCTACAAGTACCCCCAAAAAATCACCCTATCAAAATGAAAGTATCTAAAGCCTATCTACTCCCAACAGGAAGCCCCATCACTCCCAGCTCACTCCAGTAGCTTATTAAGACAGTACAGATCCTGCTAAGTGCCGACAAGCTCAGCTCAAGACTATTTGTTGTTGGGACACGGGGGGCTGACGGGGGGCTGGGCATGCTCTTTCTGAAGGAGAATCTCGAGGTGAGGGGAAGGCAAAGTGCCATGCTACCTGACACTGCACTGGGACTCCACGTGAGGGCCAGTACTTCTGAGAGGTGCACATACACACTATATCAATTCTTTTTTGGTGTCAACAAAGGTCTGTGGTTTCCTAAAAATATAGTTTCTGCTGCTTGCAATGATCTATACAACGCGGAAAACTCCCAGTGGCCATTCCACAGGTAAGAATTTTGCTGCCAGCTGTGTCCTGTTATCCAAAGGAAACGGAACTTAAGTGGCTTGAATGGAGGTCCAGGCAGGGGAGAGCAAGGCTATAAATTCAGTAAGCACTGACACTTACCACTATTGTAATAAGAAACAACTTTAAATTTAGAAAATTTCATACCCAGCTGGACTTGATGTAAATCAACTTTGGCAAGAATTAAAACAAGATATCCGGTACAGAGACCGCCAGATTCAAGGCTTTATACTTCCTTAGTCCTTCCCAACCTCTCTCAACCAAAACACAAGAAGGCAAGAAGGCTAAACCCATAAACGAAGTGGAAGACTAAACATAGGCAAATGGGTTCTCTTTACAACTGCAGACCTTACTGAGCTGGATGAGCTTACCTGAACGAACCCCAGAGTCTGCTGTAGTTGTATCTGGATTTCCTATATTCCTGCATTCCCAAGGAATGCACAGACACCTTCTTGGCTACAACATGTGACAAAATCCTTGCTCGAGAGATCCACAAGGGGCAGATAGTGACAAAAGCAGAAGTAAATATACTTGTTTTTAAAATGACAATTTATAAGTAGCTAGTTCCATTTGTATACTAATAGAAATCATTTTTTAACTCATGTATGTTTCACAAAACAAGCAGTGTTTGAATACACTGCTAAGATAAAGAACAAGTAAAATTAGATCTCTGAACTCAAAGTCATTTACTAGGTTTAAAAAGCAAAGCAGAGGGTGAAGGGAAGGGAAGTGGGAGAAAAACATGGGAAGGTGTATCAATGTTCAAGAAGTAATGTACCCACTACCTGACGAATGTAACTATAACCCCTCAAATACATCACCCCAACAATTTTTTAAAAATCTTTTTTTAAAAAACAGCAAAGCAGAGCCAGGAATAGTGGTGCACATAATACTAGCACTCAGGAGGCTGAGGAGACAGGACAGTCAGGAGTTTCTAGGCCGACCTGGGCTACACCCTCCAAAAAAAGAGGAAAGACAAAAATAAATAAATATTTAACAAAAGATTCAAACTTTCTCACCGAAACACACAAAGAATGACTTGAGAGGGCATTCATCAAATTATTAAAGTTATTAGCAAATTAACCATATCTATACTTGCTCTAGATTTGGAAATAAGAGATTACAGCAAAACTTCAGTGATTACTCTGAGTCTCTGGACTTTTTAAAGGTTACATAGGTTAACATCATGCAACATATAAATGGAAAACTAATTTCAGACTAAACTAAATCAAAACTAAACTTAACAGAGTTATTGAGGGAATGAGATTAATCCTGACACATGGTTTAAATGTATGGAAATGTCACAATGTAATCACCATCATACTAATGTATGTTAATTTAAAAAAAAGAAGTTGACGTAAGAAAAACAGATCTGGTGGTTTACAGTATTTTTTAGCATTTCTAGCTATGCATGTACATACATAGCACTTACATAAAATGTAAAATAAAAGCTAAATTGTTGTTCCTAGTAAATGTGGTACAGGCCATATTATCTTGCACCTGAGACTCAAACATTTAATATATGTAGAAAATGCAGCCAGGCATAGTGGTGGCTCACGCCTATAATCCTAGCTACTCAGGAAGATGAGAACTCAGGATCTTGGCTCAAAGCCAGCCAGGGCACTAAAGACTGTGAGAGTCTTACCTCCAATTAATCACTAGAAAATGGAAAGTGGGGCTTGGCTCCACGGGTAGGGTGGTAGCCTTGAACTGACAGCACCCAGGTCCAGAGTTTAAGCCCCATGACTGACCCCACCGCCCCAAAAAAACACGAAACTATAGTTTTAGAAACACCCAAGCTACAACACAACATACACGAGTCAAAAAAAATGAAAACAGTGTTATTATTAATCCTAAAAGCTAATAATATAGTCATAATGAGCACAGTTGACAACTTCTCCTGAACATTTTCCAATCAAAAAGTAAATTAATAGGGGGGAAAATTGAAAGGCTTTAGCCATTGTCCTAAAAGTAAAATACTAATTTTCATGTTCTGTTAACTGGAGTAAGGGCAGAAGTAAGGGATAGGCAACATAGGTAATATATATATGTATATATATATATATATATATATACATACATATGTGTATGTATGTCCAAAGAACTCAGTTCTTCGGGCAGTGATTCAATTGAGGGGATAAAGAAATGATGCAATGTATGCAAACACAGGTATAAGAAATACAACTGAAGACGTCAACCGATGTCTGAGTGCATACTTAAGAGATTGTAGATACAACAACCAACAGTCCAAATAAACTTTCCAGAGTGCAGCAATCTTCGATTTCTGAGTCTCCATATAAATTAAACAGGCCCCACAGAAGGCACTCAACCACAGCAAACAGCTGGTTCTGTGCTACATTAGCCATGGTTAGAAGTAGAGCAGAATTCAAACTGATTTGAAAGACCAAAAACCTAAGGTTGCTCAAAAACAAAAATAAAAACGGAGGAACCAATCCATCCACGAATTCAAAATTAGTACAATACAAATATTTGTCTTCAACTCCCTAGGGACATTAGGGACTTGAACTCAACACCTGGATTTTGCTAGGCAAGTGATCTTGAGCAACTTCCCCCCAGTCTTTTTCTGCTTCCGTTATTTTTCAGATAAGTCTCATTCTTTTTGTCTGAGCCAGGCTCAGACCATGAGGCTATACTTCCCACAGTAACTGGGACCACTCATCTGGCTTGTTTGATGAGATCAAGAGTCTCACTCACTATCTTTTGCCTGGATTGGCTAGGAACCACAAACCTCCTGACACTTTCCCCCAGTTTATCTGGGTTTATAGATGTGAGCCACAGCACCATTTCCAGACTAACAGAAAATGGCTCACAGGCCCACAAACACAGATATACAGCAAGGTTAAAAGTAATGAATACCTAATGATCAATGAAGATCATTAGAAATACATGTAAGAAGAAAACTATACAGTATCTATACTTTCTGGTTTTAGGATTAACCTAAAAACTATAACAGATGAAAAGATGAGCTAAGCAACTGAAAATTCTGAGCCTAATTAACTTTCCTTTAAAGAAGATTCTTATATAAATTTGTTAAGAGGTCTAATCCAACATTACATTGCCTAAGGTTAAATTCTCCCTTCCTAACTATATAATCTTGAGCAATCCAATTACAACTCTAAGCCAAAATCTTCTGTACAGATATATGGACCTACCAGTTTTACCTCCCTCTTTAAAATTAGTTCGCTAAAACTATAAAATTACACAAAAATTTATAAAAGTACACTCAGTACACTGGCTGATAAAACTTAGTTAAATGGAAACTTATATGCAGGTTCCTTGAAGTTCTTCAAGAACTCTTAAGTATATATTACTTCTATAAAAAATAAATAAATAAACAACAGGGCTCAAAGACTGGCTTTAGATACCATGTTCAAAAATGGTAAGCTGTGAGGTTTTTCTCTGACAACAAAACTTTCCTATTTTAATTCTATATTGTACTTCCCCTCCCTGCCCAAGGGGAAAAAAAATCAACAAGTAGATTTCTAACATTTATTTGTAACACATTATCACCACTCACTGATGGGCACACAAGGGAGACATAAGTATAAGGGAGAGGTAAGGAAAGTATCTGAATATTTATGCATTTGAGAGTCACTAACAAAAAAAGTGAGAAAAGAGGTTTAGGGCAATACTGCAAATTTTTAACCATCACTATGACCTCACAAGTACATATAAACTGGGTGAAAACATATGGGGGGGGAAGCTAAGGTTACTAAGACATCTTCATAATGATCATCCCCAAGTTACCAAGTAACTTTCAGCACAGCCAACAGCCACATCACCTAGAAGGGGGGAAAAAAAAAGGTTGCTTTCTGTCAAAACGGACTCTGGCTGGTATCAATAGAATTCCCTGCTTCTATGTAGCCAGTGTAGCTCAAATGCGTCGGTCTCCTATTTGCTCTTCCTAAGAAATAAGAGGGTGGCAGGAAAGCAAGGGGGGGAAGGCAGCGCACACGCATGCACGCACACATGCACACACGCACACACGCACACACACACACACAGCACCAGTGCTCCCTCAGACCTCAGAAAGCAATCAGCCATGGCAAGTTTCTTAAAAAAAAAAAAAAAAATCACTCTATCCTACCATGTTGTGCAATTTAGTCTGGACTGCAATTTAATTGAGGTCCCACTGTGGATTTATGGGAGCCAGAAAGAAACCCTAGATGTCCTGAAATCAGAAGCAGACACCGGGGAAGATGCAAGACAGCCAGGCTGGGTGGGTGAAAGCATCTTCATGTTTCCCCCACGAGCAATGTCTTCATCAGATGTAAGACATGTGTGGCCTGGTTCTGCTCACTGTTATCACTGAATTCTCTTCAACTTCATTGACACATTCATATAAAATAGCTCCACATTTGTTTCCAACTCCTTCCACTCTATTCTTCAGATCAGATCACTGTTATTATCTACAAGTTCAATGACTCAGCTCTATTCTGTTTCTATCCTGAAAAATTACTGGACAAGTTTTCCTTCTTATAGTTTCTACTTCTCTCTGCTATGGTTTTTGTCTCTTTCCATTATAGTAGTTCTTCCTGCAACTGAGTATAGTAATTTTAGTTTCTATAAAATTCCTGCTTACTGACACTTGGGGGCTAATCTCCATTAATTTCTTTTCACTTTAGAGCTGTCCATTTTTCTATTTTTCTTCCCATATTTTGAGTCATTTCTTAGTAAATCCTGGGCTCTGTGGTAACTTTGGCTTCTACTGCCCCCAAAGAACCTTGACATTTTCTGGTTTTAACAAGCAGTTAATTGAACCCAGATGGCAAACTTTTGTTCTCTTGAGGGCAACTCCCAATCTCCTTTCATTTTAAAAGCCTTGGCTTAGCTGCCCCCATTCAAGTATCGTTCAGTGATTTGGACAGAATTTCTACACAGAATATAGGACACTCCCTGTCTCTGGGCTCCCTCTCTCTCTTACTCTCTCTCTCTCTCTTTTATATGTTCCTTCCTTCACGCTGCCTTCTGGTTATAGAGGCCATGGACATGCCAAGTTTTCAGCTGCCCTACACAGAACAAACGAGGCCTGCTATCAAGCAACTGCTCTCCAGCAACTCCTATTACTAGCTGCTCTCCAGTGCCTTCAGAAGTTGTTTTATGTATGTTATCATCAGACAGACACAAGGTAAGGGAATACACTATTAATACTGGATTTACTGGAAGGCAATTGAACAAGAAATACACTGGTAAGCTCAAGAAATCTATTGGTACACTCAAGCCTAGCTTGAGTTCTTTGACACTAAGAAATCACTTAATGTTTGTAGTTACCACGCAGGTTATTTCTACTCTACAGAAGATGCAGTGGAGTAAGAGAGCCCCACACAAAATCTAAGAGCACACACACACTGAAAAAGTGAACCGCCACTGGGTCGTCAAGAACAGTTTAGAATCCAGGAATTCTGATTCTAGACATGCTTTTAGTCACCACTGTTGCCTCTCATAATACATATGGTAAAGCCCAGATATTTATGAGCAAACCATTTGTTTGTGCAATATTTAAGAATACCAGGGAAAACTGAATCACACACAGCTCTACCTCTCCATCAGAGCTAGACCTTTCAGAAGAGCTGGATGAAATCAAGAGGAAGAAAAGGAGGTATGTTTAGTGGGCCACACAGCTGATTCCAGACGGCCCTCATATCAACACCTTTTCACTCCACCCCAGAAGATTTGGTTGTGTTATACCCACACTGCTTGACATAAGATTTTCTTGCCTAACTTAACCAAATTCCACACCCAAACTGAACACTGCTTAGGCCCCGGGAATATTCTTTACCCACCATCTCCTGTACCCTTGTTTTCTCAAGTCCACTGGTGGGCTCATCTCACACTCTGCTGTAACTACTCCCTTCTCCTCTGCTTCCTACATTGTACATCCGCAAATCCTATGTACCTGACTTCACCTCTACACTGGCGGTTTATCCACCCCCCCTCACCTGGACCACAGCCTCCCCCCTGTTCTCCTGGACTCTGAGCATATCTACCCTCCATTTCCTAAAATTCACAACTTGGATTTAAGAATCATTTCTCCTGTCAAATCCTTCAAAGGAACCCTTGCCAACCCACTGAGCCCATATTAATGCCACACTCTTCATTTCCTGATACCACCCCAATTCTGGGAATAACAGTCCACTCACAGCCAGGGTACTTCAATTGCAGCTCAAGAAACAGAAACTTTCAGGTACAGTACTATCACAATGAGACAAATATAGTCTGTGGCTCTCTCCATCCCTACCTTAGATTGATTACTGGCTTTTTTTTTTTTTATAGATGATTGACATCGCTCCTTAAGTAACTATAATAAATATGCAAATACTATAATAAAAGTAAAGTCATAGTGCTATGGAAGTCCAAAGGAAGATGTAATTCAATGAGTGCTCATCAAATATACAATGTCACATAAACTACTTCCTTAATAGGACAGGCAGTAAGAAAATACAATTAAATGACATCTGAGGAAATAGAATATATAAAATAAATGAATTTCCTGGCTAAATTACTTTTGAGTCAATGATTACTAAGAATCCTAAGATGTATTAGGTTACCTTTCTGACTCTAAAATACAACACACCAGTAACTTTTCTCTGAGCTGGTCCTCAGGATTGCCACCATCGTCTACAGTTCTCACTGTGAACTCCAGGAGGAGAGACTTAGAAGTGACACCCTTTCAATGGCAAGAGGACAACCAGTTCACTATATTCTCTGGTGCCCGGAGAGGTCACAAAAACAAAGAGCATAAACTGCGACAGTCAATGCTCATTAGAGTCACGGAGGGATCGTTAAGAAACACAAAGAACTATTTTGATCAGGTAACTTGCCCTTAACTTATCAGAGGTCAGAGTATAAGGGCGTTTTGATTGAGTGAGTACTCTTTTCAAGGATGCCATACTCTAAAACAAGAAACAAGACATTATGTAGAAAACAATATAGGAGAAGTAGTGCGACATCACTCCACCTTAGTTCCCTCTGCTTTAAAACAGATTCACATGAAAAGTTAACTTCTATGGGAAAGGAGAGAAATCCTTCCTTCCTCAAGGAAACAGGAGGTCCAAAAAGAAAAGTAGAAGTCCACAGAACACTCTTGTCCGGAATTGACAGTGGCGCCACCTCATGCTAATCTCAGTAAATTGTAACTGAATTGCAAGTCCTTTCCACAAAGCCTCTGTGGCCACATCCTCTGATTAAGATTAAAACTGATTCTGCAAATCTTCCTGGCACTTCTCTAAATGAGTAAGTTTTCTTCGTAATTTTTCTAAACACATGAAGATGAATGCAAAACAGATTTTACTCTATTCCTTCAGATCAAAGGTTCAATGGCAACAGAGTAAAAGATAAAATCGTGTCACATTTATTTCCTCCAGGAGTTCATTTCCATATCTCATACACCACATTTTATCATCCTTCAAGTCTAAATGTATTAAATTCATCATTATAAGCTGTCACCTTCGGACCTTTTTGGTTTTGTTTGAATGGGTCTGATGCCCCAGCAAAAGGCTCTGTTCTAACCAGAGTTCAAATGCTCAGCCATATATAATATCTCAGAAATAACAATTCATGTAACAAGTAACCAACCTAAGAAAAGATCCCTAAATCATTACATAAAAGAGTTTAGCAATTAACAGAGTGGGTTAATATTAAGAACTCTGTGCAGAGTACCAATGCCTCAGCTCCCTTTGTGCTCACTACAACCTCAGGCCTTAGCCTAAATTATTAAGAGAACAATTTCTACCAGTAAATGTCAACTGGAGGAAACAAACGTATCAACCACAGTTCTTGTTTTCAAGAAGAATACTATGGCAACAAAATAAGCAATGGACTGTGATAAGCAGTGCTACTTGAAGTGAAGGTACCGATGGGAAGTTCTGGCTGTCAAGACCTTGACAGTCACAAATACCTACCCCTCTCTCCTCCTCCCTTCCTTTCCTGCCCTCTCTCACCCTAATATTTTCTTCAATCTCTACATAAAAAGCAAAGGCCACTGCAATTCACATTCCTTACTCATTGGTGAAATACAAATGAGAGTTGAGACTGCAGGATACAGGAAGGAAAAAACAGAAAGGTCCTTTAAATGTTGCCCCTATAGCAGATATGCTTCATCCTACAACCTTTATTTCTGGTCTTACTAATATGCAAAGAAGGATGACACACCACAGGATTCTAACTAACACCGAAAAAAAAAAAAAATGAGTGGCTTGACTACAAATCCATAGGCACTTATTAATTAGCACTTAATGAATTAAAACAGCTGCTGAAATCAATCCAATCCAAAGAACTTTCCTTGTAAAAAATGCAAGCTTTCTTTCTTCTTTCTATTCAGCAAATGAATACTAAAGTTAAAAACTAAGGGTCTCGGCTGAAAGCACAACACAGAAAGAAGAAAAGAAACTAGTCAATTTGAGCAGGACAAAAGGGGAATCTTGAGACTTCTAATTCTGGTGGAGAATAAAAAGACCAGAGGAACAACAACAACAAAAAAGAATTACTTCATCCTTTCTTCTTCATAGCCTTTCAGAACATGAAAGAAACTCAATTTATTTTAACTGAAAGATGCTTAAGTTTTGCTCCTAATTGTTCTATCTACCACATATTAGCTGAAGGCTACGAGGACGTAACTTCAGCCTACAAGAGAAGAAAAGGAGGTAGATCGAGCAAACCTATTTGTAATATCAGTTTAAGGTAATATTGATACTTTATAGAGCTTTGTGGGTCTGAGGCCTGGCTTAACAATACTTGTTTGTCAAATATTAGTTTCTACCCTTTTCCATTCTCCTCAGAAATGTAAGAAACAGGGCTCAATTTATCTGTAGATCCAAATATTGTTCCAAGGAAGTACTTTGTCAAAAGTCCCTATAACAATCATACAAAGTTAAAAAGTACTGCCAAAGCCAGTATGGTGATGATGGAGGAAGGCGGCTTTTCTTCACATTTTTGATGAATTCCAAACGTTTCTGCAATTAACACTTTTCAATCTTAAAATAATATTCCATACTTAATCTGAGGGGGTAGGGTAGCAAGACACTTTTTTAACTAAAGCCAAAATAAGCCAAAATGCTAGTCCTTCTTTACAAAGTATGTGGATGCCATATTGAAAAAGGTAGAGTATGGGGCTGGGAATGTGGCTTAGTAATAAGAGTGCTTGCCTAGTGTGCATGAAGCCCTGAGTTCCCCTTAGTACCGCATACATAGGGAAAAGCCAGAAGTGGTGCTGTGGCTCAAGTGGTAGGATGCTAGCCTAGAGCAAAACACATTCAGGGACTATGTTATGTCCAGGCCTTGACTTCAAGCCCCCAAAACACCAAAAAGAAAAGAGTAAAAATCTAAACTAAAACTAGAAAACACTGAAAAAAAAACTTGTGCTCACAAAAATTAACTCGAAGTAGATCACACACACAAAAGTAACAACTAAAATTATACAACTCTTTTTCAGAAGAAAATCTCTGTGATCTTGAGTAAGTCAAAGATTTGTTGGATATGATGCCCATTATATGCTCCATAAAAGAAAACATGACACACAAACTTTCCAAAATTAAGCAAATTTTACTTAAGAGAAATCATTAACCAAAAAAAAGTCATAAGTGAGGAGATAATACTGTCAAATCACATATATCAATAAAGGACCCCACAACAGACCCAGAGTTCAAGCCCCATGACCAAAAAAAAAAAGGGGGGACCTATACATCAATTCTACATAAAGAATGATAATAACACACAACAAAATGAAGATAAACAAATGGCAAACAAAAGCAAGGGAAAAATTGCTTAACCACTGTTAATCATTATCAATTCACACCCACCAGAATGGCCACAGGCGACGAACAAGTCCTGGCACAAAACCATGGAAAAAATTAGAATGTTCCCATACTGTTGCTGGAAATGTAAAATGTATAATCACTTTGGAAAATAGTTCAACCCAGCAATTCCCATCCATTTCTGAAAACACAGCTACACCAGGATCTGGACACAAGTGTGCCGAGCCTAAGCTCAGAGATGTATGTTTCTGATGGTTCTCCAACCGCTGTAGCAGTCCTTTTAGCGAAATTCACTTATGTGGTTTTTACCACTCTAGAAATATGTATTCTCATACTTTGCCACCTCCATTTAATCCCAGGCTTCTAAAAAAAAAATAGCCACCATTTCCTCCTTAGAGGCCAGCAAAAGGGCCCACTGCACCTCTCCAACTGGCTGGAAAGCTCTGAGAAAGCAGCTTTCTAAGGAAAAAGAAGTGTGTGAGAGGTGACCAGAATTGAGTTCAAGAACTGAGGAGCATGTGGGCTGACTAGACAGTCACAGCATTTCTAAAATAGAGATAAATCTCATTGTATAAGAGGTGACAACATTTTCCACCTGCAAACTCCAAATAAAGAGATGCAAAAAAAATGCCACTGCTGACAAAGATGTGGCAAAGCAAGTACACACATACTAGTCAAAAACCTCGGGATAAAATTCAGGAGATGTATAAAGTGTCCAAACTTTAACCCAGAAATTTTATCTTATCATAAGGAAATAATGCTCCAATTGGGGAAAACAATTGTTTATCTGTTTGAGGCAAAGGCAGAGAGACCTTATTGCCTGACAATGGAGAAACTGTTTAAACTTGATGGTTCCAACAGAACTGACATCTCTTAAAATAGCATTGAAAAAAAGATCCCTGTGTAATATAAACAGACATACACTATTAAATGAAAAAGGAAAAAAACACATATATGTAAGACTACTATCAAGCATAGAAATCTACTCAGCGTTCATCAATGCTACTGCAGTATGATTCAAAACCAGTCCATCAGCTATACTACCAAGATCAAGAATCATAGGCGTTTTTTTTGGTTTGTTTTGCCAGTCTTGGGGCTTGAATTTAGGGCCTGAGCACTGTCCTTGGGCTTTCTCAAGGCTAGAGCTCTACTACTTGAGCCACAACTCCATTTCTGGCTTTTTCTATGTATATGTTACAAAGGAATCAAACCTGGGTCTTTGTGCATGCTAAGCAAGCACTCTACCACCAGGCCAAACTCCCGGCTCCGTGAATCACTGTTTTTATATTAGTTTAATAAAGTGTAATTTAATAAAGTAAATGAAAGCTAATGCTATAAGTAGACTTATATTTATCTAGGTCTTTTCAGGTAAAAAAGCATTTTCTGGCTACTATGTTGAAGTAAACTCTAGCAATTGCCTCAATCTAAACCTAGAACCATTCTGGAACAGTAATGGAAGGTTTCAACAGTGAGTAATCTCTGATGACCAGTAAGTAGCACTCGGTGATCCCCTAAGAGGGAATTCAGTAGAGTCTTAACTTCATGATCCACTCCTGCTCACACACAAATATCTTTAGCTCTTCCTCAAACTCAGATAGCTTTTCCTTTAAAACTGGTAGAGATAGCAAGAGCTCAAGGGGTTAAGAAAATAATGAATGGGAAGGTAATACAAACTAAATAGGTATTAGTGTGCTTGCATTTTTTTCCTCATTGAAGGGAAAAATATATTTCTAATAGAAGATAAAAATGAGCAGAGATGTGCAGCTAAAATAAAGTTAGGCTAAGTTAGAATGAGTTCAGACAACTAAAAGAAAAAGTTGTTTTCTACTGTTCTCAGGCTAAAATACTCTCTTGCAAAGCAACAAATTAAAATGTATCTGCTATAGAAAAGATGATATATATATATATATATATACACACACACAATGGAATTCTACATAGCCAACAAACAAGATAAAATAATGGCATTTGCAGGGAAGTGGATGAATCTAGAGCGAATCATGTTGAGTGAGACAAGTCAAGACCAAAGGAACAAAAGGTGCATGGTATCCTTAATATAAAAACAGTACAAGAGCCGAGGACTCAAAAGTTGCATACCCAATGCTATGGACATGGTATTGGAAAGATAAAAACAACTACATAATCATAAAAACTTAGGATTCTATAGACATAATGTTTTATTACAAAGATAATTATGTATCTATGACATACAGACTCTCAGCCTAATTTTGATTATGTTCTAAAATCTAAGTGCCAGTGATTGTATATACAGATTCCCTTCTTGAATACCTATTTGTTAAACACGTCATTTGAAATATGATGTAAAAAAATCAATGTTAATAAATTCTGTAATTAAAAAATGTATCTGTTATATAATAAATATTCAATAGTCAAAATGTATAAAAACAAAGCCCCAGTGCTGGGGAATATAGTTCAGTAGTGTCCTTACCTAACACATGCAAGGCCTTGAGTTAGCACCAAGCCAGCACAAAAAAATTAAACTTAAATCCCAGAGTTAGAAATAGATGCTCACCTAAACCACTGAAATTCATGATTCTTTTTTCATACAATTATACCAACTCTCCATTTGTCAACATCAATTATACCATCTGACAACTCCATCACCTAAATCCCTTGGAACCCTCACAATGCAGGCAGATACAGCTCAGTTTTTCAGGTTTTACCCTGACTGGTCTGCTAAAAGAATCTAGTAATTATTTTTTTTCTTTTACCAATCAATATGCTTGACTTTCTCATTTCTACAAGCACACACTTTAATAAACCACTCTAAACTCAAAGCACTTTAAAAATGATCAAGTTGAACTTAGGAGTGCAAGTACATTCTAAAATAATTTATCTAAAGACTAGAAACTGTAGACCTTAGATAAATGTAAGTTATCTTAACACTAATGACTAAAAACACCAACCCATAATTGAGCTTCATTCGGGCTCTAAATTTAATACTATCATCGTTTTCCTATTAGCTCACATTAACAAGGCATTTAGAGCTTACTGTGTGCAAGATGTTCTGCTAAGTACTTCACATTGTGTTATTCCATCTTCACAAATGGCTCTTCAAGGTGCCAGTACTATCTGTGTTTTTAAAATGAAGGAAGCTCGTATTTGGGGAGGCTAGATTATTTATCTTGAAGTTATAGCTCCCAGCCCGTTCTTTTTTTTCATATATTTTTATTGTAATGAATAGAAGGGTTACATTATATTCACCAGATAGAAGGTGCATACTTCACAAACATTGATACCCTTTCTCATATCTTGGTCTCCATTTCCCCTCACCCCCACTCCTCATCTTGTTTTCCCCCCTTCCCTATGATTTCAAATAACCAAATAAGCATACATACAATATATCAGATAACAAGGTAAAATACTGTAACAATATGAGATAACCAAGGGACAGCAAAAGAGATGAGAGATAACATAGTGCATTAAGGACAACAATCATTATATGGCTTTTTGTTACTATATCCTGGAGGTCCTTGCATTTAGCATCATACTAGATGGCCTTATGTATCTAGGTTTTTTTCTATTATAAATCTCTGCTAGGAGAGCCCAAGGTTTCTACTGATTATGACAAATGAGGGAAACCATTGAGCCTATGTTCCTTTGAGTCTGGCTTACTTCACTTACTATGATTTTTTCTAAGTCTTTCCATTTCCTTACAAATGGGGGGATGTTGTTCTTTCTGACAGCAGCATAGAATTCCATTGTGTACAAATACCACATCTTGTTGATCCACTCATCAACTGAGGGGCATCTGGGCTGGTTCCATATCTTTGCTATGGTAAATAGTGCTGCAATGAACATCGTTGCCCAGCCCAAGTTCTTAATCATTGTATTTGTGTAGCCAGGTCAGTTTTAGATTGTTCCAGACTCATCTAGTTCCTGAGTTTACAACAAATCATGCCTGGTTTGCTGACTTTACCACATTGAGCATGAGCCCTTATGCCATCAGGGCCTTCAAATTACTCATACATTCATGGCTACAGTGTTCTCCAGAAGCACAATACAGCCATCATGTTAAGAGGTAGGGCCTGTGGCACAAGCCAGATCCTTTCTTCCAAATAACCAACAAAAACCCTGGAAGTGTGGAGCGCCTAAGTGTTACAACACCAGCCTTGATCTGACCAAGAACACCAGACCCCAAGTTGAAGCCCCAGCATTGACTAAATAAAGAGGGAGGAAGAAAGGGTTGGGGTAATTAATTACTCACCACTGATAACATTTACCTCTCAGTGTCAACAGAAAAGAAAAAAATTGGAGGGTAAGTGGTTATCAGCTTGATAAGGAAAAGAGAAAACTGATGGAAAACCAATCTTGTTCAGATGCAGAAAAGTTAAAAACCTGATTTCTGAAGGCAACGAAGTTTGAATCTGAGCTCTTTAATTTGTTAGCTTGTGATCGATCAATCCCAAGTATTTAAAACCCTTTAAACCTCCACTTCTTCATCTGGAAAACATGGATTAAAAACAGTACTTTTCCCATAGGTATTAAACTAATATATGAAAGATGATCAAAGCATGATGCTTGATAAAATACCAGGTGGTTAATACATGATTAGGATAAGAATGATGGTTAGATCAACAGTAAGCATCTGACATGTTAAAACAGGACAAAGGGTAGAAACACCAAAGATGCAAAGCATAGCTTTAAGTAGTAGAGAAGGAATGACTAAACATTTTGGGGCTGGGAATTTAATCCAGGGCCTTTCACATATTAGGTAAGCATTCTACCATGGAGCTCCATATCCCCAGGTCAAACCTACAGCTTTTAAGAAGAAAATCCATCAACAGCCACCCAGATTCAAATTATTCATGTTCTCCACATGGAAAGGTTTTGAAGTGACATAGTGTCTTTCTTCAAGTTAAGAGAAAGCACCAGAAGATTTCAATACAGAAATTTCATCATTTCAAAGCATTCCTAACTGCTTGGGAAAGATAACTTAGTGGCAAAAAATGAACACAAATCTTTACTACTTTAGTGGCCATAACTTACAACTAAAAACACTACCAAAAGGTTGTATCTAATTTACCATAAAGATTAAAACATGAAATTAGCAAAAGTGGTGGTCTTAAGGGAAATTTTATCCTAGTATGTCTCCAAGCTTACTTTGTTACAGACACAAATTGATGAGACTTTATAGAACATGAGGCTTCACTATTCAATACAAAATTTTAGTCTACTAAGTATGCAAATAAATGAAACATAATTCACTAGGGTCTACAATTAAGTAAGTTACTTACTTACTTCTATAGTGGAAATTCTGCCAAATTAATCACAGACTGCATTTATAGATCTAATAACTAGGTAAGGGGAATGATATGCTATATGCCCAAATTCAGTTATTTCCACTTTAAAGTGCAGAATAAATGCTGGAAAAGCACACACACACACACACACACACACACACACACACACACACACAAAGACAAATACTTCATGCCCCTACTCCTCTGGTTTGGCAATACAAAAGACACTGCAAGACACTAGGGAGGGCAAAAAGCTGATCTCATGTTTAAGTTCAGAGCGTAACAATGGTTCCCAAAGGTGGGGGAAACCCCAGCACAGACAGGGCAGACAGAAGGAGAAGAGACAAAGTTATACTTGAATAGGATAAATATGTTCCAGGTTTTGCTGTTGCACAGTGTGGTGACTACAGATCAAGGTAACACACAGCATATTTCAAAAAACATTAGAAGAGAAAAACTTAAAGCAAAAACAAATGCCACCACCACCAACAGCAACAACAAAAACATCTTTCCATTTCCTGGAATTCACACTGGTACAGTATTTTAAATGTTCAGGAAATTACACTTTTGTGTTCCTCCCCTCAAATACTTCTATTTTGGCAGTGTCAGGAATCCTCAAATATTCTCTGCCATTTATGACATTTTCTACGATGTAATGCAAACCTCTTTCCTATCTTCTCCAAACATTCCAGGAGAGCTAGTGAAGACTTGTCAATAAAGCAGATAACAGAATAACAACTTCTCAGCAGGGAGGGAAAGGGGAATTGAGGCCCACTCCAGCTGCTGCACAAATTCAAACATACAGACAAGCCTCCACCCATTTTTCAGAATTACTAGTACACTTGAACAGCTCAAAAACAACGAAAGCAATATTCTCCCTTAACTTGCTCCAAGACTATGAGCCTTGGACAGTTTTGACAAGAAGGTATTTCCCAAAATAATTTTCATTTTCTCTAAGACCTTATTTCTTAACATTGACAAATCAAACAAATCAAAACCAATGCCTGAAATTCCAAGTCATCACTCACCATGCATTAAAAGGAGTTTTGGCCCTATGTTAGATGAACAGATTAGAATTTCGAAAATCTACCTAAAACTTACTATTGAGCAACCAAACACAGAATGACAAATTATTTTCTGTTCCTAAGTTAACAAGTTTAAATTTGTTCTTAAAAAGCATGCACTTGGGCCTGGAGTTTGGCCTAGTGGTTAAAGTGCTTGCCTAGCATGCACAAAGACCCGGGTTCAATTCCTCGGTACCACATACATACAAAAAAGCCGGAAGTGCTGAGGCTCAAGTGGTAGAGCTCTAGCCTTGAGAAAATCTAAGGACAGTGCTCAGGCCCTGAGCTCAAGCCCAGGACTGGCAAAAAAAAAAAAAAAAAAGCATGCACTTGTTTAAGCGGTAATTAAAATTCTTCTGAAGAGAAATGGAGAAAGATAAATTGGTGCATAAAAGCCTTGTTTCATTTTTAAATGTAACACATTTCTGTTACTCTAATGTAACAAACTCCATCATACAGAAATAACAAATGTAATCTATGAGCCCGATGCCAGTAATCCTACCTACACTGAAGGCTGAGATCTGAAGATCTCCTTTTAAAGCCACCCAGAAAGTCCTTGAGACTCTTTATCTTCAATTCTGCACCCAAAAACCCAGAAATAGAGTATAGCTCAAGTGGAAAATTCAGGGACAGGGCCCAGATCCTGAGTTCAAGCTCCACAACCTACCAAAAAAGGGTGGGGGGAGGGACAATCTAATATATATAACCGTTTATGGGAAAAAGCACCTTAATGTTTCACTACAAATGTCAGGAAACCTAAAAGTATGAGAAGTCTTGGAAATCCAAGAGAAGTATGACTGGCCCATGGTAATACATACAATTGCTAAGATGGAATAAGGCAGTTGTGCTGATATTTACATGAGACTATTTTCTGACTGACCTTGACTCTAACCTATATATACACCGAAATTCCAACAGTCATCATAGATGTGGTTTGATAGTTTATATGTCCTGCAAGTCAGAGCAAGTTACCTACCTTCTCTCAAATTTCCCTACTAAAAACTAGTTAGCTGTGGCCAAAACTAAATGCCTGTGTCACACTCATAAACCACTAAAGTCCCCAAACATACTGGGGTTACCAGTAAACCCAGGGGAATTTCTAGGGAGAGGTGTAAGGTGTGACTACACATTAATGAAATGGATGATTTCCAAAAGCCACTGTGCCTGGCTATCCATAACTGGGTCTTAAACCAGCAATAGCTCTGGTCCCAAGGAGTAATGAAGAAAGACCACATCTTAAATTTCTTCTCCAAGAGCCTAATACACAGGCATAAAACACAAACTTCACAGGAAAAAGAACGGTTGAGACTAACTCTTTCTAAGTGTTCATTTATGCAGAGAGTGAATCAGAGTATCTCACAGACTTTTCTGCCCAAGTTGGCTTTGAACCATGATCTTCAGCTCTCAGTCTACAGTGTCGCTAGGATAACAGGCACAAGCTACCAGAGTCCCACCCTTCCAAGCACTCACCTACTTCCAGCATACAATGGAAAGGCTAAGAGAAGAGACCGCCTCTGGCAGATGCCAAGGGTCTCTTCTTCAAAGTTAGGACACCATCTTAATTTGTCATTTGCTCAAAGAGGCTTTGAAAAAGAACAAACTAGCCATTCATCCTACAAATGCATCCACATCAATAGGACTTTGACAGAACAGTTCATTAAATATGTAGCACTCCCATTCATTTATCCTATTTTGGAGCTCCCTAACTCTTTCCAAACTTTACAAATAAAGGGACAACTTCTGACCCATACCATCTTATAAAGAGGACTGTTTCTCATCTATATCGTTATATAAAGTCCTAGGTTATAGGAAACTTTTTTGGTTATTTTGTTTATTTTGTTTTTTGTCAGTTGTCACTGGAATAAAAAGCTACCAAGTTCAGGGAGGAGGAAAGCACAATTGCTAAATTCCTCTTCTATTTTTCACTATCTGATGACCCCTTATAAAGTAGAAAGTGGGCCATTAAAATAAATCTACTGGTGAAGTAAAAGTTACACAAGTTCTGCCAAAATCATAGCTCACAGGAATGTCTTCACATAATTACTTCAACTCTTGCTAGAATGCAGTATGTAAAGAGAAACATTTGTCACAGACCCATGTTCAAATTCCAACTCTGCCACCATACTTATGTGACCCCAAGCAAGTTATCCAGGCTCTCTGAGCCTCCATTTTTTTTTTTTCTATCACAAAACAGGAAAATAACAGAGCTGTGAGGATTACAATACATTTTGGAAAACGATTAGGGCTGAAGTAGCAGTAAGTGATGGTGATTATTACAACACTATCATGTTATCACTTGTTACTGAAGAACATCGTATTTTGTTCACCACTCAATCAATTCCTGGCACCTAGTAAGTGTGCCTGACATACAACAGATCTTCCATAAAATGCTGAATGAAGTGTATCCAAAATTAGTTAGCCTCCCAGGGCCTCAATTTCCTCTTCTGGCAAAATACGAAATCCCCTGCTTGCAGAGATTAGAACTGATATACATAAACTACCCAATCAATGGCAATTCTCAACAAATCACAGCTATTGTGTAAGTCAGCTTGTCTCTACCTTTCAGCAGTCATCAAGACGAAGGTAAACAATACATTAACTTTTCCTTTGAATTACTAGTTGGGCAATTACTACTAAATTATTATTTGCCACATTAGGTGCCTAACAGAGGAACTGTTGCTAGTATTAAGAATGAAGAAAGGAATGTCTCCATTTCAGGGCACATAACATGGGGAACTATTAAAGTAGTCCTCTTAGACTGCCACAAGCACTTGTGATAAAGCATCTAAATACCTTATACCACAGTAAGGGAAGGAAAAGAGAGGAGACTTGTGGCTTAGGATACAAGATATATAATCAAAGACCATGAAAAGCAAACAGTCTATCAAGTGTTCTTTTTTTTTTTTTTTTTTGTCATTCCTGGGGCTTCAACTCAGGGCTGTCCTTGAACTGTCTCAAGACTAAGAGCTCTACCACTTAACCCACAGCACCAATTCTAGCTTTTTCTATGTATGTGGTACTGAGGAATTGAACCCCAGTCTTTGTGCCTGCTAGGCAGGCACTTTACCACTAGGCCAAACTCCTGGCTCTGTCAAATATTCTTGAAGCTAGCTTTTAAGATGATCTAAGTGCCTGTCTAGCATGCATAAAGACTGGGGTTCAATTCCTCAGTACCACATATGTAGAAAAAAGCCAAAAACAGTGCTGTGGCTCAAGTGGTAGAGCTCTAGCCTTGAGAAAGCCCAAGGACAGTGCTCAAGCTCTGAGCTCAAGGCCCAAGACTGACCAAAAAAAAAAAAGAAAAAAACCATGATCTGACCAAAATCAGGGGGCAAAAAAAACCCACTTTTACCATACATTACCCAAATTAATTAAGGAAGTATAAATTTTGTCAAGGTATTCAGTTATCTTAAACTTTGGGGGAAAAGTAAAATTTCACAATTAAAAGGGGAATGCATTTCTAGTTATTTATTTACGTATTTATTTACTGGATTTTTTTTTTTTTTTTTTGGCCAGTCCTGGGGCTTGAACTCAAGAGCCTAGGCACTGTCCTTGGACACTTTTTGCTCAAGGTTAGCACTCTGCCACCTGAGCCACAACACCACTTCCTGCTTTTTCTAAGTATGTGGTACCAAGGAATAGAACCCAGGGCTTCACACTTGCTAGGCAAACACTATACCACTAAACTATGCTCCCAGCCCAGGGGAATGCATTTCTTAACAAGAAATATAATCTCCAAAGGGATTAATACTTTTAATTAAAACACCAAACAAGCCAGAAGAAGAGCTGCTGTTCAAGTAGTAGAGCACTAGCCTTGACCACAAAAGCTCAGGGACTGTACCCAGGCCCTAAGTTCAAGTCACAGGTTGTAGGTAAGAAGGTGAATGTATGGGAAAGGGAATGAAAAAAATGACTGACCTACAATCAAAAATAATTTTCTATAAACATTTCCAGAACATTTTAGTGCTGGTATTTAAGAGAAAGTCCTGTCTGCCGAAAGAGAGGACTCAAAAACTGCAGAGATCAGTAATATGTACATCTTTCATTTTCCATGTCTAATTTGACAGAAACCTGATTTTGTACAAAAGTACTTAATGCTACCTTTACAGTTCTGTTTCTGTAATTAATCTGTTGAAAGGAAAACAAGCACAGAGCTTTTATTTGCTTTGAGTTAAAGTTGTCTAGTTGGAATCATGGTTCACAGTACTACATATTAGAGTATAAATACCATATAAAAAGATGAACATGTTCAAATGAATATGTTCAAATGAAGAAGAGGTGAATTTTATAGCATTTGGGTTTTATCAAAATAAAGCTGACACTTTTTAAATGATGGGTGTAGTAAGTAGCAAATCTTAATTGTCCAGTATATGGTTAATCAATTCTACTGTTAAAATTATTAGTGTTCTAATATTTTTAAAACAATTCTATTGCTACATACTGTTTTTTTTTTGTTCCTCAAACAAGCCAGCAGGTTGTCCTTAGGCCAATACCAAGGACCTGCTAAGCAGGTTAAACTGTAAAGTGACCTACACTGACCAAACCATAAAAACTAGGCAAGAGCTGAACAAATTTTACCACTGGAATTGAGCAACAGTAACCAATGCTCCATTTAACATGATGTCTTTTTCTTCCTTCAAAAAAGATAGTTCAAGGGGCCTACTTCAAGCTAGGTCAGTGGCTCACGCCTGTAATCCTAACTACTCAGGGGGCTGAGAGATCTGAGGATCCCAGTTGAAAGCCAACTCCAGCACAGAATCCAAGAGACTCTGACCTCCATTTGACCACCAGAAAACTGGATGTTGTGGCTGTGGCTCCATGTGGTAGAGCACTAGCCTGGCACTGAAGAACTCAGGGACAGCACTGAAGTCCAGAGTTCAAGCCCCATGACAACCGAGAAAAAAAAAAACCCTTCAATGTCACCAAAATCAAACTAAAACTGGTGGCTAAGATTAAAAATTCATTAGGATAGATTTTTTTTATATTTCATAATATACACAATATAGTGTTGGCAAAAATTCATTCATCTTTCAATCAAGAGGCCACTGTTGTGTGCCAGGTGGTAGGTACACATCAATGAACAAAGCAGATAAAACCTTCCCCTATGAGAAGGTGATAATCCAAGAGTTAACACAGACCTGCGACATTTATTATCTTACCACACCTATGCAGTAAGCAGTCTGATAAATAATCCTGCTAAATGAACTGGGCAAAGGAAATGAAAATGGACAAAGACTAAAACACCGTACCAACCACCTAAATCCTTTATCTTCAGGGAAAAAGCAATCATTTATTTTAGAAAAGTATCAAAAAAGAAAATTACTTGTTTCTATAGCTGCAATAGTGTCCTAACTGATTCGATTTCCAATAGAAAACAACTGCCTTAAAGAATTTATATACCTAATTTATCCCAGCAACAAAAGGTAAGCATATGTGGCCTTCTGACATCTCTTCAAATAAAAGAGAGGCTTTAAATATCTAAATAGGTCAATCTCATCTATTCAGAGATTGTGTGTTGTATTATTCAAGGACAGCTATGTAACATTGCTTCTGGGTTGTGGAAAAACAGAAAGGAGCTTAAATTTGGGTGCACTTAATGTAAAAAATGGGTTCACCAGCCTCAAGTAACTTCTCTTACTTTCAAACTCAGATTTCAAGAAAGGGAAAAGACAGAAAAATGGAGGGAGGTAATTTCGGACATTTTTTTTCCAGGCCATTTTTATGTTTCTCCTTCAGAAAAGCAAATAATCAAATACTCGCTCTTTCTTTTTTAGTGTAATTATACATGCCAAAGTTCCAAAGTTCTCTGAACTTTTCTTTCTGTGGCAGGATTATCTAGATGAAGATTCAAAGGCAGGGCCCCCTGAATATTGTACTATAAGCAATGATAAAAAAAAAAGATGTCCTGTTTCAACAACTCACCCTGACACAGTATTTATGTAATGGTGCTATTTACCACCCCGCATAAGAAAAAGAAGTTTAAAGCATAACAATAATGGTTGGCAACATCAGTAAGAAAATTAATTAGCTATCCTAGGCAGAGTGGGAAGGAAGTCACTGAAACTTTGGAAAACTTCAGTAATGTACAAACATCCCCCCATTCTTGTTTCTCCTTCAAGAACTTACCTTTCATATCCTACTCTGACCATCCCTCCATGATGAACAGGGGAAAAAAAGAAAAAAAAGAAGTCAATCACTGACAAACACCACTTCACAAAACAAAATACAAGGGCAGAAGAAAAGCACTGGCTGCCAAGGTCACATAACAGATAATTGGGCGACAAGAACTCTGAAGAAGTGGGACCACAGCTCCTCCCAATTAATTATACAACCTGGCCAGGAAAGTCACCTAAAAGTGGGTACAAAAGGGGTGAAATCAGTCAAGTTACACTAGCAAAGTACCATGTTACAATTCTATCTCCCATACCTGGAGTTTAAAAAGAAGACTTTTGCCAAGTAATTAACATGTATAATAGCTCTATTCATTTGCATCAGTCTGGGCCCCAATCAGGTACTGCCTTTCATGGCTCAGAGGAGTGAATTAGGATAATTCACATTCCAAGGACTACAGAAAACAAAACTGCATTACAAGACTTTGAATCATCCAGGGTTTTTTTTCCTTGCCCCAACCATTCTACCTTGTTCTTTTTTCAGTCTGCATAATTCCACTCCCTAGCAGCACACAGACAATAATGCAAAGGAAAAGAAGGAGAGAGGGAGAAAAAAGGAGAGAGAAAAAGAGTCTCTTCCACTGTGGGGGGAAGGGAGAGAGGGTAGGGGGGATTTAAAAAAAATATCTGCTTGACATGAACTAAAGTGGACCAGTAGCTCAGAAGGGACAGAAGCAAGCCGTCTACCTAACACAAGCACTTTTCTCACTTACTCCTCTCTACCTCCAAGCTGCTAAAAAGAACCTAAAAAAACTGGTTTTTCAACTCCCAATATAGGTTAAACATGAACTGTTTATAAAACACTTTGAGGATGTGAACAAGTGTGTAAATGTTAATTATTAATTTCCATTCACAAAGCCCCCTGCACTGAAGAATAACACAAGTCCACTGGCAAGTTTCTGCTACTTTCCAGGCACAGGCATGGCAGCCTAGCATGGTTTTAAGAATTCTAGGAAAAACCTCTAAAAACAGACCACAGTGGTTTTCTATTTATGACAAGGACAAACTAGAATTGTAAGCTGGCTACTTCAGATATAATTATATCACAGTGAAAAAATGTGATTTATGGCATATACAATAAAACTAGAGTATGTTTGCAGTCACAAAGTTCTGGATGAAAGTTGTCATTTACTGAGCAGAGAGAAGCAAAGTGACTCCTTTCCATACTGAAGAAAATAGTATCTACCTTACAATATATGAAAGATATAAAGGTTTCATCATTTAGTGAATTTACTTTTTAGAAAACACCTCTGGGAGCTGGGTGCCAGTGGCTCATGCCTGTAATCCTAGCTACTCAGGAGGCTGAGATCTAAGGATTGCGGTTCAAAGCCAACCCCAGCAAGGAAGTCCAAGAGACTTTTATCTCCAATGAACAATGAGAAAATTGGTGGAGAGTGCTAACCTGGAGCTTAAGAGCTCAGAGACAGCGACAGCTCCATGCTGTGTAAAGCATAGCTGGTGGAGCCATAACCAAAGTTTGATTTCTGCACAAGGGCCTACTTCGCTGACACTGCCAGGTCACACTGGGGCTAGTTCCTCATCCTCACAGGTTTAAGACTGAACGAAGAAATACGGGTAAGGCAAAGCATGTCTGACCCTCAGAGGCACATCCCCTGGACTTGAGTAAACCAACTTTCTTTAGATATAAAATGATAGCAAAGATGGTTCGTTTTCACTGGCCCCCGGAGCAGTCTAGTCTTCGGAAACACCTCTTTGTTCCTTTTTTGTTGTGTTTCACCTGACTTCAAACACTGACATCCAGAAAGTGCCTGTGAGTCCACAATATCGTGAGCCTGAATTTATTCATCTTAAAAGCTATCCCGTGACAAGTATGTTGTAAAAGGTTAAATGTGAGAAGAGCCAAAAATATCCATTCCCAAGTGAGAGGAATAACAATAAAAATGCTATAGCATTTTCATCACCTCCTATAAAAGAAAACATACGAAGTTATTTGGGTATTTTCCTCTTTTGGACTAAGATGTAAGTTTTATCTAAGCTAGCAGCCAACCACGAAACTATAGCACCACACAGCCTTAATAAAGGGCTTTGCCTCATGTGTTTCTCAGTATATGTAGTATATAGGAGGCAGGATAAGGAAAATATTAAACTTTCTATTTTAAAAACAAGGGTACTAACTCTGAGACAGATAAGAATCGATTGCTCAAGATCACATAATGGATAAATGGCAGCATTCAGCTATGAAGTCAGATCCTGTGGCTCCAAATGCTTTTCACAGGCAGAGAGCACCATGATAGAAAACTTCATCTACTTCAGTGAAAGCCAGTTAACTCCCAGGGGCTTTTCTCTAACTCCACATCTTTAGTTAAAGAAGGCTCATTAACAACTGATTCCTAAACATTTAGGAATAACTCATCATCTTGGGTGGCAGAGACTAATCCTACAGACACGTTAAACTTAAGATCTGATCAGAAGGTAAAAATACAAAAGTATTTCCATTTAAAAAGCTACAGAGTGCTATAAAAGTTAAACACCGCACAACTTTGCTCCCATCTCAGCATCCGCATCTCTCTTGAACACACACATACACACACACCCAATATCCACCTTCTCCAGATACTGAAGGAACTCTGAATGGGTAAAGACAGTGGAAGGGTGATGGTGAGAGGACACCACTTCAAAGTAGATTCCAATTCTCATCAATAATAACTAAAGATCAACACTGTATTTTAACAACTTTAAAAGAAGAAAGCTTTGTCATGAATATTTGCACCCTCACTCTGTAAGTACACTCAGTATATAGAAAAGGATCGTGTGGATAGTTTTAATATATTAACTACTTTATCTAGTATTTTAAGTATTCTAAACAGAGTTGGTGTAACTGAGTGAAATCTCTGCTCTCCTGAAGTGGATTTGCTCAAATCTGCATTGTGCATTCTAACAGTAAAAGTTAAAGCAGGTTCCTAGCTAGCAATTCAAAACCAAGCTGCACACCTCCTCCGTGTGAAGCCCCAACACACAGATTGTTAATGAATGAAAAACCTGCCAGAGTCCATTCACATTACACCGCACAGTTACGTTTAGTCAGGCAGACAAAGGCACGGTGAGAACCTCTAAAAACAGAAGCCCAGAGAAGGAAACCAAGGGGCACGTACCTGTCACCTTGTTTTGTAAGGTGTAGCTGGCGTCTGTTTACATTATGTCTCTCCCGGGCAACTCCTTTCAGCCCCTGTCAACCTCTCTTCCTTGCCACAATCACACACACACACCCAACCAGAAGAGAAAGGCAAAGGGCAGACGGTGCGACTACGCAATGTGGAATCGGGGAGGAAAGCCGGGTTCAAGCCAAGCCCGCCAAGCAGACCGACCCCTCGGGCTCCTCCGCGCGGTGTCTGTCGGTTTCCCCCTCGGCCGTGGCCGGTGAGTACTGCCCGCGCTCCGGTCCTTCCCGGCGGCTTGTCCCCGGGATCAGCCCCGTGGGGTGAGAGCCCACGACGCTGGAGGACACAGACCCGGAAGCCGCCGAGCTCTCCGCCCACCGGGGCGGGGACCCGGCGCGTTCCCACGCGCGTTCCGGGGGGACGGACACGAATCCACGTCCACGGCGACCGCGGAGACGGGGCTGTCGACCCGTCCCTCCCTCCAGCACGGCGGCGGCGGCGGGGACGGGGACACGCGCGCACACGCGCCCTCGGCCACCCAGCCGGCCGGGACGCCGGGCGCTTCACCCGAGTGGGGCCGCGAAGGGCGACGGGCGACGACGCGCCGCGTCCAGCGCCCCCCTGGGCGGCTCCGGAGTCCCCGGCCGGGCGGAGGCGCGGAGGGCGGAGCGCGCCCGCCACCCCACCCGGCGCTCCGGCTCCGACCCGGGACGGCCGCAGCGGGAAACTTCTTAAAACTTCTTCTTAATGGACAAAAAGAAAAGGGGGAGGGGGGGGAGGGGGAGGGGGAGGGGGCCACATTATTGATTTTCAAAGCTCACCACAAACGACAACAACGACACAAAGTGTCTGGTAAAAAACAAACAAAGCCCCCGGGGCAGCGGCGGGGCCGGGGCCGGGGCCCGGGGCCGGCGGGGGGGTCGGGCCGGCTGCCCGCCCGCTCGATGCCCGGGGCGCGCGCACGCGCGGAGCTCTCCGGGGCCCCCCGCGAGCCCCGGCCCCCCGCGCCCCGCGGACAATGCGCCCGAGGCGTCCGCCCCGGCTCCCCGCCCCGACCCCGCCTCAAAACTTCCCCCAACTCCGTCCTCCCCGAGCGGCGGCCGCGCGCGCCTCACCGTGCGGCTCCGGGGCTCCCCGCGGGCCGAGCCGGAACAGCGCCCGCGCCGACGCCGCGGGGAAGGACGACGCGCGGGCAGCCGCTTCCTCCCGGCAGCCTCGAAGGCCGAGGCGACAGGCGGGCACGCCGGTCTCTCCACCGAGCCAGGCGCCTCCCCGCCGCTGCTCCCGCTCGGCGCTGGCCCCGCACCACAGCCCGCGCCCGGCCCGCTCGCTAGCTCGCTCGCTCGCTCCCTCCCGCGCCCACCCGCGCATGCGCCGCGAGCCGCCCGGAGATGGGCGGGGCAGCCGGGGCGGGACGTACGGTCTACGCGCCCTGTAGTGAAGAAGCGCGGAGGGGGCGGGAGGAGGGCAGGACGCACGTTTCGGATGGCACGGTACGGCTGTCCATCAAACCCCGGATGACCAATAGGGAGCGTCGGTGGGCGGTGCGCTCAGGTTGCTAAGGAAGGCTGGGGTCGGCCTCCGCAGCTGCCTGGCGGCTTGCAAAGCCCAACTAAGTCGGATGGCTGGCAGCAGCTGCTGGGGGGGGAGGGGGCGGGCACACACAGTCAGTGCCAGGTGCCCAGAGGAGCTGGGTGGATGGGTGGGTGGGTGGGAGGATGGATGGATGCATGGGTGGATGGGTGGATGAGTGGGTGAATGGGTGGATGGGTGGGTGGGTGGGAGGATGGATGGATGCATGGGTGGATGGGTGGATGGGTGGATGGGTGGATGGATGCATGCGTGGGAGGGTGGGAGGATGGATGGATGCATGGGTGGATGGGTGGGTGGATGGGTGGATGGGTGGATGGATGCATGGGTGGATGGGTGGATGGGTGAGTGGGTGGGAGGATGGATGGATGGATGGGTGGGTGGGTGGGTGGGTGGATGGGTGGATGGATGCATGGGTGGGTGGGTGGGTGGGTGGATGGGTGGATGGATGCATGGGTGGGTGGGTGGGTGGGTGGATGGGTGGATGGATGCGTGGGTGGGTGGGTGGATGGGTGGGTGGGTGGATGGATACGTGGGTGGATGGGTGGGTGGGTGGATGGGTGGATGAGTGGATGGGTGGGAGCAGGCATGGCGAGATGGGGACGATCACTCGGGTCACTCGGTGACCAGGCTGGAGGCAGAGGACCTCAGAAGTCATCTGGTGGCTTCGGAGAATCGAAACGCAGAGTGGACCAGTGGGGCCCCCAAGACGAGCTGGTGGTAGGCGAAGGAGCTTTGGTAGTGGCATATACGTTTTTGTGTGTATTAGGGAAAAAACTTGCCTATGGTGTAAAAATCCATTATTATCCAAGTTGCCACTACTTAGGTCAAGAGAAAACGGTATGTATATATACATTCACACACACACACACACATATACACACATACATACATACATACATACATACATACATATACATGCACATGTACACACATATATACACATACATATACGTGCACATGCACACACATATACATACATATACATGCATATGTACACACATATATACACATACATATACGTGCACATGCACACACATATACATGCATATACATGCATATGTACACACACATGTGTGTATATATATATGTATATATGAAAAAAGGTCATGTGGGAAATGAAGGTGGTTTCTATGATGTTCAAGATTTAGACTGAAGAACTGAGAGTACCCAGAAGGAGATTATTGTCTAGGAGGGAACAGGAAGGAATCTCTATCATATGAAAAATACTGGGGGGGGGGGACCTCACCAGTACACAGAAGATTAGTGCCTTTTAACACCTTTTAAACATCTTTTGTTTTTCTTTTGTGCTGGTACTGCGGCTTGAATTCAGGGTCAAAGCACTGTCCTCCCTTAGCTTTTTCACTCAAAATTGGCCCTTTACCACTTTAGCCATAGCTCCACTTCTGGCTTTTTGCTGGATAATTAGAGACACACGACTCTCGTGGAACTTCCCTATGAAGACTGGCTGCCTTCTTCTTCTTTTTCTTCTTCTTTTTCTTCTTCTTCTTCTTCTTCTTCTTCTTCTTCTTCTTCTTCTTCTTCTTCTTCTTTTTCTTCTTCTTCTCCTCCTCCTCCTCTTTTGGTTTAGCTTGAACGCAGGGCTTGGATGTTGTTCATGAGCTTTTTCACTCAAGGTTAGTGCTCTAAGACTTTGAGCAACATTGCCACTTTCAGTTATATAAGAGTCTCTTGGAATTTCCTGCCTGGACTGGCTTTGAACCACAATCCTCAATTTCAGCTTCCTGAGTAGTTAGGATTACAGGCATGAACCCCCAATGCCCAGCAGGCACTCTTACCATGCCTCCAGTTCTGATTTTCGCTGGTTATTTTAGAGATAAAGCATTGCTTTTTGTCTAGTGCATGTGTGTAATCCACATATGAGGATTTCCAGTAGCTAGGATGGCAAGCCTGAGCCACCAAGTCTAGCTCTTCTTTGAGGTCTTGCAAACTATTTTCTGTGCAGGCTGGACTTGAACAATGATTCTCAACAATTACCTTCTGCCATGTTGCTAGGACTTGAGGAACCTCCATTCTGTTCTTCATAATGGCTTTACTGATGTTCATGTAAAAGTAGGTTATTAGCTGGGTGCCAGTTGCTCAGGCCTGTAATCCTAGCTACTCAGGGGCCTGAGATCTGAGGAGGAGGAGGAGGAGGAGGAGGAGGAGGAGGAGGAGGAGGAGGAGGAGGAGGAGGAGGAGGAGGAAGAAGAAGAAGAAGAAGAAGAAGAAGAAGAAGAAGAAGAAGACGACTAAAAAAAAAAACCACTAAAAATAGATTTACCATATGGTCCAGCTGTTCCACTTCTGGGCATATATCCAAAGGAAATGAGTTTAACATTCCAAAGAGATACTGCATGCCCATGTTTATTGCAGTGCTCTTCACAATAGCCAAGAGATGGGCTACATCTAGTTGTCTATCAACAGATGGTGGGATAAAGAAAATGTGATAGATAATATAGATACATAATGGAACATTACATAGCCAGGAAAATAATGAAATCCTATCATCTGCAGTATTAAGTACAATAAGCCATGTACTGAATGACAACCACCACATGGTCTCTCCCATACATGCTTAGTGATGATGGAGGACTGGAAAGAAGCAAGGGATGTGTAAAGAGGATGTTCCACAACCTTTACCAAAACACAGTTTGAGAAGTACAATAAGTTCTACCTAGTGTTATATGTATAATAGGGCAACTATCACCTACAATAACCTTCTATATATTTGAGAAGAATAAGATGACAGGACTCATCCCCAAATAAAGGAAAATAAAGGAATGGAAATACTCATGATTAATATTAATCGTGGCACAATTCTACACATATATGGACATCATCATTCTGTATCCACAAAAACATACATAATTATTGCATGTTCATATTACAGGCTCATTTAAAAAAAAAAAAAACAGGGCTGGTGGCTCGTACCTATAAGCCTTACTACTTTGGAGTCTTGAGAGCTAGGAGACAGCAATTCAAAGCTTGCTTGGAACAGAAAAGTCTGGGAGATTCCATTACCACTCAACCAGAAGGAAGCTAGACTGGAGATGTAGCTCAAGTAGTAGCGTGCTAGCCATGAAAAGCAAAGTGGTACAAAGTGAGTCCCTGAGTTCAAACTCATCCAAAATACAATTATTTTATTTTTTTTGTGAGTCATGAGGCTTGAACTCTGGGCCTGGGCACTGTCCCTGACCTCTTCAGCACAAGGCTAACATACTGTACCACCTGAGCCATAATGCCACTTCCAAAATTATTTTTAAATCTTATTTTCACTTGGTTTTTCTCTTTTCTATTACTTCATTTTTATAGCATTCCCCCAGTGTGAAATTATCTTATTTTGCTTGTGTATTGTGGTTATCTCTTCTACTACCACAAGAGCCCACTGATATGATTTTTTAACTGCATTTCATTTATTCCTCTAGTAGCACCAAGTACCCAGAAAAGTCACAATAAACATTTTCCATGAATGATTTTAAACAGAAAAAAAACTACTACACCAGGCACCTTGAAACTAAATGTTCTTAATACTAAAGATTTGTTCTACAGCCAGGCACTGGTGGCTCAAATCCTAGCTACTCAGGAAGGCTAATATCTGAGGATCGCTTTGTGAAGCCAGCCCAAGAAGAAAAGTCCAGGAGACTCTTATCTTCAGTCACAGAAAAAAAAAAAAAAGTTGGAAGTGTCACTGTGACTGAAGGGGTGGGATACTAGCTTTGAGCAAAAGAAGCCAAGGCTAGCACCTGGGTCCAGAGTTCAAACCCCAGGACTGGCAGAGAGAGAGAGAGACAGAGACAGAGACAGAGAGAAAGAAAGAAAGAGAGAGAATATTGTTCTTTGCATCAAAAATCTCTATAGTTTTCATCATTTCTTACATTCTCTGAAAGAGCTCACCAGTCAGCATAGATGCCAGGGTCTTATTAGTGGTAGGATTCTACACCCCTCCAGTTGACTCATCTGTAATTGAGTTAGACAGGTTTAAATATCTAAAAGCATTAACCAGAATAAGCCCCAGTTCCCAGAGTCCCTGACAAGTCCAGTGCAAACAAACACCAATGACAAGAACATCAACACAGCTGGAAGAACTTCTCCAGGGGCTCACAATTCCTGAAATGTCTCCTTGGGAAAGAGAAGCACTGGGATTGAACTTGCCCTCAGGGCTCCTTTCCCTTAGCAGCTGGACCTCTGATTGCACTGGTGATAGGAACAGCATCCACGGTCACCTCTTGTTGTTTGGTGTGAAGGTAACTGTACCACTGTCCCCATTCCAAACCTCCGCTCATCAATGGCTCCTTCCCATTGGCCACTGAGGCTCCTCTCCCCAGGGACCTCCCAGACTTTCATGACTATACTCCAGAGGTACCACTGATGGATGGAACAACATTTAATTTTCCCTCTGTCATGATCTTTCCAGCCGTAGGTTTGGTTCAAGGCTTCCTATGAGATAACATCAACCTTCTCGAGTCAATTTACTTCCATTGGTAGTGGGGTCAGGAGCTGCTAGGTAGATGGGAGACGCTTTCGTGGTTTCCATTGTTTGGGAGTTGTTGTTGTTGTTTTTTTAAGTATTTTCATTTATTATCTTCAAGTGGTTGTACAAAGCAGTTGCCGTTCACCAAAGTAATTTATGAATACAGGGTATCTTAATCAATGCCACCCTTTCAACATTCTCACCCATCTTTCCTAACCCATCCCTTCCCTTATTTTTCTTAATTGTAGATTACCTATTTAAGTTTTTGGCCCTTTAACAAGGCAGTTCAGATGTGCAATGCGTCTCGAGCTGTGTCATCCCATCAACATTTCCAACCCTCCTTCATTGTTTCCATAATTTGTCAGACACCATTTAAAGAGTTTAATTTTTAGGAGGAACAAAAGATCCAGAAATTCTGGGTTCTTTTTTAAAAAAAAATAACTTATGACTTAACGTCACCATCATTAATACTAATTTTAATCAGGGAAGCAAGGTCTGGCTTTGGTTTACTTGAAAATTAGGTTCCAACTAGGAGAGGACGGGATCTACTAATTCTGCTTCCGGAGAGATTTACAAACAGCTCAAGTACTGCACGTTTATTTCCTCTTATTGCTTGCCTCTCTCTGCCCAGTCTTTTCCAGTTTATTCAGCTGCTGTGGTAATTATCCCCAATTATTTATAATAGTAGGTTTCTGGAACTGGAGTTAGAGAAGCACCATGTTTTTTTAGCCTTAAACACTGTTTTAATGGAAACAAACTCCAACAACTCAGGTGAGGGCCTCAGCCCAGATTTTCTTGGGCAAGTTTTCAAAAATATTTACTTTCCATCTTGACTTCATTATTTTCCTAAAACTGCACTGAATGTGCACAACTCAAGGAGAAAAGCCCTCATCTGCTTATAACCTGTTACATTTTACAATTTCTGCCCAGCGTAAGCCAGCTTTTCTTGAAATACTCTCCTTCTGGCTTAGTTTCAGGAAGTACTATGCATTTCAATGAATTTAATATTTTATTCTGTGTTCCTTTCCTCCTGAAGGAGTCCATGAGCATTACCAATGAGGGCTAGAGAAATCTTGCATTTAAAAACATTAGTCGGCTTCATCTAGTCTTCTATTTCTCAAATTTAAATACTTCTTGACTTTGGGCTTCTACTAAGAGACACCACCATTAAGCTTCCAGGAAATGTTACTATATGATTAAGAGGATCCATTTTTTAACAGCCTTAAATTTTTTTTACACTTATAATCTAGACCCCTGGTCACACATAAACACTCGATGGGAAAGAATGGATTATTCACCTAAACGAAAATACCAAGGAGCAAGTTTCATTGGAACAATCTTGGAGACACAACAGCCATCCCTGAACCTCTCCCTCCCTACACATTCATGCGTGTCTTCATCTGGAAAACAAAATAAGATTAGTATCTAACCCACATAGTCAATATGAGTAGAATAGCAAAATTCACACAAAGCCCTTAGAGCAGTGTCTGGCAGCAAGGAAAAGTATAATAAATGTTGGCTTCTATTATTCTTTTAACCACCTGAATGGCTCCCAAAACTTTAACACAGTGCCACAGGCATTTTTGATATGGTATTTCAACAACTATTTATACATTTTAACTGCCTGAGTTAGTTCCTAATAACATAAGTTATGTGTAGCCAAAACCATTACCTTCTCTGGTTCAGGAGAGAGAGAGAGAGAGAGAGAGAGAGAGAGAGAGAGAGAGAGAGAGAGAGAGAGAGAGAGAGAGAGAGAGAGAGAGACAGACAGACAGACACAGAGAGAGACAGAGACAGAGACAGAGACACAGAGACAGAGACAGAGACAGAGACAGAGAGACAGAGAGAGAGGCCATTGACTTCTCTTCTCTTCAGTTTTAGTTTTCTCAGAAAGCTCTTCTGTCAAATGACAATATGACCCCTACCCTCTGAAACTTCAGGCTCCCATTCTATCAACTCTGTATCTTCCATGAAGAGTTTCTAGATTTCAATCTGTTTATGGAAAAAAAAATTCAGGATTGTCCCTGATGAGCCTGGCTTTAATCCCATCTCCAAACCCAAAATGGCTTATGCCACTACCCTGTGGCAAATTCAGAAAGAAGGTTTGACCTCACTCATAATTCAGTTCAACCCTCTAAGTTATGATGGACTCCCAAGTTTACACACAACACCGTGCAAACATAGCTTAACGTTCTAGATAAACATTTCTATATGAACATTATAGAGTCATCCCTCGTGGCCTGTTTAGTCAGGCCACCAAAAAAAAAAAAAAGTGCCTTTAACACTTGGGATGACAAAGTGAAGACGGCTGGGTGTTCAGAAGGAAACTGAGGCGCTGTGGCCTGATGCATGTGGGAAGGATAAGGGGAAGTCAGAATCAACAGATAGCCATCTTTATTACTATCCCTCCAAAATCCATTCCTTTCTCTCTCTTCCATCTTCCAGGACAGGACCCTTCTGGGGCTGACAGCTCTATCACAGCCCCTAAGGCTGTGTCCAGACATCTACCATTACCTGTATACAGGTGATGCCTCATTCAGCCTCTGCAGCTTTATGTTCTCAAGCCTTCCCTCTGTCCTGCAGATAGATAGATAGATGTGCATATATACACATATCCATATATATTCTCTCTCTATATATATATATATGTATGTACATATGCCTGCCTGATTCGACAAATATTATATTACAAGAGTTCTAGAACACCTCTTCCATGAAGGCTACAATTGATTTATTGGAAAGAGTCAACTTACCAACCTATAGGAAAATGGTGCTAGATCTATCTTTATTTCAGAATTGCTCCCAGTTAAGTATACCTTTCTAAATCAAGACCTGGGCAAATTAAGAAACTCTCTCTCCTCTCCTCCTCCTCCTCCTCCTCCTCCTCCTCCTCCTCCTCCTCCTCTTCCTCTTCCTCCTCCTCCTCCTCCTTCTCTTTCCCTCTCCCTCTCATGAATGCGCGCTGTCTCTCTGTTTCTGTGTTTCTCTGTGTCTCTTGTCTCTCTCTCTCTCCTCATATGCATTGTTTCTTTTACACAAGGAGTTTTTGCCAATGTCTCCAAATTGCCTAAATACAGAAATTCATTCATCCAAACATGAGGCATTTGGAAGAATTATTATTTTTTAATGGTACATCTGCAGCTCAATTTAGGAAAAGTCAGTGAAGTTTATGAAAGGCTCAGCGGATTTCGTTTTCCTCTCCCTTTTCGAGGAATCTCTGTCCCATTAGCTAGAATGAGCTTTCTTTGAGTTTACTCCAGTCTTGACCTCTAGCCCCCAGCGGTGTCTCATTCCCCCACTGAGTAGTGGCTGGAGCACCACGTGGGGGGAGCCTGGCTTCAGAGTATCCTAGGGACAAAAGCTTGTGACACCAGACACTCTAGCTGGGGTAATTTTAGATAGTCTCTTGGAAATCTGCTGTGATTTCTCTTTGTTATTTTTTTTTTCTTCCTGAAGATCTCGTTCTCTCCCTTTTTATTTTTATCTACAACACTGTCTCTTGGTTTTCTACTTTAAATATTCAGTGATAGAACGATAGCAGCAGCCACATCTCTCTCTCTCTCTCTCTCTCTCTCTCTCTCTCTCTCTCTCTCTCTCTCTCTCACACACACACACACACACACACACACACACACACACACACACACACACACACACTGAGACTGATTAAACAGGCACATACACACAGACAATGAGACTGGTTTAAAAAAAAAAAAAGTGAACCCATGCCTAACTAACTTCGGCAGAGTTGCCAAGTCACAGGGAAGCTTTCAAAATAACTTTTATGCGAGGACCTTGTCCTGTGTGTGCTGACAGTTTTCACATTCCAGCTTGTCATTTGTCCCCAATTTGCTTTCCCAAATGCCCTCACTGAGCAAGACCACTTGTCACCTGCTCAGTATGTGACACTTCATCCGCCAAGACAAATGTCCAATTAGAAAAGCCTTCCAGTGCATAAGGACAATAGAGGATTACAACACACAAAAAAATGGGGCTTTTTCTTTTAATCCACCTTCTATTTTTTCCATATCTGGCCTGTTCCTAGAACCGGTTGGATATGAGCAGATTTTATGAAGGTTACAATTGTAACCTGCGATTGTAGGATAAACTGTCCTTGAAGTTGAAAACCTTGATGGTAAATTTGATCAGGTAACAAGAATTAGAAAGCAGACTTTCAAACTGGGTGCCAGTGGCTTAGTCTTGTCATCCTAACTACTCAGGAAGCTGAGATCTGAGGATCTGTTTCCAAGCCAGCTGGGAATGGAAAGTGTGTGAGACTCTCCTCTCCAATAAAACAGCAAAAAGCCAGAAGTGGAGTTGTAGCCCAAGTGATACAATACCAGCCTTGAGTGCAAGAAAGAACAAAACAAACAAACAAAAAGTTCAGGAACAGCATCCTAGGGTCTAAGTTCAAGTCTCAATACTGGCACAAAAGGTGTGTGTGGTGTGGGTGGGTGCAGTTCGCAAGCATTATAGAGCTACCAAAAATGAGATTACTGAGTTTTCAGGACACTCCTACAGAATTCACAAACAGTATTAAAAATAAATAAAAGTGAACTCATTTTCCTTTGAAAATGAAAAGTTTTCTGGTCAGGGCCAGAAATAGAGGACAAGCACCGAGGGAGCCTTACCTTACAAGGTTCTGAGACATTTATTTATTGTTGTGAACTGCTGCTGCTGCTGAACTTTGGAGCCAATTTACAGCCCGTGGCCCTCCTGCTTGAGATATCTCTTGGAATCTGTTTGTGAAAGGGATGATCACTGTGTCTTCCAGATTTGATTAAAAAAAAGATCTCAAACTTTTGTTCAAGTTATAAAACATGTGAATTGGGCTCTGCCTGTAATCCTTGTTACCACAGGGCCTCATGGATGCTATAAGACAACTCTTTCCCATTTCATGTCCATCCCAACAAACCCATATCTTCATTGTGAGTATGCCTAGCATTAATTGTATTGGTATTTTATCTGGGCCAGCTGATATTACGTAATGATATATATATATATATATATACAGCCTCACCACCATCTTGGGTGCCTGAGCTGTATCTTTTCTCCCATGTGGCTCTGGAATTGTTTTAGCTGCTCTTGCTCCAGTGAGGTCTGGTCAGATGTCTGTAATGCCAATGACCTGCCCAGTCTGTCTCCTTAGAGTGTCTGTGTACTATCTTGTTCTCCCAAGGCAGTTTAGTCCTCTGTAGTTTGTGCAACCAGCTGTACCTTTTCAAGCCCTGGCCTGGGGTTAACTTGGCAGGGAGGTTATTCAGAGACTTCTCTGATTCATAACTTTGGGGCTAACTCTGAGCATCAAGTCCCAGCCCTTCCCGCTGTCCCTTTTCCTTTGTGCTGATTCACACTGGGTTGGGATTTTTATTGTCAGCCATCACAATTATGCATGGGTGGAAGTGGGATTTTAAAAATGACAGGAGGCTAAATAGAATACTCCTTCCTGGCTTTGTTATGAATTACCTGGTTTTTCTTAATTGACTCAAAGGAAGGATGGAAAGAAGGGAGGAGAAGACAGAGAGGAAAAAAATTTTACACAACAACTAAAAGAAAGAAAACAGACACCTTACTGACTCAGTCTGAAACTTTGTCTCTTCTATGCTCTGGATTTTCTGGAAGCTCTTTGCAAAGGCATGTTCTGGGTTGAGAGGCCAGGTGTAGCCAGAACATTGTAGATTTTAGAGTTAGCATATCTGAATAATGGTGTATATTCATGAGCAAGTTATCCAACCTCTTTGAGCCTTTGTTTCCTTCTCTATAAAACAACAACAAATATTTTTATATTTACCTGTAGGGCCGGCCTGATGGCTAGGAATATTATATATTATAAAATGCCTGGCACATTAGGAAACATTTAATAAATGGCAAAGAATACGGTTATAGGTATTCTTATTAAGAAGCCCTTTGCAGTAGTTCAGAATGTAGCCTCTCAGAACAGACTATAGGCTGGAATTTTATTCTGAGAGTACGGCAGGATTTTTTTTCGGGTACAGGTTTCGGGTACGTGGAATGTAATGGGAGATGGGTCCTAGAGATGAACTCAGGTAAGGAGAATAATGAAGTCAGTATAGGAAAAAAGAAGACAACACACAGAATTCAAATCCTGGAGGAAGCCAATGAACCTGGAAACAAAGGGCTCTGGCTTGGTGGTCCACAGCATCTCTTCTTATTGAAGGAATAACTGCATGCATATTGCATAAATGACCACCCGTGGATTCTCTATGGATCTATCTCTTTAGGTTATCATGAGGATGGTGGAAAACTAGTCATGTAAAGCATTCAGCACAAACAAGGTGCTCAGCAAATAATTATCTCAGATGTGAAGGTTAGAGAAGTACAAGTCCATGAGTTCAAGTGGAGGATGGCACAGACTTTGGAGTTAGCCTGTACTGGTGAGTTTGAGTCTTAGCTCTACTACTTCCTGCCTCTTGTCTGTAAAATGGGTATCATAATAACTTCCTTATCTGTACATTTTATATGACCTCAATATGAGGAATAAAATTTCATACATATAGTTGTCAGCATTTTTTTTTGTACTGGTACTGAGGCTTGAACTCAGGGCCTCTCATTTGGCTTTTTCATTCATGGCTGGCACTCTATCGCTTGAGCCACACCTCTACTACTGACTTTTTCCTAGTTAATTAGAGGTAAGAATTTCTCAGATTTGCCTGCCTTGGTTGGCTTTCAAATGCTATCTTCCAATCTCAGCTTCCTGAGTAGCTAGGGTTAATTATAGGTGTGAGCCATGGTGTTGGGGGAGGGGGTCCAGCCTAGAACATGCTTAGCATATGACCCATTCCTCTATACCTAAATGCATGATAAATAGAGGGATGAGTGCTGGGATAAGAACAGACATAAATAGAAGGGTGGTAGGTATTTATTCAGTTGAGAAAATCATCTTATAAGAAGAGCATTGTATCTTGGTTCCTGATTTTGGCTGATGTGTACTTTGTCTCACTGCTATAAGCCTGTGGTGAAATCTACAAGCCTGTGGTGAAATGGCACCTCACCAAGGAGATGTACACAGCATCTCATGAAGCTGGTGCACTTAGTACCTCAGGAGGATGGTTCACGGTACCTCAGGAAGGTGATAAGCAGAGCTTATCTCATGGTGGCAGGAAAGCAGAGGCTGAGATCTGAAGATGGCGGTTCAAAGCCAACCCAGGCAGGAAAAACTCTGAGATAGTTGTCATCAATTAACCAGCAAAAAGCCAGAAGTGGAGTGGCAGCTTTAGTCGTAGAGCACTAGCCTAGCATGCAAAAGCTTAGGGAAAATGCCCAGACCCTGAGTTCAAACCCCAGTATTGTTACCCATTCACACACACACACACACACACACACACACACACACACACAAGCAAGATGTGGTAAGTGTGTGTGTATGGGTTTTTTTGTTGTTGCTGGTTTTTTTTTTTTTTTTGCTTTGCCATGGATTCCAGAGAAAGGCTAACTTATCAAAGTAACACAAGCCCTAAAATTCTTTACTTCCTGACCCAGTGGGTATCAGTGGCTCTTGCAAACAGGCTTGCTCAGGTAAGGCTTAGTCCACGCAGAATAGTCATAGTACACCAGAGCCATCCCACACCATTTCTAAGACCTGCTTATTGAGCTGGACGGAACTCCTGGTGATGTTTGCTTCTTCTGAAATCTGACTTCAGTGTGCAAGCAGGATGTCAGATATTCAAATTCCAGTGAGGGAGCCAACTGTGAACATTCCTGACAGGCAAATTGAATACCATTATCTGTAATTACAGTTGCCCAAATTCCATGCCAGTGAGACCCTGGTTTTCAGCCACCAATGATAGCAGCTGCTCTCCAGTTGCCAAATGCGTCCTTGGGAAGGCCCCGGATGGAGGTGAGCAACAGCCAGTGTCGAGAAATTCTCACTTCCAAGCTGGGAATGTGACCTCGTGGTAGAGTGCTTGCCTACCATACATGAAGCCCTGGGTTCAAATCCTCAGTACCAAATAAGCAGAAAAAGTCAGAAGTGGTGCTGTGACTCAAGTGGTAGAGCACTAGCCTTGTGCAAAAAAGCTCAGGGACACTGACCTGGCCCTGAGATCAAGCCCTAGGACTGGCAAAAGAAGAAAGAAAAGAATTTCTGGATTGGGATCACTGCCCAAACATCCTCTTAAAATTCATCAGTAAATACCCACAGAGAACATTGCACTGGCACCTTAAGGAAAAACCTGATTAATCATTTGCCCACCTATTTTTTTTTTTGCCAGTCCTAAGCCTTGAACTCAGGGCCTGAGTACTGATCTTAGGCTTTCTCAGGGCTAGAATTATTTTTAAATATAACTCTTTAGAAATATGTACAGCCAGGTGCCAGTGGCTTACACCTGGAATCCTAGCTACTCAGAAGGTTGAGATCTAAGGTTCACGGTTGGAAGCCAACCCAGGCAGAAAAGTCTTATGAGACTCTTATTTCCACTTAATCACTCAAAAAACAAAAGTAGTGCTGTGACTCAGAGTGATAGAGCCCTAGGCTTGAGCAAAAGAGCTCAGGAACAGTACCCAGACCCTGAGTTCAAATCCCAGGACCGACAAAAAGGAAAAAAGAAAAGAGCTATCTATAGTATAGCATAATGACTCACACCTATAATCCTAGTTCTCTCCTGAGATCTGATGATTTGAGTACAAAGCCAGTTGGGGCTTAAATTTAAGTTCCAGTACACGCAAACACACACACACACACACACACACACACACACAATAGCGTGACCAATGTACACCATTGATTGTTTCTCAGCAATCACAGATCCACAAAATATGAGCATGACCTAACAGTTCAGCGAGTTCTCATTCTTATTCTATCAGGTCATCTTCTGTGTGTAACAAGAGCCGCAATGGGGCAATCTCACAATAATCCTGCGAGTAGAAATGTTTCCACCCTGTTTTTAGGGGGAAAACGGAATCTTATAAGATTAATTTGACCAGTATCAAGAAACAAAGAATTAAGTAGTTCTAACAGATAAACTCAATCAAAAGGCTCTGGGAAGATTCGTTATGGCTGGGATCCTTTCTTATATTGCTTGTGCAAATGACCATTTACTTATTAAACTATTATATGTGCATTGAGTCCCTACTATGTGACTACTATGTAGTCAATAGCAATGAATAAAACTGACCAATCATCATCATCATCATCATCATCATCATCTTCCATCTCTATCCTTATGACTTACAGAAGGCAGATAATGAAAACAAAAACCACAAATAGGGCTGGGTATGATGGCTCATGCCTATAATAGTCTAGCTACTAAGCTGAGATCTGTAGGATCCAGGTTCAAAGCCAGAAGGGGAGCAACAAGTTCACAAGACCCCAGCTCAAAAGAAAAAGCTGAACACAGTTGCACACACATGTGTCAGCTATGACTGAAATCGTAAATAGGAGGATTGAGGCTCAGAGAGACCCAGCCAGGAAGTGAGGCCCTATTTCAAAAAAATAAAGCTAAGGGCCAGAAGCTGGTGGTTGAATTCAAGCCCCAGTGCCAGCACCAAGAAAGAAAAAGAGAGGAAAACAAAAATACTTGGCTGTGGGACTTCAGCCTAATTCTGGAATCTCAGGAAGGGGCAAGTGTAGCAACAGCAGAGGGCTCAGGTCTCCTGCCCCAGTGTGGGGTGCTGTCAGAAGCCAAGGAATGCCGGAGGAGTGAAGGGAATACAGGTACCTTCAGTAGCTTTGATCCAAAAACACATCCATCTTTCTTTTTGTACACAGTGTGGATGCAGTGCACTGCAAACGGGAAAGATGTCTCTGAATAGATTCCTCTTTAAGAAATGGGGATGACATTCCTTCTTAAGATGGAGAGACTGGTGGCTTCTGGAATCTTCCAGCACCACCTGGAATGTGCAAGTGGGATTGCCAAAGGTTCTCTGATCCCGAAAGGTGACTGGGGTTCATGCTGGACTGTATGGTTATGGACCACGACCTTTGAGTTTCCTGCAGGAGCTTCAATGAACCACATTAGAGTCAATGCCTGACATTAGTGGTTCACAGATTTCAGACTATTGTTCCATTCAAATGGACTTGTTTCCCACGAGAAGGACGGGGTCCTAAATTCTGAAAACAGAGCCTACCATTTCAATAGATTGTCCAGTTTTCCTAGGAAGTACTGATCTTTGCTTTAGTGTTGGTTTGGCTAGGTGTGTGTGTGTGTGTGTGTGTGTGTGTGTGTGTGTGTGTGTGTGTATGTGTGTGTGCACCAATCCTAGGACTGGAACTCAGGGCCTGGATGCTGGTCCCTTAGTTTTTCTACTCATGGCTAGCTAGCACTCCACTTCCAGCTTTTTTGGCAGTTCCTTGGGAATACGTTTCATAGACATTCCCACCTGGGGCTAACTTCCCCCAGCCATCAGCACTCAGCCAAAGGCTAGAATTTTTCACATCACCACTTAAGAGCTGGGCATGTCATGCAACTTCCGGAGCCTCAGTTTTCTCATCTGCATAATGAGGACTTCATGGAAAAGAGTCAGTAAATAACCACACTAGAAGAAGAAACAAACATGTAACAGCCTGGCTTACAGCAGGGCTCAGAAAGTCCAGTTCTTTTTTTTGTTTTGTTTTGATTTCTTCTTCCCCACTCCCTTCCCCCCCACCCCCTCCCCCACAGGACTATTATCAGGCTTCCCTGGAGGCCTTGTTATACAACTTACAGATAAACCAGTGGAATAAGAAGAAAAAGGAATGAAAGGGATGGGCAAGTGAACCCTGGGGCAGAGCCTGGGGAAATGGAGTTGACTGGAAAAAACAAAACAAGAAATCCCAGGCTTAGAAATTGGACAGTGTTGCATCTCTGTTCCCTTGCTTGCTAGATGGAAGAATTTGGGAGAATAACTTCACATCCAGGAGTCCCAGTGCTCCCTAGAAGAAAAGGCAGAGCTATTGCTCTTCATGGCTGTTGTGAAAATTAATTAAAATAATAGTGCACAGAGAAGAACTAGCACTTGGTATGCCTTCAATGAAGCTTTGTTCTCTTTGTTTTTCCAAGTCATTCCTGTGTGGGTGAAATGTAATTGACAATCAAGAATCTCCTGTGAAACTAACCAGAGAGAATTATCCTCTTCTTTTTCTTTTTTAACCCACTTTCCCCCCACCCCAAACAAACCCCACCAGGAATGTCCAGACCTTTGCATTCTTTGCTTATCTAATATTTTTCCTTATGTTGGTGGCTGGGCAGAAAGAAAAAAAAATCACTCAACAAAGGTATAGGAAGACCTATGCACAAAGAGAATGCATTTTTGGATGGGAAATCAAACAGGTGTAAGATACCTCACCTCCGTCCTGGAGAAGCTTTTGACTTAGGGGGAAATGAAACAAGCAAAAGAGACCACCGAAACATACTCAGTAGACTGTTAGCTCAACTGCCAATAGCCAACAGGTAAGAAGGAGCGGCCAGAGATGACAAGAAAGAATGGGGAAGACTGCTAACCCAGCAGCGCTAGGCGTGGAGAAAAGAATCCTTCAGAAGCCCAAAGGAGGAATGAGAGCTCTGTACTGTGGGTGGATCATCTCACCTACCGCCTGCTGCACTGGGAAGGCCTGGTGTGGCTCTCAACAAGATAACAAACCAAGAGGTCTTGAGCAACTGTATGACGCCAATGGCAAAGTCAGTGGTTATTACCTGTTACCTGCACTGGTAACACAAGCAAATCCAAACAGTCTCCCTGAACTGATCTCTTAGGGAAGAAAAAAAAAAAGTGGAGTCAGAGCTCTCATTCCCTGTGAGATGAGGACTCTTCCCTTGCATTGCTTCAGTTGACTGTGAACCTCCTGATAGCTTATTTACGACAATCAGATTACACATCTGTGTGTAGGGTTGTGCAGAATCACAATCAGAATGTCATCCTGTGCTGTACCCCAGGCAATGGGTGCCAGTACCTGGAACAAGTCACTTTTTCCCCCCCCCAGTTCTGGGCTTACGCTCAGGGCCTGAGCACTGTCCTTGGACTTTCTCAAGGCTAGAGCTCTACCACTTGAGCCTCTGCACCACTTCCAGCTTTTTTCTATGTATGTGGTGCCGAGGAATCGAACCCGGGTCTCCATGCATGCTGGGCAAACATTCTACCACTAGGCCAAAGTCCTGGTCCCTGGAACAAGTCACTTCTGTCACATCTTGGATCTTGGGGTCATTGCAGTTGCCCTCTCCATAATCAAGGGCAAAGTAAGCTGAGCGACACAGGCCTACCATTTTACTTTCCCAAAGACATCTTGTCTCTCCTGCTGGGTGATGCCATGATACACTAGTTACAGGCAGAACTCTGTCCCTAACTGGCTGTGTGAAACATATCCAGCAACATGAGAAAGACACTAAGAATGATAATTCCCTCCTATAATTGTTGGGCGGCGGTTAATTCATGTAAAAGGCCTAGCACAATGCCTGGTACACTGTAATCGTTTGCTAAATAGTCCTCCTTATTATCTTAAATTGGTTTGATGGAGTTGGGACGTGGCTCTTCTCTAGAACACCGAGGACAGATTTATGTGGCCTGGAATGTCGCAGAGTTTAGGTTAAATCATATGTGTTCTAGCACAATGAAATGAAGACTTTTTACCTTTAACTTCTGATACTCATGATTACAGAAGGAGACAGTTAAACAGGAGGTCTATATGTACGCCTTCCCTCCCAGTATGTGACAATGACTCAGGGCATTTATTTGTGTATTCTTTTGTCAGTCATGGGGCTTGAACTCGAGGCCTGGATGCTGTCCCTGAGCTCCTTTGCTTAAGACTAGGACTCTACCACTTGGAGCCACAGCTCTACTTCCGGTTTTCTGGTTGTTAATTGGAGAAAATAGTCTTTCTGACTTTCCTGCCTGGGCTGGTGTCAGCCTCCTGAGTGGCTGGGATTCCAGATGTGAGCTACCAGTGCCTAGCTGATAAGTCAGTATTTGAAGGCCACTGGAGCCAAAAAGACTCAACAGTGGCTTTTCCACTTATTAACTGTGTGATCTGGAGAAAGCGAGGTCATAGCCTGCCTCCGTTTCCCCATGGTATGCCGCTTTGCGTTCTGACTCTGAGTTGATATTGGGATTAAGTGTGCTGCCAGATGGAATTGGCCTGGCAGATGTAACATGAATGTTCAATTGGGATACATAGCGTTACTATCAGTGTCTTAGTTTCTTGTTTTCCTGCCCAGTCCTCTCATTCTGTAGGAGGAAGCCGCGTGGTAAAGGGAACTGGTTTGTGAGCCTGTGAAGGTCCTTGACGCAACACCAGTGAATGTAAATGTAATGAGAGCCTGAGTTCCTTGCATGGAAGATGACTGTCAGGCGGCTTACCTTGGTTGGAAGTTTCAAAACTAATTGTCTCTCTACTGGGTCACTAACTTGTTTGCTTTGCAAACCTGAATCCCACCTTCACTTTGGACCACAGCTAAGAGGTGGACATGACTGACTTTTCCAGGTTCTGGGTTCTGGAACAACTCATTCCTTTCCGTGTCATGTCATCTCTCAGCTTCAGCTGCTGCAGCTTCATCTTGGTCTTCTCCAAGTTTTAGCACCTTCTAACTCCATGAGGGCGGGACTCCAATAAAGAGAACACGATCTTCGTGTGAACAAATAGGAAATACGGTCTTCATGGACAACAGACAAGGACTGAAATGGAATGGCCTCCTTTGGTGATGAAATCTTACTGGCTTTCTACACAGAGAAATCTGGGACTCAGGCGGATGTTTTCATGGGATGAGTCAAGTCTGGTCCTGAATGACGTGGAGCTGATGCTTTCTGTCCCCTCACACACCCACTCCCATGGCCTGCGACATGAATCTCCTGATACAGAAGGATTGATTTTACTCTCTAGCCAAAGGAGGGTGTTGTCTCACCTTCGGAGCTGGTTTTCAAGTCCTTCTAGAGGCTTCTCTCTGTTGTCAGGCCACCCAGCTGGGACAGCCCACGCCTCTCTCCACTTGTTACTGTGGACAGATGTGTCAGGGCAAGTGAGTCATGGGGCAGGCTTGAACTCTCCCACTTGCTCCTCAAACAGGCCCCTCCCTCCAGGTATGTTTTCTCTGGAACTCAGTCACTTACCAAACTCTCCAAACAGAGATGTCTCAAATCCTTCAAGGACTGCTGTCTGTTGTTTTCCAGGCCAAGAAGCGAACCAAGAGTGTGTGTGCATGCCACACAACACAGAATTGTTTATTCAGAACAAGGTGAAATATCTTGAATTAATATAAAATTAATAAAAAATAACATGAATGTAAAATTGATAAGAACTGGAATATAAATGGGCAGTTCCTAGCCTAGGCAAGAAATTGTCTTTACCACTTGGTCATTGATGTACTACTGCCTCAACGCCCATCTCCTGGAAGACGTGAGTTTGTAGTAAACTCAATTTGCAGATGAGGAAAATAAAGTTCAGGCAGGCTCTGTGTTTCCCAAAGTCACAGCACTCCTAAGGAGGGAATGTGGACTTTACACGGCTGTCTTCTGACCCCCAGGGTCATTGCTCTTCCCATGAATACCACAGAACAAGGAAGTCCTTTCCCGTCCACATTCCCACAAAAGCCGGAAAAACTCTGTGAATACTTCTTAGTCTCCAATCTCATGATTCATCCACCCAGTCTGTGTGCTAATGTTCATTTTTATGGTGGTTTAGTCATTTTCCTGACACCTCTTGGCTCATGGGCACCCAAAATAAGCAGATAAGTTATTAGAAGAAGTTTCTAATCCAGAGGGGGAAATAAAATTCGTGTTTGTCCCCATGCGATGCTTTGCCCCTGACAAACACCCGATGGATATTTGTGGTTAGTCAGCTACTGGGCTGGTGATTGAATGGCTGCCAGTTGAAGTTTCTCCAGCTCCACTGAGTTGGGCCTCTTACTATTCAGGGAGGGTCTGGAAGTGTCTGAAGAGGGAGGAGAAGGCCCTGAACTGAGGCTTTAAGATTCTTGTGGCCTGGAGGCACAGGGGTGGGGTTGAAACCTCCTCCATAGTAACTTCTGGGGACAATTCAGCTGGAGCAATGAAGAAAGTAAGGAGTCACTGAGGTCTTTATCCTTGATGCTGTAAGAGAAAACAGAGCTTCAGGGTTGGGAACAGATAGAGACCCAGAGTCTCTGAGCTTCATGCACTAAGGTCAGAGATAATCCCAGACATCGGTGGAGGCATCTTCCAGAAAGATCCTTGTCTGTCACGAGTGGAAACAGGATATGGTATGAGACAGCATCCTGGGGCCACCCTCTGCCAATGCCTAGGTGCCAGAGGGTCTGAGATAAGTTGGGGCTGGGAAAGAAAACAATCCCTTCCACACAATACAGACAGGAACTCCACAGTGTGGAAACCCTGCCAACACACATGCCCTGGAAACACCAAACAAGGCGTGGAGGAACGGGGTGGCTGAAGCCCGTCACCCTCGCTCCTCAAGAGGCTGAGATCTGAGAATGGCAGTTTGAATCCAGCGCAGGCAGGAAAGTCCATGAGACTCTCAGCTCCAACAAACCAGCAAAAAGCTAGATGTGGAGCCTTTGTTCAAGTGGTAGAACATCAGCCTTGAGAAAGAAAGCTAAAGGATAGTACCTAGGCCCTGAGTTCAAAACCCAGGACCAGAACAAAACAACACACAACAAAAAGATGGAGGTCCATTTCTCCCCATTGGCCTTCATGGACACAGTTGCAGCTGGGTTGAGCTAGGTGTCCCTGGAGATGGCAGGGGAGTTGGCCTTCACCCCAGAGGAGCGGAGACAGGTCACTTGTGGGGCCCTTGAACAGGGACATGATTTTAAATTTGTCGGTTATGGAGCTTGGGCTGTGGGTGCTGTTCCTGAGCTCTTCAGCCCCACCCCTTGAGCCACAGCGCCACTTCTGATTTTCTAGTGGTTAATTGAGATAAGAGTCTCAAGGTCTTTAGTGCCCAGGCTGGCTTTGAACCTCGATCCTCAGATCTCAGCCTCCTGAGTAGCTAGGATGATAGGTGTGAGCCACCACGCCCAGCTAGATTCCTTCCACTTCTCAGGAGAGGAAGGAGATAGGGTACCCAGTGACAGTCAATCAGGCATCTATGTGCAGGGACACACCCGAGGAGTGTCAGAATAAGAGTCAGACTCCAGTGTCGACCCCTCCATGAGAGTTGTCCTTTGCCTGCCTGCCTGCCTGCCTGCCTTCCTTCCTTCCTTCCTTCCTTCCTTCCTTCCTTCCTCCCTCCCTTCTTCCTTTTCTTCCTTCCTCTCCCCCCCTTCCAATCTCACCTAGGGCTAAGTTCGTTCCATATTCGCTTTGTAACTAATAGGATGTAGCCATGGGCTTCAATGTCAGCACTTCAGCATTTCCCAAACCTGCCACTTCCATGTGACCCTAACACCTCCAGCTAAAATTGGCCAGGAGCTCAGCGCCCAGGCATCTCTCGCTTTTCCTGATAATTTCACAGCCATGGGGAGGAGGTGAGGCAGAGAGGTCTGAGTGAGGAGAGACCAGAATAGGAACTATGGCTTTAACTGTCCCATTTATTTCCTTATATTCACAGTCTTCGTTTAAAAAAACAAATGGACTTCAAAGGGTGTGTGTGTGTGTGTGTGTGTGTGTGTACATATCTCCAGAAAACACACCAGTGTGCCAGTGACTCAATCCTGTCATCCTAACTACGGAAGACGCTGAGATCTGAGGATCATGGTTCAAAGCCAACCTGGGCAGAAAAGTCCCCATGAGAGACTTTTATCTTCAATTAACCGCAAGAAAACCAGAAGTGATGCTGTGGCTCAAGTGACAGAACGCTAACCTTGAGCACAGAGAGGCTCAGGGTAAGTATCCAGGCCCTGAAGTCAAGCCCCTCTACCAACAAACAAGAAAGAAAGAAAGAAAGAAAGAAAGAAAGAAAGAAAGAAAGAAAGAAAGAAAGAAAGAAAGAAAGAAAGGAAGGAAGGAAGGAAGGAAGGAAGGAAGGAAGAAAAGAAAAGAAAGAGAAACGGAAACTAGGTCCATGTTTTTCCTGTGTTATTCAGAGAAACAGTACCACATGACTTCTTTCTGTGTTTACTGGAATGTTCACGTACTTCTTTGGTTTCAGAGGGTCTGGAAGTAGAAGCATTTTTAGTAAAAAGAGCAGCTGCAGAGAAGCAGGAGGGACCTAGCCACCCAGAGACAGCCATTTGTTAGCTGCTTTGATCTGAAGATTGCATTCATTTCAGGGAGCAAAGTCGTTAATATGCCCACTTTATAGATGAGGAGACTGAGTCTTTTAGACATTATAAAAAGAGCAGGTGGCTAGACCGAGACTTGAACTCAAGGAAGGAAGGACACTTGAAGTTGGACTAGCTTTTGAGAATGATGATGAAGAATTAAAAGAGATATTCTTTCTAAATGAATATAATATATCTTTATCTATGTCCATCTCTATATATCTAAACATATATAATTTTATATATTCTAAATATACATGCACACGTATGTATTTTCAATTTAGACCAGTGTCTAGAAGACAGTAAACTAGATGTGAACTTTCATTACTGGCACTGTTCTTGTCCGAAGACGATAAAAACTCTTTTAAAGAGAAATTCTGATTCACAAATTTCCCTGGCACATCTGGCACATTAACTCATACCTGGAGCGATGGCCCGTGATGTTACATGATTCCAGGTGCATTTCTTAATCCATAGTGATTTGGGCTTTGGCGCTGTCCTCCACCAATTGTATTCCTTCTGATGTGTCTCCCTTCACAGAGGGGTTAGGGGCTATCCAGTGGGTTTCTTAGAAGGCCACTGATTTGTCTTTCCTTTGCCAACAGCTGGGAGGACCTGCAGTATGGACAGTGGTTTTGAAGGACAAACCCAGGCCTTTCTTGTGATTTGCTGAAGCAGAACTCCGTCACGGGCCAGAGATAAGAGACAGAAGGGCCAGTCAGTTGAGAAAGGCTTGTCTGGAACTCTCTTCTACGTGGCCCTGAAGCTGGTGCACCTATATCCCTCAAGATTTGACTAATTGAGGTAAGGTTGTAGCTATGATGAATCTGGAGTAAAATTCAACCCCAGTCTACCTCAACCCCTTCTTCCCCTGCTTTAAAAACTGGCTCACAAACAGAGCAAGCCTCCTTATTTTGTTTTAGTTTCCATGGGGTCTGGTTTTATGCCCTGGCTGATCTGGGCTGTGATTCTCCTATGCATATTTCTTTACTTGCTGGGGACAGAGGCGAGGGACACTGGGGACAACCACTGGGCCCGGTTATGATCTACTTCCACTAAGTGACCTTACTCAGCCTCATCATTACCAAGGTACCTTGGGCAAGGGTTACTTCCCATCTCACAGTGCTGGTATGAAATCTGGGAAATGGAGATATTTAGACCTTTCCTCCCCTCCCACGGGTGTTAGGTTCAGAAAGTACTGAGAAAGCACTTAGTACTAAGAAAGTACTTGGCAAGCACTTAGTACTAAGTACTCACTAATGTCCCCGTCCCTTTTCTTCTCTACAAAAGTGCCGGTCCCTTCCCACACCCACCCAGGGTGAGATTGTGATCTCTTGGTCTCTATTTCAGGAGCAATGTGCTCCTGTTTGCTTTGCCATGACTCAAGTCCTCACCCAACACTTAGAAAAGCCCAGGGACCTTGAAAGTTCAAGGGCCTCGCCTCTTGCAGGCAGGCAAGGCAGGCAGGCGGGTGGGGCAGACTCATTTTCCTCTCCGCTGAGCTCTTGCAACTTGATGGTTGTGGCAGTGTGGACTCCCTCCCGCCCAGTGTCCCCTCCCGCCCAGTGTCCCGGGCTTCAATCCCGGCCTCTGGGCCTCCAGTCTGAAAGAACAATCCACACGCAGTTCAGTACACTGCATTTTCTCCCAGCAGGGTTCTCCTTGCTTATAAAGGAGACAGACATCCAAAGACCTGGCCTGGTGAGAGACCTGGGAAAGGACAAGAGCGGACAATCCAAATTGGGGCCTACAAGAGCCATCCGGAGCATCTAGCATTCCTGGGGGGTCTGAGGGGCCCTGGGAGAAGCTCTGATGACCAGGATGGAAGTAGATGGCCCACTCCCAGCCCCCAAAGTTGGCAAAAAAAAAAAAAAATGCTGTTGCTGGCCCCTTGAAAGCCAGCCCTCCTGGCTTTCAACTCCTCTTGTTTCACGACGCCCTCTAGTGCCCACTCCCAGAGCTTCCAGGCACCCCACCACCACCACACACACACACACACACACACACACACACACACACACACACGCACACACCACACGCACACACACGCACACACACACACACACACAGACTCACAGACAACAGGCCATATAAAGCTCCCCAGCCCCCAGGGCTGGACTTGTATGACACTTTTCCAGAGTCCTGGCCCCCAATCCAGACAAGGCAATGAGTCAAACTGGACCTGAGGCAATGAGTCAAACTGGACCTGAACATTGGACGGCTTGGAAAGAGGAAATTCAGGACAAGGATTGGGCTCCACAGCAGCGCCCCCCCTCCCCCCGCCCCTGCCCTGCTTTCTCACTAGCGTCTGTTCATTTTTTTTTTTAAAAGACACACATCCATTCATGCAAAGGTTCATCTGTTCAGTGCATCCAATCAAATCAATCTGGGAGTGGCCTGGAGATGGAACCTGCTGGTTCACCTTACCTGTCCTGCCACGTTATTGAAACGACAACAGCAGCAACAACTCCCCTCTTAGTATAAGATAGTGTAAAACTGTGTGTCAGAAATGCTAATATCATCAATCTCTCTGATTTCAGAGAGGGTTAGAATTAATGCTTGGTTCTCTAATATACATAAACATCTATACATTACTATATATATATATATTAGTATATATATGTCAAGTGCTGGTGGCTTAAACCTGTCATCCTAGCTACTCAGAAAGTTGAGATCTGAAGATTGGGGTTTAAAGCCAGTCCGAGCAGGAGTCTCTTAGCTCCAATTAACTACTCAGAAAAAGCCAAAGTAGAGCTGTGGCTCAATTGGTAGAGCAATAGCCTTGAGCAAAAGAAGCTTAGGGATATCAGCCAGGTGCTGAGTTCAAGCCCTAGAACTGGGAGGATATATATATATATAATTTACAATATAATATAATAACATAACAATGAGGTAATAATGTATATGTATGTATATATGTATATATATGCATATATATATATATCCCTAAACATTTGAGCTGTAGTGGGGTAGTATTTTTAAGTGTGAGGCACAATTCTTTCAGCCCAAGGTGGATCCCTTTGGACCAATTAAAAGGCTGTAACACAGCATTTACTTTTCCTACACGTAGGCCTTCCAATGTCTGTTTTCTATATTACAACTGCCACACGTCCACAGAGAGCCATAAACCCCCTCCCCCAGGCTCAAGCATGTTCCAGCTCACGGTGAGCTCTGCATCTGTTTCACAGCTGTTGAACTTACCAGTTCCTTTTCGGAAACCATAAAGCAGAGCTTCTCCAACAGGTCTGGGGGTTCTGAGTTAGTTTTGCGTCTGTGGAGGGCTGAGATCCTATAGCTAGAATGAAGAGGCCAGGTGATGCCAGGTCTGCTCTGGCCATCGCAGGACTTTTAATTCCAGGCACAGAGGGTTGATGGGAAGGCTCCCCAGGTATCAGTGGGAACCTGTGCAGGCAAGGGGAGTTTACCTTGCAGATTCTGGCCCATTCTCCTCCCTTCTCTTTTCCTTTTCCTTGCAAAAGCTCTTGGTCTTTCTGGATTGGAGAGAAATGGTCAGAGCAAAGCCCAAGGCCATGGTGAGGTGGGCAAGGTCTGTGGGTTGCTTGGAGGATACATAAGTTTTGATGACAGGGAAAGACAAGAGGGAAGGAGAGCTGACCTGTTGTCACAGAAACAGAGGTAAGCTACTCAGAAAAAGCTGGAAATGGAACTGTGGCTCAAGTGGTAGAGTGCTAGCCTTGAGCAATGGAGCTCAGAGACATCACCCAGGCCCAGAGTTCAAGCCCCAGCCTGCAAAAAAAAAAATCAATAAATAAAAAGTTTCAGAACTTTTATTACCTAATTCTTTTCCTTTTTTTTTTTAAACTTTTGGCAATAGTGGGGTTGGAAATCAAGACCTTGTACTTTCTTTTTTTTAAAATTTTACTTACTTTTTAAATTTTTCATTATAATTAATAGAAGGGTTATGGCCTTTTACGTTCTAGGTACCTTTCTATTGCCTGAGCCAGGGCCCGGCCCCTTTTGCTTTCATAATTTATCCATTCATGTTTGGAGGAGGAGTAAGCTCTCCAGTGGTGTTGTTGCTGTTGTTTCCCCCCCCCCTTTTCAACTAAGGCTCATGTGGAAATCATCCTGCCTAAGCCTGGGGCATAGAGGAATTACATGAGTGAGTCACCAGGTCTAACTTGTTGATTGCGTAGGGTCTTGATGCCTGTACTTGGGGTCTCCCTCAGCAGAGATCCTCCTGACTCCTGACTCTCAAGTAGCTGAGATTGTAGTTATGTACACCAGCACCTGGCAGTCTCACTTCAACAAGCACAGACTTACCCACCGACAGCAGAGAAAAGAAATAGCAAGTGAGACGTGACCTTGAACTAGCGAGAGCAATAAAAGCAGAAATAAGGCCACAATTGAAGGGGGAGAGAGAGAGGAAAAAAAATCCAAGTCTATATATTTGTGCTCTGTCTTAATAATAGACAGGCACACAAGAACCTACTCAGACAACCTGAGGTTATTGTTCCATATTCTAGAAATATCTGGCCTGGAATTATCAAGGCCAAATGTAAACTGCGTTTTTTGGGTTCTTTTTGTGATCATTGGATGCCATAGATTTCAGGAGGAATATTTTGTTTTTCTTTTGGTAGTGTTGTAGTGATTAATATGTACAAGGCCTTGTGTTCTACCACTGAGATACTCCAGCCCTTTATAAAAAAAATTATGTTGAGGGCCGGGAGTTTGGCCTAGTGGTAGCGTGCTTGCCTACCATGCATGAAGACCTGGCTTCGATTCCTCGGTACCACATACATAGAAAAAAGCCGGAAATGGTGCTGAGGCTCAAGTGGTAGAGAAAGTCCCAGGACAGTGCTCAGGCCCTGAGTTCAAGCCCAGGACTGGCAAAAAAAAATTATGTTGAAATAGCATCTTGCTATGAGGCATAGACAGGCCTCTAATTTCAGATCCTCCAGTCTCAGCCTCCTAAATGTGGGAATGGCAGAAAGGTATTATAATAACTGATGGAAAATTTAAAATAAAAATTACACTTTAGTTGGAGGTGTAGCTCACTGGTAGCTTGCGTAGCAAGCTTGCGGTCTTGAATTCAAACTCCAGTCCTGCTCCCAAAAGAAACAACAATGAGTAATATGAACATTTTACTTAAGTATATCAGGGGTTAAAAAAAAACCCCAACTTAATAGACTTTTGTGTGCTAGCCTGAAAACTTGACTAGTCCTTTATTTCTTCATTTAGTCATGCCTTTAAAAAGCACAATACAATTTTCCTATGGGGAAATATACTCCAAGCTCCCCAAATGCAATTTACACATGGCTTCATGACATGCTCTCTTCATTAAATGTTTCTAGGCATACATCGAGTGTTTAATGTAATCCAGACAGTCAACTCCGGAAGCCAAGGATTTGAAGGATCCACTGAATTTTAGTATGAAGGATACAATGTTCTTTGAAACTAAATAGAAAGCAAAGGAGAATGCAATTGTGACTTGCCCCCCACCCCTCTCTCCCTCTGCCAAAACCAGGGCTTAGAATTCAGAATCTTGGACTCTTGCTGGCTTTCTTGATCAAAGTGGATGCTCTACTACATCAGCCATGCCTCCTGCCCAGCTTTTTGCTGCTTATTTTGGAAATAGCATCATCACACCTAACCATAAAGAAAAAAAAAGATGCAAGGGAAAGTTTAACATTAAAGTCAAGCTGGTGGTTAATTCTCTGAGGAGTGACGGGAAGCAATCACAGAGGGCCAAGACATTGCTTATTTCTTAACCTGGCTGGTGGGTACATAGCTAATAATAATTACTTTAAAAATATGCACTTAGCTAGGTGCCAGTGGCTCATGCCTGTAATCTCAGCTCTTCAGGAGGCTGAGATCTGTGGATGGCGGTTTGAGGCAAGTCTGCATAGGAAAGTCTGTGAGACCCTTATCTCCACTTAGCCACCAAAAAGCTGGAAATGGAGCTGTGGCCCAAGGGATAGAGTGCCAGATGTGAGCGGAAAACTCCAAGCAAGAATGCAAGGCCTTGAGTTCAAGGCCCTGGTACCAGCACACAAAATAACATACACATGTTTCGTATCATCTATGCGTTATTTAAATAATAATAGAATAGTGAAATATAAATGGGGCTCCCCAAGCATGGGGGGGTTCTCCAGATGCCTGCTTGAGTCCCTCCCCCCAGCTCCAGGTGGAGATCAGATTTCTGTCGCCCTCACTGAACGAGGTCTGAAGCTTCCGTAGGAAGTGGTTTTCTGAGTGGTCGAGGGGTGGGTGGGGCTCTCTCCCGTCATGGAAACAGCAAGAAAGATGTGGTGAGTTCTTCTCTGACTTGGACTGCTCTTTTCCCCTGCCTTGCTTCAGATGTCACTGGAGGCTGTGGTGGCCGCTGGTTGACACTAACCAGGTTTAGCTCACCATTGTGCCTGTGTGAGGTATTTTTTTGCTGCATGAGGGTTGTGTCGCTTATTCTATCAGAACAGCGGAGTTCCTTTATTTAAGAAATGATCTATTTTAAACATTTCCCCCACCCTCTTTTTTTTTTCTTAGTTCCCAGACTCTTGTTAAAAACACTGTCATTTCTGAGTTTATATTTCCTTGCCTCTGGTCTTTGAGAGGGCCCCTGTTCTGTTTTCTTGACAGATGAACTTTGGCGATGAATCCTTGCACTTAAGCATTGGCTCTGCTGTTTATCGACTGACTGTGTGACTTTACTAGCTAGCTAGTTCTAGTTCTTCTGGGTCCCTTTGTGCTGCCGGTTCTTCTTTTGCACCACCCCCCATTACAGGGTGCCTGGCGCACAGTCAGCACTTTGCCAGCATTTGCTACCGTTGTGCTATTTTAAGAGCTCTTAGAATGCCTGGCGGAGCTCAGGGGGCAGAGGGCCCGAGGCCTGGAGCTAAAGAGCTTATTAAAAGCAGAATAGAAAGAGATGAGAGGAAACCAAAGTGCTTTTCTCGTTCCATACTTATCAAGCCGGGCTTTGGCACAGCGTGGGCTGGGGATGGCCCCAGATCAAAGGCTCTCTTATGTGCAGTGACATTGCTGAGCCCAGGGCCGGGTTATAAAAACCCTTGAATGGAAGGCTTTGGCACTCCCCACACAGACTGGGCTGGAAGAGCAGGGCTTTGGTGGAGGCAATCCATGGAACTGCTCTACTCTAATAGAGAAGCCAGGCAAGGATGACTCATTTCTGTCTTCACTGTCCTGGAACATGACCTGTTGTTTCCCCTTTTGGTCCCTCTGGAGGAGCTGAGTTTCAACTTAGGGTCAAAATAATGCTTTCCGGAGCACAGTGAGTGGGTCTTCAAAGGATATGGACAGAATTGACTTTTGGCTGGGCTTTGGGTCAAGGGCACTGGATGAGGAGAATAAGGGTGTGTGTGTGTGTGTGTGTGTGTGTGTGTGTGTGTGTGTGTGTGTACTGGGACTTGAACTCAAGACCTTGAGGTCTTGCCTGACTTTCTTTGCTCAAGGCTGGTATTCTCCTATCTGAGTCATAGCTCCACCACTCGCTTTTGGGGACTTACTTACTCATGGGCTTTCCAACCTGGACTGGATTTGAACCCTGATCTTCAGATCTCCAGTCCTCTGAGTCACTAGGATTATAGACATGAGCCACTGGCACCTGGCTGAGAATAAGATCTTTAAACTGTGATTACGAGTAGGCTTACTTTGGGAAACCAGGAGTCTCCTCCAAGTCTTTAGCATCAAAGAAACTTTCCTTCTGTTTGTCTGGCTGCCTTCTGTTTGTCTGTTTGTCTGAAAGGCAGAGCTCAAGGTCAGCCTTGCAGAGCAGGATAAACTGCCCAGAGCTGGAGGCAGGGCTCAGCCTGGGGGGGGGGAGGAAGATATGGAGGGGACTTTAGGACTGGTACGGAGCTTAGTGTACTGAGATGCCTTCCAACGCTCCCCCCTGCCCCGCCACGCTTACCCCCTTCTGCCAGGCTGATACCCAGTGACCCACTGCACACCAACTGCAGGTGGAAGGAGTCCGAGGCATCACTTTCCTGACCACAGAAGACGACCATCTCCACCCTGCCAGGGGAAATCTCTGTCACCACCAGCATCACCTTCTCTTTCTTGTCTTCATGATTTGAGTGCTCAGATGAAGCCAGCTGCTATGTGAAGAGACCAAAGATGGTCTCTGTTCACCCAGGAAAGGCCTTGGGCCCTCAGCTCAGAGCCCTGGGGAACTGAATCTTGTCAATCAGCCCTGAGTGAGTTTGGAAATGCAGTTATTTGCTCCAATTAAACTTGCCCTTTTCCCTCCCTCCCTCCTTCCCTCCCTCCCTCCCTTCCTTTCTTTCTTCCTTCCTTCCCTCTCCACTCCCTCCTTCCTTTCATATCTTCTTTCTGCAATAGGATTCCAAGTTCTTTATTTCCCTTGTTATTATACCTAATCTCCCCCGGCCCTGCAATTTCTTTTCAATGTGTATATATTGCTTTGATGTTCAGGAAAAACAATAACCTGTTGTAAAAATGACATTTCCTGTAAATGTCACCTGTTACATAATCATGGGCGGGGGAGGGGGGGCGGCTCTTGCGCAGGCTCCGTGTTGGAGGTGAGGGGACACTGTGATCGCAGGGCAGCCTGCAGCCAGATCTGGGGTGGAGCAGGGTCTGAGGGGTGGCACTTCCTCCCAGGTGGCCCAGGGCACTGACCACACCCAGGACCTTCAGACCAGGAGAGGGGGTGACATCGTGAAGACCCTCTAACTCAACATTAACAATGGACAGCAGGGCCCTGGGTTCCATTCTCATATTTCCAGGTTGACTGAACGGTAGATCCACCGTCCATGTGTATCCATTGTAAACATACAAAGCTTCTGCTCTTTCTCCGTTCATCCATCCGCCAGCACCCAGGCTGATCTGTTAGTGACCTTGACCTTGAAGTGGACTTCAGGGCCGTGGTGGTACTGCTATGACCTTCAGCATGTCTTTTGCCAGGACCATGAGGTAAGACTGCAAGTCTTTCTAGTGGGTCCGTTTCAGAATACACCCAAATGCAGGGACCCTGTTATTCTTAACTTTTCCTCTCTGGGTTCTTTTCTGCCACCTGCAGGCCAGATGTTTTAAAGCTCTTATTTTCAAGCTTTTCTCATAAAATATCTCCAACAAGGCTGAGATGGACCTGTGAGATGGCTTGATACTCTCCTGACCTAACAAACTCCATGAAAATCACACCAACCAAAGGTTTGTGCTCTGAGAATACTGGGTGCGGTTAGCTCACATGTGTAATCCTAGCTCTACTCAAGAGGCTGAGCTCTGAGGATCGTGTTTCAAAGCCAGCCTGGTCAGGAAAATCCGTGAGACTATGTCCAATTTAACCAGCTAAAAGTTTGGAAGTGGAGTGGTGGCTCGACTGATAGAGTGCTAGCCTTGAGCTGAAAAATCAGCATCTGACACGAAACTTTTTTTTTCTAAAAAAAAAATGTGTATGGAAATCAGTGGAGCTTGAGTCAAGATGATAAGTCAAACCTTAAGTTAATACAAAGGTTGTGTTGACATACATGGTATGGTAAGGAAACAAATATGGCATCTTGTTCTTGCTTAAACCTGTGTTACATATCCTCAAAGCATTCAAATCAGGCTGAATTCTCCTTTACTGCTTACCTAAGGGTGGCGTCTACATCTTTCCCTATGTGTCTATAGAAACAAATACATGTGTTCCTATGGCAACATGGGGTGCATTTAATACCTCCGCCCCGTGGATGGTGTACGGCCTTTTCATTCCCCTCATCTTCTCTGAAATAGTGAAAAGAGCATGAGTCTAGGAAGACAGTTTTAGACACAAGCAGCCACTTTGGCAAGGTGAAACAACAACAATGCTGGAAACATCAGTTAACCGTTGTGTAAATTCCTGAACTTAAAGAAAAAGATATCTTCAGTCCCCCCACATCACGAAAATAAATGCACAGATTCTGCACCAGTGAGTACTGGAGAGGCCCGGGGCAAAGCTCACACAAGCTTCCATCCTAGCCAGAACAGGCCACCGCTGTCATTATCACACACCAGCTTGAGTGCCCATCTGTGTCCATAGTTAACGCCACTCCTCCACCATCCTCTGCCATCCAGAGCCCTGCGCCCCTCATGTGACAATTCCAAACATCCCCACAGTCCCTGATTCCTTCTAGCTGGGGTGGGGAACTCAGGGGTCCAGAATTGGGGGCTGTTATTCCTAATTACGCCACACAGTGTCGCTGTTGAAACAATCTTGTCACACTGTGTCCCCTGGCTGGTCCTATGCCCCGTGACTTTAGGGACCAGTGAGTAGACAGTAGATTTTCTATCCTAGCACAGGGTCTTTGATAGGTCACTTCTACTTAAGTCCTTTCAGTGAGGGGAACAAATCCACCAGATAACTGAGCCAGAGGGACCCTCACCTGGGTACTCAGGGAAAGGGGTGTCCTGGTTAGTGACTTGGGTACTCTTGGGTAGTCAACGTCCTAAGTACTTAGGGTTCTGATGTACTCAGTATCCTGGGTGCCCAGGGTCCTGGGAACCTAGTTATCTGAGGTACTGTATGTGGTATTACACAGATCATACCAGGGTAGAGTATTTCCTGTGATGAAATGGGTTTCTGGTGCTTTCCTATACTTTTCTATGACTATTCTTGGATATGCATCTATTCATTTTTTTTGCAAGGTTAACAGCAGAACAGTGTATGGTACTCACTAGGAGAAGCTCAGTACTACTCACAGTCTTTGTGTCTCCTGATTGCAGGAGGCCACCACGCTGGACATCTTGTCTCACGTGAGTCTGCTCTCTGATGTGTGGCCGTATTGAACAGTGATGTCACCATCATCACAGCCCCAAAGCCTGAGGTCCAGGGGATCAGGAGCGAATATGACAATGCCGTAACTTCTGAAGACATTTGGCCCTTGCGTCTTGGAAGACTACAATATATAGACTTCTTTTTGAAGGAAGAATTCAGTTTCTTCTTAAGTACATATTCAAGTCTATTTTCTTTATTCATTTTATTATTTTATTTTGCGCGTGCGTGCGTGCGTGCGTGCGTGCGTGCGTGTGTGTGTGTGTGTGTGTGTGTGTTGGTATGGGGCTTGAATTCAAAGCCTGAGTGCTGCCCCTTAGATTTTTCATTAAAGGCTGTCACTGTACCACTTGAGCCACAGCTCTATTTATGGCTTTTTGTTGGTTAATTGGAGACAAGAGTCCCATGGACTTTCCTGAGTAGCTGTCTCTAAATGGTGATTCACAGATCTCAGCCTCCTGAGTAAGTAGGATTACAGGCAGGAGCCACTGGTACCTGGCTTTCTAGTCTGTTTCAGATGGATATGTTTTCTGCAGTATGTTGGGTGATGTTAGTGTCTGTCACAGATTAATGCCACTTCCCAGAAAGCAGACTAACAGGATAAAAATACATGTCTCTTTCAGATTCCCCGTCAAAGTGGCTGAGTAGCGTTTCCTGTGGCTATTCAGAGCCCAGGCTCCTTCTGTCTTGTGGATCTCTCCTCTGCCAACCCCTGGAGTTCTTTTCATTCGAGATGATGGGTTGAGGAGAGAGACAGTGTGAGAATCTCAGCCACTGGCCCCAATGAGAAAGTATCACCGCCTCATTCCCTTGGTGAGAATTAGTTGTACCTAGAAACTGGACCTGGAGACACAGTCCCCGCTCGACAATCCTATCTGACAGCAATGCTGGAATGGAAAGTGGGTCAGTCCTCTTAGGTCCATCCAGCTCACTGAGTCATGAGGCATATTCATGACTCAAATAGCTTTTGTGAATCCTAGGGGAAAAAAAATTCACTCTGTAGTCTTACCAGATCACTTTCCCTGGAAGAGAAGACATTGGGAATCAACTCAGAGAGGAAGGTTAAAGTTCGAAGTTCAGGCATCTAGTCACTTACTGTTTCCACTGGCATCAAGTCTCCTGTCTATGGACAGACCCAAAAAGTGTGGGAACGAGTTGGCTTCTCAGCCAATTGTTTTGAAGTTCCTTTATGGATCATAATAATGCAAATATAATAAGAACTTACTAAGAGGATCTGTCTAATTCAACACCCTTTTGTGCGTAAGAAGCAGTGACACCTCTCATATACTGGTAATGGAATCTTTAATTGGCTTGGCTATTTAGAGGAAATGTTGAGGTGGCTAGCAGACACTGGCATGGGTGATAAATGAGCATCTCTGAACTCTGTTCGGAGCCAAGGCATTGCTTGCTCCTCAGAATTTATTAGAACAGAATTTATGTGGGAAAATACTGACATTTGAGAGTCTTAGAGCCTGGGTCCAAGGTTGTCTCTGCCCCTGTGCAACCTCAGCCACTTTTAAAATGTGGAAAACAACGTGCTTTACTCTTCCAGTGCTCTTTGAATTTATGAGAAAGGATACTATTCCTTCTACGTAAGCAGAGATAAAAATATTTCATTTACGGTTCTCTTTCCACCATCAAAGAGGAGGGGAGGGAAAAAAGCAAACCCTCCACGCAATCCAAACTGAACTTGGTGGTGAAACAAATATGGAGAGAAGGAATTGTAAACCCCTTCCCTGATTGCTGTCTTCATGGAAGGGGGGGGGGCATGTCTCTGTGCTTATCTCTCCCACCACTGTATCTGAAGAATAAAACGCAAGAGTAATTCTGTGATACCGCAATGCGTGATTCCACATGTATTGACTTGGTATCTATGACCAAGATAGTAACAGAAGTATTAATATTTCATGTTTGATTTAGTTATTTCCCATGTGAGTGAGCATAACTCAGACCCGGCTTCCTGTCAGAAGCGTGAGAGAAGGCCAAGTCTGCCCATCACGGCAGGTTATCCTCGTGTCACTCCCCTCGGGATCCACGCTACTCAGTGCACACTCTGAGGCAGGGTGTGGGCACCCAAGATGTGTATCTAGTCAGGAAGCACGTTTCCATGGCGATCTCACACTCTTCTGCCTGCCTCACCCCTTCCTCCCCACAGCCAGAATGTCAAGTCCATTCCCAGTGTCTGCAGGCTCCACCCATCTGCTCTGCCACAGAGCCTTAGCAGCTGGTAACCCCCAACACAGAGCCAGACCTGCCCAAGCGCCTCCACAGCAGTTACACCTTGTCATATTCCTTCGTAATTTAGTGACCTCCACAAAGATTCAGGACAATAGTAGTTTGTCCTTGTTGGATTATTATTAGCAACAAAATACTGGAAATTATTAGTAGCAGGAGTCGGAGTGGTACCGGTACTGGGGTCCTGGTCAGGGCCTGGACTCTCTCTGAGCTTTTATGCTCAAGGTTAGTGCTGTGCCTCTAAGCCACAATTCCACTGCTGACTTTTGTCCACCCCTGCTGGATTTTGTCCACCCCTGTTTATGGCGAATAATGCTTCCATAGGCTTGGATCTGCAGATACCGCCATTTAAGTCCTGGTTTAGGTTATATATACATTGATAAGTGGATTGAGAGCTTGATACGCAATCCAGACTGCCCACAAACTCATCGTGTGCTCCAGCTGGCTTTAAATGGATCATTCTCCTGCCTCAGTCTCCTTCTTGAGTAGCTGGGATTATAGAAGTGTCCTGTCACACCTGATTATTAAATTTTTGAGAAATAATTTTCGTTAGTTTCTCATATCAAAGGTAAACAACCTAAAAAAAGAGAAAGGAGACCCCACACCAAATGCTTCCAAAGTGGCCCAGTAGACCCAGCCTCTCTGACTGTTCTGTGGCTTCTCATTGGGCCCCACTCCCTAATATTTCCATGGCTCCCCATCAGTCCTGCCCCCTGTTTCCATGGCTTCCCACTGGGCTCTGTTTCCATGGCTTTGGCATTGGGCCCTGTCCTAATCTTTCCACAACTCCCCTGTAGCATCTTAGGCAGAAAACATTAGACTTGGAATGACAGTTCAGGTCCTAACTCTCTCTCTCTTTCTCTCTCTCCCTCTCTCTTTCTCTCTCTCTCTCTTTCTCTTTCTCTCTCTCTCTCTCTCTCTCTCTCTCTCTCTCTCTCTCTCTCTCTCTCTCTCTCTCCCTCCCTCCCTCCCTCCCTCCTCCCCCTCTTTCCTTTGCCAATCTTGGGGCTTAAACTCAGGGCCTGGGCACTGTCTCCGAGCTTCTTTTGCTCAAGGCTAGCACTCTACCACTTGAGCCACCACACCACTTCCAGCTTCTGTGTATGTGGTACTGAGGAATCAAACCCAGGGCTTCATGCATGCGAGGCAAGTGCTCTACCCCTAAGCTACCATCTCAGCCCCAGGTCCTGAGTCTTAACACCACCAAAGTGTTTTCCATAATGGCAACACAATGTTACCAACCAACAAGTTCATACCACACATGCACAATCCTTCAAGAAATGAAACGAACTGTAGATCCTTGAAAACATGAGTTATAAAATGATTTATGGGGCAGGTCCAAACACACACACACACATATATATGTATATCTGTATTTATATGTATTTATATATTTATATGTATGTATTTAAGTATTTCCAGGCTCCATCCTATCTGCAGAAGCTCGTTGGATCAGGCTTGTAGTCTCATTTCTGCCTATCCTGCTGCGTGTCTAGTTTTCTTTGCTTACATACATCATGGAATGGATGCCTAAGCCGATTGGATAGCGGCCTCACCTCGTTCTGGAAGGGACCCTCTCCCTCTTCCTGGGCCTTCCCAGCCAGTCCTGTCAGGTCCTGACTTGGGGAAGGGTCAGTGGAGCCCACAGCGCCTCCCCCAGGCCCTAGGCCAGGCGGATGGAGCGATGGTGACCCACAGGCCATAACCTGACAGAGAAAGTTGGCCCGTCTCTGCCTCCCTGAGTCTGCTTCTCTCCAACGCAGAGCGCGCTCGAGGCTCCACCGGTTGCCCCCGGCCCCTTCCCAAGCTTCCCCGCCCCGCACCCCAACCCCGCGCGGCGAGGGCTGGCGCAGCGGCTGTCTGCGCTGCGCAGGCTTAGGGTCTGCGGGGGAGCCCGGAGCTCCCGGGGCCCGGGGCGGGCGGTGCAGGGCGGGGCGGGGCCGGGCGGCGCTGCGCCCGGGCGCGCGCCACGGGCTTGGGCACGGCGGGGAAGGTGGGACTCGGTGGCGCGCGCCCATCTCCTCCTCCCCGATCGCCCCAGCGCCCGGGTCACCCGCGGGGCTGGCCAGGCGGAGACCCGGAGGCTTCCACCCGCGGATTGCCCACCCAGGTAGGGGGCCGGCTGCGTTCCTGGCTGCGGGGCGCACGGGCTCGGGGCTCGCGGGATGGGATTCCCGGGCGGACACGCACGGGTTCCGCCGTGGTCGTTTGTCGTCCAGGGCACCGAAGACTGCAGAGGCACCGGAAAGGCAGGGCTGGCGGGCGCAGCGGGGCTGCGCGCTGCTCGCCGGGCGGCCTCCTCCCCACCCGGGACTAAAGCTGAACCGCTTTGAACTGCGAGCGCCACCCATACTTTTGCAACTTAAGACTCCGGCCATTTGCAGGTAGTTCTTTTCAGCCCCGCTCCTCCTCACAACCGTGTGTGTTGCTTGTGTTGGGTTGGAAGAGCAGAATCAGAACCTGCTGGCGCGCCCCGGGGTCGTGGCCCGGAGGTGGGGGTCTGCGGCTTGGAGAGGGAGCCCCTCCGCCCCGCCCTTGGGGCGGCAGAGGGGTTGTTTATGGATGGATTTGAGCACAAGGAAGGGGGGGGGGAAAGCCCACGGTTTGTCTAGCAGGGATGGGGAGGGGCTGGGGGGAGGAGGACGAGGAGGGGGAGGAGGAGGAAATGCACTGGGCCAGGGAGGAGCCAGGCGCGTCTACCGCAGAGGGCCGGCGGATCTCTGCTGTCCAGGGCGCAGTGCTGAAAGTCTGCGCTTCCTGCAGAGAGCTAGCTAGCTGGTTGCACTGGAAGGTAACTTAAACGGGGTTCTGATGAGAGCTGGAGGGGGAGATGAGGTGGGCTAGGAGGGGTTCCCTGGGTGTGGGGGTGCCTGATGGTTTTCTGAGCCTGTTTGGGAGGTGGACGCGGGTGGCTGGGGTGGCAGGTGAGGCCTGGGTGTGCGTGCATGTGTGGGGTGTGTGTGAGTTGGGGTGAGGGGAGAGGCTGGGAGACATGGCAGCATACTCATCTGTTCCAGCTTCCTTCCTTCCTCCCCGTCCCAGGAGAGGTGGCTGCGTCCTGTTTCTCTAGTCTAGTGGTTGCGCTGGGGGCTGCATTTGTCCTGACTCAGCACGTTTTGGAAGCCCCCCCCACCTCAGAGGGGTCAGAGGTGGCACGGGTCCTCAGGGATGCATTCACGATGCCTGGCAGCGCACAAGCTCACACCCCAGGTGAAGAAACACCTGTGGGTCAGAGGTGTGACACCCCCCGGGGGGGAGGGATAAGCATTCGGGGGTGCTGGTGGCTTCCCTGAGAGGAGAAGGAAATTATTTATTTATTTTTTCCATATATTTTTATTGTACTTAATAGAAGGGTTACATGATATTTGCCAGATAGATGGTGCATTAATTCCCATACATTGATACCCTTTCACATGTCTTGGTGAAGGAAATTATTTAAAACGAACTTTCTCAGGGCTTTTTGTTGAAATTGGATCCCTGCCTTGGTCCCCTCACCTGGGAACAACTGGAAGTCTTGTCCATTCTCATCGTTGCTTCTGGGTTGGCAGGGTGGCAAGGTGGAGCAGCCGAGCATCCATTTACAATACCTGACTGGACACACAGGCTGGTGTGCAGGGAGAAGCCTGCTCAGTGCACGTCAGATTGTATTTATTTATTTATGTGCCATCCCAGGACTCAAGCTGTCCCCGAGCTTTCTTTGTGCTCATGGCTAGAGCTCTACCACTTGAGCCACAGTCCCACTTCTAGTTTTTTGTGGTTAACCAAGAATAAGAGTCTCACGGGATTTCCTGCCTGGGTTGGCTTGGAACTGCTATCCTTGCATGTCAGCCCCCTGCATAGCTAGGATCCTAGGCAAGAGCCACTTGCACCTAGCTTCAGACTTACGATTTTTAATGTTTTAATAAGCACTTTCCCTAAGTTCTGGGACTATGAAGGTTGGAAGCCGTATTTCATGATGGCAGAGAGGCTGGAACATTGTGGATGAGTTTCTGAGCAGATGGACATCTGCCTTCTCTTTCCTGGTTCCCAATCTCTCCACTCTTGTCCCAGCCCAGTTCAAAAAGAAAACCCAGACTGGATTGTCACCAAGTAGGGAATAAAGGCAAGCAAAAGCCATTGTCATCAGAGGGTCAGGGAGAGGACAGTCCAGTTCAAGGTTGATTCCTCCAGGATGAAAGATGTGGTGGTGATGAACAAGATGGAATGGACAGCTTCTGTGCTGCAGTTGTCTGTCAGAAACCTGCATTGTGTATTCTTTGTGATTGGAATCATCTGAACATATCTAAAAAGTCCCCCTGCCCCCGTCACTGGAACAAACCTGAGCTTAAATGGTCAAATGGCTGTGAGAGTCTTGCACTCTGAGAGATGACAAGATCTTGTTATGATAATTATGTAACAGATACCTTAAATATATGTTCCTTGTTCAAAGACTGCTTTAAATATATACATATATGCATATATATATATATATATATATATATATATATATATAGAGAGAGAGAGAGAGAGAGAGAGAGAGACAGAGACAGAGACAGAGACAGAGAATCTGGTACAGATTAGAACCTGTGTGTGCATCAGGTATTGCTCTGTACAAGGAGAATACAGCACAGAACAAAATGGAAGTTCCTACACTGAATGAGTTGAAGTGTGTGTGTGTGTGTGTGTGTGTGTGTGTGTGTGTGTGTGAGAGAGAGAGAGAGAGAGAGAGAGAGAGAGAGAGAGAGAGAGAGAGAGAGAGAGAGAGAGAGAGGGAGGGAGAGACGGTGGGGGCGGAATGGAAAATCAATAAGAAAAGATAAAGCCTATTGGTCAAGGAGTCATTATGCTGAAGAATACTGGGTGGACTTCTCTATTTCTGTTCATGTTTGTATTTATGCCTTTTGGCCACTGGAGGCTTTGCTGGTAAGTGGTGTTTGCCCAGACCAAGAAAAGGTGACCCAGGCAGAGCAGCAGCACCTCTAAAAGCCTGGGAAGGACAGAGAGGCATCCACTGGAGAGCCTGAGAGATGCAGGGAGGCCAAGTTCCATGAGCGAGGAGGTTGGTGAGAGGAGTTGAGACCAGAACATGGACAGGCCATGCCATCACACGGCTGCTGCATTGGCCTGGTTGTTGCTAAGCTTTGTGCCTTACACTTATTTAAGGAGCTGGCTGAGGTCCCAAACTTTGTGTGTAGAAGTTTGGACAGGGGGTAGGCTCAAGGCCCTGTGGTCACTCAAAGGTGGGAGCAGAGCAATGAGGAGGGAGGAGGAGTGGGGAATGATATCCAGCAGGAGGACTGGATTTGTGCTGCTCTTCTTTTCCTCCAGGAAAGAAAGGATCCTCCAGTACCGTCCTTGCTAGTAATTGTTCTGGGTTCACCCAGAGGGAGAAGACTTTCCGTGGTTCTGTAATCACAAGGGACAGACATAGTCTGTCCTTTGGTGTGCCGTGGGTGTTTACAGTAGGCCGTGTGGGGAATTGGTTTGTGATTTCCATGGTTCGTCTGAGGGTTATGGTTTGATGCTCGGTGCTCGTGAGACCTCATGGTTCTTTGGTATCTGGACTATGAGAGCATTCAAAGCCGCACCCAGTGCAGTGCCTGCCACCGCATGCCCCACCAACACATTCTGCCCAGCGCAGCTGGGTGCGGCTGGGTGCCCGGCTACCTTGCCAAGGTGTCTGTGAAAGTGAACATGTGAGGAGGACAAAGTGTCAAGGTCATCGTGTGGGTTGGGTTCAAGGTCACGGTGGGGAGGTGAAGGTCGTGATGTGGAGGGTCAAGGACTCAAGGTCATAGAAAGGAGGTCAAGGTTGTGATGAAGAGTGCCAAGGGGTCAAGGTCATAGCATGGAGGTCTAGAGGTCAAGGTCAGGGTGTCTGGCTGGCTGCTTCCCAAGTCACCCCAGAACACAGCATTTCCTTCTGTGTGTTTCATCAGCTAAGGGGTGGCTTGTAGTCTTGCTGGTCTCAGAAGCCCCATCTGCCTCTCTGGACTCTGTCACAGTGGTTCATCAGCATGCTGGTCTATCGATTGGTAATGGCTGAGGTGAGAGTCTCCCGGACTTTTGTGGCTGGGCTGGCTTTGAACAGCACGCCTCAGACCTCAATTTCCTTAAGTAGCTAGGATTACAGGTGTGAGCCCAGACACTTTCATTCAAAGCAAAGCAATTTAGATGTCCCCACTAGGAACTGCTGACATACCTCAGTGCTGATCCATGCCAAGGAGACTAAAGAACCAGCCCCTCCTCCTAGCATATTGGCCTAAAGCAGTAGCTACCATCTCTCCCAGGTCTGGTGGGGTGGGGATGGTCGGAGCTCTCCTGGCTGAACACAGCTTGATTCTCCCCCTGCAAGTGTGATTTGCTGATGGACTCAGAAGTCTGGACTTCATCAGGCCTGGGCTGGGATGACTCGACTGTGAGTCTGGCCATCCCTCCTCTCCCCAAAGGCTAGACTGGAAGTGTTCCCGTGGTCGTGGCAGACAGCCAGGAGAAAGTAGGAGCTTGCATGGTCCCTTGAGGGTGCAGTCTTACAATAGCCATGCCATCATTGCATCCTAGTTTATCAAAAACGAGACACGAGGTGGCCTTTGTGAGGGGGTAAAGAAGCAGTCTCCACTTCTTTTGTGGATGAGCTAAACAGTCACATTGCAAGGAGGATGCGAGAAGTGCTTCTGAGCTGACGACAAGGGTATTTTTCCCCCTTCTTGGAAGCGCTGAGGTTTGAACTCAAGTCCTTGTACTTTCTAGAGCAGGTGCTCTTCCACCAGCACCACATCCCCAGCCCTCTTTGTTTTGTTAATTAATTTTTTTTTCAAATAGTGTTTTGTGATTTTTCTCTCCCTGGGCTTTCTAGATAGTGATGTTACTTACGCCTCCGCGCAGCTGTGTTACAGGCATGTACTGGGGCTGTGTCCGATGGAGAGCTTATGTTACATTCCACTGGCTGGAGCTCCTTCTCTGCTTTGGGCTGTTTGGAGAAACAGTGCCTGTACTTATTCATGGGAATGTCTTTTTTTTTTAATTTCTAGGTTTCCATGGATCATTAGCTAGTCCCACCACTTACCAACTGTTATTGAGAGATCTTTGAATTGCAGGCATGCCACAGGCAGGAGATAGAGCGGAGAAAAGAAAAAGGAACCACCACTTCACGAAGCATGCTTCTTGTGTGGGAAGCCAATAATACATAAGTAGACGAGTTTATAACTAATACCTAACAGCTGGGTGCTGGTGGCTCACGCCTGTAACCCTAGACACACAGAAGGCTGAGATCGGAGGATCTGAGGATCATGAGGATCATGGTTCAAAGCCAGCTTGGTCAGGAAAGTCCATGAGACTCATCTCCAGTGAACCACCAGAAAACTGGAAGTGGCACTGTGGCCCCAAGTGGTAAAGCGCTAGCCCTGAGCTGAAGAGCTCAGGGACAGCACCCAGACCTGAGTTTAAGGGTTCAACCAACAGGAACAGAGTCCATAATAAATACTAGTAAGTAAGTTGAGTGTGTGGTGTACCAGGTAGCTAAGGGCTGGCTGGCAGGGAAAGGAGGGTGTGGAGTCCTTGGCTAAGGGGAGCAGTAAACATGGGGGGAAGGAAATAGGAAGAATGGACCACAGAGGGGTTCATAGGGAGAAGACCAAGGTTGCATGGTGGGCGATAGATATATGCTTTGTGAATGACTGCAATGGTTTGGTTACTAGACGTACATGCACATCATCTTAGCCGGGGGATCTGGACATTTTATTATCTGAAGTCCCTCCTTTCCTTCCTCCCTCCCTCTTTCCCTTCTTTTCTTCTCTTTTGTTTTTGGCCTGAGACCGGGACTTGAACTCTTGATCTGCTGCTTTTTCTCATTGGCTTATTAGCGATGCCTCCAACCCCTCTTCCCTTTCTAGCCTTGAAAAAGCCCAAGGACCGTGCTCAGGCCCTGAGTTCAAGTCCAGGACTGGTGAGCAAGCGAGGGGAGGAGAGGGAGAGGGAGAGGGAGAACACATGTGGACACTGAAATGTAGCTCTGACTTCAAGGTGGGAAGGAGGGAGGGGTGGTAGGCTGGGGAGGCAGGGGGAAGGAGTAAAACTTCTCCAGAGAGAAGTGGCTGAAATTTCAGGGGTGCGATGTTCTCGGGTTATTATTATACTGCTTTTAATTTAAGAGGAAACAGCAGCAGCAAGAACCCTGGAAGGGGGAGATGTTTATTTAAATCGATTTATGTCAAGTGAAAAAGTGTTAGCAGCTTGCTTGAAGAAAAAAAAAAGCGACCACTTCTACAATATCTTGCATAATGTGCTTCTGTTTATAAAAGGAGAGACAGGCAAGAGCCATTTTGGAAAATCAGTGGCTGGAATGCCTTCAGTCTTAGACAGTGGATGGTATCCATTTATTCCTTGTGGTCTGGCTGATGTTCTGCGAGTTTGCAATCATATTTAGGGTGAGAGGACTGAAATAAAGCAGACAGTGCATTTGGAAGGAGTGTGTGTGTGAGAGAGAGAGAGAGAGAGAGAGAGAGAGAGAGAGAGAGAGAGAGAGAGAGAGAGAGAGAGCAAGAGAGAAAAAGAGAGAGAGAGCACAAGTCGGTGATGAAAAGCAAGACTTGAAGACTGCTGTGGCTTGGCTTGGCTTTGCACATTTCTCTAACCAAAGGTGTGTGTGTGCTGGAGCGTTGGTGCCTGCAGGTGCAGTATTGAACCTTTATGAGAGCCAAAAGGCAGAAATAATTAACTTTTACAGCGCTGTCCTCAAAAGAAATGAATGCTGGTCTCATGGGGTGAGTTCTGGGAAGACAGATTGTAATTACTTTTTTTGCATTTTATGTTTATTATTACCTTTAAGTAGTTGTATGAAAGAGTTGATACTAATCAGAGTAGTTTATGAATACAATCTGTCTTGATGAATATGGTCCCTTTCAATATTCTCTCCCTACCTCCCTGATCCATTCCTTCCCTTACTCTTAATGTTGCAGGATAACAGGCTATATATTAGATTTTTGTCTGCGTTCTGCTCTCTTCTTCTTCTCATTCTTCTCCCCTTTCCTCCCTGACCCTGCTCCACTCCCTTTTTGAGTATCCATTTCCTGATGTTTCATTTTGTTGAACTCTGACTTTGCCTTTCTAAGGATTTACACTACTGAAGCTTCCCCATGAATCTACCCTTTAGGTAATACATATATACTTGCATGCCACCCAAGTTTATAAACTAAGTCCAGCATTAACCTACAAGGGGAAACATGCATGCTTTGTCTCTCTGTGCATTATTTCCCTTCACAAAATGTCTTCCAGGTGGGTAGAAGATTGTTACATGAGACCATAGCTGCTTCCCCTTTCCCCGTTTTTTTCTTTTTTGAGGGCTAAAGGAGCCCTTGCCAGAAGACAAAAGATTTTGGACTAGCTTTGAACCGTGATCCTCAGATCTTAGCTTCCTGAGTAGCTAGGATTATATGCATGCCTGGCTGACTTGGACCCTCTCCACTTAAAAACCTCACTGAATTCCCAGGCACCTGGGAGGGGATTAGATCCCCAACCAACTTCTACTCCATGCTTCCATTCTTGTGGGTCATTTCTAGCTCCCAGAGCCCAGATGCAGTAAAGGCTGCCAGGCTCTGCCTGTGGCCTCCACTCTCCTCACAGTCACAGCATCTGACTGTGGCCTGTTGCCTGATCTGGGACAGGACAGATGGCAGGGAGGGACAGAGCCCGCTGGCATGTGTGTGTGGATGTGTGGGGGGCTCTGAAGGAAGGGAAGAGGCTGGGGGAGGGACGATCTGCTCCAGGATCTGCTCCAGGCAGAGTCCTGGGCCTGGGGGATGGAGTTGGAGAGAGTCACAACAGGACCCAGAGCTTCCCAGCGCTCAAGGATGTAGATAGCCCTGTCTCCTCCATGCTACAAAATGGAAACCCCTACACACCATCCATGGATCCATGGCTCAAAGGCCCACAGGTTAAACGCAGCCACTTTTACTTTGTTTGCACCAAGTATAGGCCTGGAGCTTCAAGATAAGGGGATTCGTGGGGCACCCTGTTTCCTCGGTTGTCCAGTGGGTACAGTGACGGGGGCCAAGTGTACCATGTACTCAGCAGAGGCCCAGTGTACCATGTCACTCTGTTTAGGGCCATGTGATTTCTGGACTCTTGCCAGTCCTGTCCCCACCCCCGTTGGTCACAGGCTTGAACTCAGAGACCGGGTGCTGCCCTGAGCTCTGAATTTGCTCACGCGTATCTCTCTACCAGGTTGAGACACAGCTCTACTTCTGGTTTTCTAATGGTTCACTGGGGATGAGAGTCTCACAGACTTTCTCACCCGGTCTGACTTTGAATTGCGATCCTCAGAGCTCAGCCTGCTGAATGGCTAGGATCACAGACATGAGCCACCAGCGCCCAGTCCAGTCCATTTTCTTTAGACAAGGAAAGTGTCTTTTAGCTGACTTTCTACCTTCTAGATTCTCCTAGATTATGATTATGATTATTTTCAATGATGAAGATCAAACCTAGGTCCTTGAGAAAGCTTGGCAAGCACTCTACCATTGAGCTATATCTGCCCTAAGGCTTGAACTCAGGGCCCACATGCCATCCCTGAGCTTCTTTTGCTCTACCACTTGAGCCACAGCTCTGCTCCCAGCTTTTCAGTCTCAGTAGACATCAGTTCATCCTTATATTCCCATATTACCCAGAGACAAAAGCAACAGGGACTTTTTTGTTTGATCAATTGTGCAGCTTGAACTCAGGGTCTGGGTGCTGTCCCTGAGTATTATTATTATTGTTGTTACTGTTATTATTAGGCCAGCACTCTACCACTTTGAATCATAGCACTACAGTTTTCTGGTGGTTCACTGAAGATAAGCGTCTTATGGGCTTTCCTTCCCGGGCTGGTTTGGAACCATGATCCTCACATCTCAGCCTCCTGAGTAGCTAGGATGACAGACGTGAGCCACAGAGGGATTTTTTTTTTAAATGGTGATCATGAATGTCTGTACTAAGTACTAGGGACAGCCCTGTGTATTAAATAATACTCTTCAGGGGTTTGGAGTCTAACGGAGCAATGATTTCACATGAACGATTTTAATTCTCACAGTTCTTAGAAAGTAAGGATTGCTATTCTTGTTATCGTATAGTGGGGTAAAGGGTAAATCAGCCAGTTCACTGAAAGGGCTGGAGAGTAAAGCTGTGCAGGAGAGCCTGGCCTGACCCCGGCATGGATGCCTGGGTCGTTCTATATTTGGACAATAACTCTCTTTGTCTGAGGTTAATCCTCTTTGTTCCAGCCTTCCAGCCAAGGGATTAACTGCTTTAAACTCGAAGCCTCGTGGCCCTGGACAATGCAAGCTTTGTGTTGCCAAGACATAGGATCCACGGATCAATTTCTATTGAACCAACCCTGTAGGGCTCCATTGTGGTACTTTAATCCTAGTCCCTTCTATGCTATAGAGAAAGAGACAGAGGCCCCTGGTAGAAGACACAGCTTGTTTCTGGTGGTGGATTTATGATCCCAGCTCCTGTTTGCTGGCTTGGAGTTTGTGTCTCTCTGCTCTCTGCATGTGGTCAGTGTAATAGTCAGGAAAAGGATCAAAACAGGGACTCGAGGCCAGGACTCCCTGGCTGATGGGAATTCTATATTGTGCTGTAGGGACGAGTCTGCTGTGCCTGTAAGCTCCCTTGCTAGCTGAGCCATTTAGAAACACGGTGTCCCCCCTCAGCCATGATTTTCTGGCTTTGTGTGCTCAGCTCAAGATTTACCTTAGGGATGGTTTGGGGGGAGGAGGTTGCTGAGGATCAAGATTTGGAAGTGCAAAGCCAGTCCTCTACCACGGAACGGCAAGCGTCCCCGCTCCGGGATGAGAGACTTCTGCCTGGCCCAGGGCAGATCTCAACTGTGAGATCCCAGGGTTCCTACAGGCAAATCAGGGGACTCTGTTTTCTGACACAATCCAGACACACCCGCCACACACATATTGAGCGGGCTTGTCTTGCTGAAATCATGGCGGTGTGGCAGGCCGAGCTGTTGAGCTCTTCTTCCTTTTCTAAGGGCTCCAGTTTTCCCCACCATCTTGGCATATCCCAGTCTTGCATTTTTAAGATCTCACAGAACTGCAGTCTAATGGGAGTTAAGGAAATGGAGGGATGAGGCGGGGTTGGGAGGGATGAGGGAGAATGAGGAAAGGGCTCATGTGGATCAAGATACCTTGTACTCATTAACTGCTTTTTCAGGAACAGAAATCATATCCAGTCTGGGCTGTGGAGAGCAGAGGGAAGGTGAACGGAGAGGGTGAAGCAGGGTGAAGATGGTCGAAACACTCTTAAATCCACATATGAAAATGGAGCATTGAGGCTTGCTGAGATTGGTTTGGGGAGGGGTTGGGGTGTGAGGGAGAGAGATGGAGGGGTGTCCCCTGTGGTACGCAGAGAGGGACGTAGCAACATGAAATCCCTCTTGTACAACAGCTAGTTAATACATGGGAGAAAACAAGACTCACAATATTCAAGGTGAACATTTTCTCCAGAAATCCCTGTCTGTTTAGTTCTTGATTGATCCAGCAAATATGTATTGACTGCTCACTGCTAAGCATCAGAGTCAGGAGTAAGCCAAGGAGATAGGAACTCGGCTGTCCTGGAGTGTATGTAGTATAGCCATGTGTAAGGAAGCTCTGAACATGTCTCCAAAGCATCACACACACACCGCGTTTGCACCTGGGTGTATGAATACACATTATCTGCTTCAGAGTTGTTGTTGTGTTTACAACCCTGAGAATAGCCAGCTCGATTGATACTTACACAGGAAAGCCTGGCAAATCGATCACAGAGAGTTTATTGATTAAAGGACATGACTCTGTGCTTTTTCCTCTCCCTGTGCATCAAACATTGTGGAAACTGAAGGAAAAACAAAAAAACTCAGAAGACCCAAGCCCTCCTGGGGGCTGGGGACCAAACTGCCTGACTGGCACTCTGTGGTTCTGGAGCTGGGAGTGAGGGAGTGGGAGGCCCTGGCGTGGGAGGGCCGTGAAGATGGGCTGGCACGCCAGGCTGCTTTGTTTTCCTCTGGTGGTGTTTGAACATGGGATAGCATATTGCTTTGCTGTGATCAAGTTATTTGACTAATCCCGGCAGCTGGCAATGATATCATAATTTTTTAATAAGGAAAGAGAAAAGAAAAAAAAGCCTGGGGATATTTGCTTACAGCAAATTAAAAAAAATAGAAAAAGAATCCAACAGGCTGCTACAGAGCTCTGTAGGCTGTTTCTGCAGAATGGATGGCTTGATCCCTGGCTAGTAGTCCCTGTGAGACCCTCCCTGTTTCAGGGTTCACAGAAGGGTCACACATTCTAGAAGGGAAACCTGTCATATCTTCTTTGCATGTACTGACAGAACTAGAAAAATGGCCTCTATTCTTGGGGCTTGGTCAGGCTCTTACAGGAGGATAGAGAATGCCTGGGCGGCCATTGTGGCTTGAAGCCCAAGGTCACAGTGGGGTACCCAAGTACGGACTGACATGAGAGAGAACCATCTTTTGCTCTTTGTTTTGGTAGGAAATTCACTGCTCAGAGCCTCCATTTCCTTGTTTGTACATTTTCTTGTTTGTTTGTTTTAGAAACGAGGATCACAGTAAAAAGTTTACAATCTCACCGTTGTTACTAGGAATGGATTAAATTTGACAATGAAATGTTTGTACAGCGTGTGTAACTGACCAGAGTTTACTGTAGGGTTGGTCAGATGTGGCCCAACAAAGAGCTCCGGGGATCTCTACGGCTTTTTATGACACCCGTTATGTAGCTGGCCGGGTTTTCCAGGTCCTGGGGCGGCTGTTCATGTACACATGGAGTTCAGGTTCACTTTCTGTCTTCTAGCTTACCTGGATGCTATCAGGATCTGCTGGGAATGTTGTATTTTTTTCTCACTGTAGAAGATAGGGGTGATAACAACTCTCCTACTACAGGAGAAACACCTCGTATCAGTTCTAGGTGCTGACATTTTATGGGGCAAAGCAAATCACATGACCGGACCAAAATCACCGACATGCAGATCTGCTCATAGTACGAGATCACGTGACCGCACTGACTTGTAGAACTTGCAGTGGAAGATCCCATACGTTCATTGGCCTAAAAATGATGTTGTCCGCATATTGCATGGGAAGGAACTGGGAATGATAACTTTGTCTACCAAAACAAACTCTATGCAGTAGGGAAATGAGTGGAATGTTCCTGTTCCCCCCAAAGGGGCATTCTGAGTACAAGTCTGAAGAGAAGTCTAAGGCATGCTACTTTTAAAATAAATCATTGGGGTCCCTAATAGTTTTTCCCCTCCCTCCCTCTCTCCCTCCCTCTTTCCCTCCCTGCCTCTCTCCATCCTTCCTTCCCTCCCGCCCTCCCTGCCCTCCCTCCCTTCTTTCCTTCCTTCCTTCCTTCCTTCCTTCCTTCCTTCCTTCCTTCCTTCCTTCCTTCCTTCCTCCCTCCCTCCCTTGCTTCCTCCCTTCCTCCCCTCCTCCCTTCCTTCCTTGTTTTCTTCCTTCCATTTGATGGGAGTTTAGGAAAGTACAGGAGACTCCACAGGAAAAGCTGATGCTGAGGGGAGCAACAGAAGCTTTGGGGATGGGGATGTGCCCTCACAAGAGGGGAAATTTGCTTAGAGAAGAGGCAGGTGCCTGGACGGTGGATGAGTCTGAAGTGGGACCCCTTTCTGAGAGACTTCTCAGGAAGGCTAAACACCATGGCGGGAAAGGCCACCAGAACGAGTGGGACCCATCTCAGCCACAGCCATGGCCCAGGAGGGATATCGCTCTGTCATAACAGGAAATACACTGGCTCAGGAGCGGTGTTGGAACCGACACCGTTGAGCCATTGCCTTCTGCACCCCTGACTCTTCTGTAGAGCTCTGCCTCTCCTCCCCTCAGGTCTGCACAGAGGCTGGGCGGGTGGGTGAGGGCACGCTGGCTGATCCGCTCATGGCTTTTACTCTTAATCCACGGCTCTGGCCCACAGCAGATGGAAGACTCCATGGGAAGCGCGGCCACTTATTTTTAGAATAAGGCAGAGTCCGGAACACATAGATAAAATGTGGGCAGGGAGTGGCTCACAGTGGTGTGGAAAGAGCAAAGGATTTGTATGTGAGGGAAGCTTTCTTCAGCAGCCAGGGATGGAGAAAAAGAAATCCTTTCTTAATTTGACCATCTCTCAGCTGGCAAGAAGAAACTCACGACTGAAGGGGATGAAGAAGGAAATGAGGGGACACATGAAGTATTTGAGGTGTGGCTATGGTGAGGGAATTCTCTCTCTCTCTCCTCTCTCTCTCTCTCTCTCTCTCTCTCTCTCTCTCTCTTTTAAAATCAGTTGTGGGACCTGGGCATTTTCTCTGAGCTGCTTTGTGCTCAAGGCTAGTGTTTACCTCTTGAGCCATAGCACTACTTCTGGTTTTGAGTGGTTAATTGCAGATGAGTCTCTTGGGGACTTTTCTGCCCAGGCTGGCTTTGAACCACGATCCTCAGATCTCAGCCTCTTGAGTAGCTAGGAGTGAGCCTCTGGCAACTGGCTTATTCGAACTTTTGAAAATCACTTATGTCATAAAGTAAGCATCTATTTGTAGTTTATTTTAACTGTCATTAGTTTCTCCCCCCCACCCAGTACCATTTAACTTTTAGCCCCCCCCCTTTCTGGCCCCAGGAAATTGTGTCCCATTTGATCAGTGTCTGTGTAAAAGTGGTATGGGGATTTGAATTCATGGCTTTGTACTCGGTAGGCTGGAGCTATGCTGCATGAGCCATATCTCTGGCCCTTGTTCTTACTTATTATTATTTTTTAATATTGTTTGACTGTTTTCACATTTTGTTCTTCCAGATGAGTTACTGAGCTGTGTTGCCAAGTTAAAAAAAATTCCTGTTGGGAATTTGGATCTGAATTACATTAGAGCTTAATTCTATGACAGACTTATTGGCTGAAAATTGGTCTTATAAAACCTGGTATGTTTATTTCTCTGCTTTTTATTCCTTGTCCCTCTTCAAAACTTTGCATTTAGAAAGTAATCAAATAATAGAGTCTAATCATTACTGAGGACTTAATTTGTGTTGGGCTCTCAACTCCAGTTTCTCCTGTTTAATCCTCCCTATCTACCCAAGATAATTCAGATGGTTAACAGCAGAGCTGGGGTGTTTACTCAAGGCTGAGTCTGAAATCCCAGCTATCAGATGTGGCACGCTATCTTTCCCTGTGGCACGCTATCTTTCCCTGAAGGCTTCAGCGTGGTGGAAATGGCAGGGAACTCTACGGGGCATACACTAAGTTTTGTCCTTTGGTTGCAAACTTGGTTTGTTTTTATTTCTCTTCAAAATAAAATGAGTGAGCTGGGGGCTGGGGTTTGCTCAGTGGTAGAACATATCCTTCTATCCACAAGGCCCTGAAAAAAATGCCACCCCTGACCTCATGTGACTCAAGTGCACTAAAAATATTGTCTAGAATGACATGAGGCGTAGTGTGGAGAAACTTACTGTAATCTCAGCTAGTCAGGAGGGAGAAAGTAGGAGGATCTCAATCCAAGGCTGGCCTGGGCAATGTTCATGTGTGAACTTATCTGTAAAGCAAACTGAAAGCAAGAAGGACTGGGGGGTGGCTCAAGCAGTAGAGCTCTTGCTTATTAAGTGCCAGGTCTTGAGTTCAGTTCCCAGGAACACACACACACACACCCCATCATCATCACCTTCCTCCCCCTTTTCTTTCTCCTTCTCCTCCTTCTTTTCTCTTCCTCTTCCTGTTTCCCCTTCTCTTTTTTCTTCTTCCTTTAACCTGAATGAAACATGAGTACATTTTATGAGCTTAGACTCCTTCCCCAAGAGATCTCATCGTAAATGTTCTACATGGTCTTGATATGCAAATATTGCAAAAATCTGGAAACGCATAAAACCTGAAAATATTTCTGATCTCAAGCATTTTTTTTGCATAAAGGATATTCAATCTTCATTTACTTCTTTTCTCCTAATTCTTTTTTTTTAGCTTTAACTTTTAATTAGATCAACACCAACATCTATTTATATTAATAACACCTTTAAAAGTTTGTCTGGTGATTCCGGAAGTCTGACCCCCCCAGTGGCTCCACCCCCACCAAGCACTCCTCCCCCAGTTTGGTGAACTCTTGGTGTCCTTTACTGTCTTATAGATCTAAGGGTCTTGTGGGTGTCAGGCAGGTGGGCACAGAGCCACATTCAAGTAGGTGTTTATCAAAGATGCTGTCTGCATCTTTCCCAAGAGCTAGGTCATCAGCTGCACCAACAAGGTCCCCAGACACCCTTCCTGGAGATTCAGTCTGGAAAGCCGAGTGCCCCAGGGTGGATTCCCCTGTCTGAGTGACTCATCATTACTGAGTCAGCTCTCTCCTGCTGGGTCGGCTCACCCATCCTTCTGCCTGTGTGTGTCATATGGATCCTCCCCTCTCCACCCTCCCCTCCTCTTCTGTGCCAGTACTGGCTCTGCTGAGCTGACTCCCTTTCCAGCGCCATCCTCTCTCATGCTTTCCTTTGCCTGTTTCCTCTCAGCGACTTAACAGGACCGAGTATCCTGACAAATGTTGTTTGAGGGAGGGGAAGGGACCTCAGATCCCCCCCACCCCAACCCCCATCCAGGACTTTAATCTGTTCTTAGTCCTTCACTTTCCAAATTGTCTATGAAATAAGTGCTGGAACCCAGAGTGGAATCTGAAAATTTCAACTCACAAAGTAGATAGTTGAATGGTGATCATCAAGGGACAGAGATAAGGGGGCCCTGAGAGAGCTGAGTGAGGAGATAGAACATTTTAGTTGGGAGTATATCTACTGTACCACAATGCATGTATTCCAGTGCTGGGGCTTGAACTCGGGGCTTTGCGCTTGCCTTTTTTGCTCAAGGCTGATGTTCTACCACTAGTTAATGGGATATAAGAGATTCTGGATTTTTATGCCCAGATTGCCTTCAAACAGATTCTCAGATCTCAGCCTCCTGAGTTGCTAAGATTGTAGAGGTGAGCTCCCAGCCCCTGGCTCTGTTTTCATGAAGAGAATCAATTTGGAGTGTTCTCATTGCACAAATGTCGGAGGTGCTGTGTATGTTAATCAGCCTTCTGGAGCAATTGCATAGTGTGTACATATTTATTTATTTATTTATTTTGCCAGTCCTGGGCTTGAGCTCAGGGCCTGAGCACTGTCCTTGGGTTTTTCTCAAGGCTAGAGCTCTACCACTTGAGCCTCAGCACCACTTTCGGCTTTTTTCTATATATGTGGTACCGAGGAATTGAACCCGGGTCTTCATGCATTCTAGGCAAGCACTTTAACCACTAGGCCAAACTCCCGGCCCCTGTGTACATATTTAAAAACCACATGTTAAATCAGACAAATCGATTCAATGTCTCCCAGTCAATTCGAGTAAGTATAGAAGTTGAGGAAGATACAGCCCAGCTAGATAGCCCGCCTCTGTGCACGCAGGTATTCTTGAGTCCCAAAGCATTGAGTTGTGGTCTTTTCAAACAGGCAAGAAATATGCAGAACAGTCTCCGTGAACCATACCCTGGAGGGTGGAGGGTTTGTTGTTAAATCCAGCTATTTGCCTATTGCTTTCTAGAGAGCACACTGCCCTTCAAAACTACTGGACTTTGGTGGCTCATGCTTGTCCTTGTAGCTGCTCAGGAGTCGGTAATCTCAGAATCATGATGGGAAGCCAGCTCAGGAGAGACCTATGAGACCCTTATCTCCAACCAACCACAAGAAAAGCTGGAAGTAGAGGTATGGCTCGAGTGATAGAGCCCTAACTTTGAGTAAACAAGCTGAGTTCAAGCCCCTCAACAACTCCTGTAAGAAAGGGAGTGTTAGTCCCACTAAGCAGAGAAGCTAAGTCACTCCTTTGAACTTCAAGGGGAAAGAGTTGTGATTCAGGCCTTTGTGACTCCTGGTTTTATCTGCCTGGCCCAGTGGGCACATCTTTAGTACAGATGGGCACAGAGAGATTAACTGGGCAAAGGCTGTGTGTGGTAGTTTGGGAACAGTAGATAGGGATGATCCAGGGCTCTGAGCATTGAAGGCTTTGCAGGTCTCTCTATGCATTCATTCTTTATCTAGAAGTCACCTAGGCCTGTCTTCAGGATTATTGCCTGGCATAGTGCCTGGAGGCACATAGAGGAAATGGGGTACATTATGTTGTTCTGGATATCACCCCACCCTGGGGAGCAGGGTTTTCAGAGGGAGGGTACCCAGATCCCTTAAGAAGTGTTTTGTTCATGTGGCCCACGCTCTTGAGTAAGGGGACATTTTCCTGGGGTCATCACTGAGGACCTAGTTGGCTTGGCTTCACCATGCTTCTCTTCCCACATTCATCAAATTATCAAAGTTCCATTAAGATTTAAACAAAATCTTCCAGCCTCGGGGCCCATCTGTTCGAGCTATTTATTCCCGGGGGAAGTCACGAATCTGTCATTTGTGATTTGCGATTTTTACAGTTCCACCCCCCCTCCTCGAATCTGTGGTGCCAGAAGCATATGAGGCACGACTCGACTGGGAGAGTCCGTGAAGATTCAGGGGTGGGGGGCTGGGGGACGGCAAAGCTAATGGAAGTCCTTCCTCAGAAGCGAGAAGCCCTCTGCTGAGCAAGAGACACAGCTCCCCAATCCTGGGGAGGGTGAGTCTGAAAGCATGTGTTCTCTGTTCCATAAAACAGATCTTCACTTCTTCCAAGCCACTGGCTGAAACTCTGCTGTAGAGGGTTGCAAATATACTTATTCTTGACGGTGTTCTTTCTCTCTCTCCTTCCTCCTCCCTCTCTTCCTTTCTTTCTTTTGTGATGCTTGGGAATCGAACTTAGGGCTACATACACTTGGTAGTGTACCTCTGAACAGCATCCTAGCCCTAAGAGGAATGGGTTTTCTTATTATTGTTATTATCATTCTTCTTATTGTTGTTATCATTATAATAGTCTGATGAAGGGCTTCTACCAAGAAGAATGGGGTGCTATCCGTTTAAGACCAGGAACAAGGCGGAGGTATCTGCCAATCATTTCTTCTATTCTATATCCTAGAACACATGACATAGGCCTCAGATGACATGGGGCCTGGGAAGACGTTGGCCTGACGTAGGCTTCAGCATTGGAGGACTTGGACCCAGATGCCAGTTCTATCAGTCATTTAGCTGTGTGACTGGGGAAAATCACTTAACTTCTCTGAGCTTGCCTCAGTTTCCCTTTCTAGATGATCCGATGGTACCTGGATCTCCCTTGGAGGATTCTTGTGAGGATAAAATGAATATCATGTCCTAGATTCCTGCTGGGTACGACAGCTAGAGCAGATGTTCTTTGTCCTGTTTCTTTCTTCTTCCTGTGCGACTTGCTTCATCATAGAAGAAGAGAGAAAGGTGTGGAGGTGACAGAGTGTGGCGAGTGAGGAGGGGTGATGGTACACATTTATAAGATGTCCTAATTAAGGAGCAGAGAGGCCAGACTGGAAAACAGATTGACCCCACCCTCTGGCGCAGCTCATTAAGCTGTGCCCTTGGTGGTGAGAGGCTGCCAGGATGGCATTCTGCTCTCACACCCCGCAGCCTCTGCCCCGCAGCCTCTGGCACTGGAGGCTCAGCTCGGGAGGTGGTTTGAAGAGCAGCTTGCACTCCACACTCCTGATTCAGGAACAGCACGGCATTTTCTCGGTGACCCAGAGCCCCTGGGAGTCACAGTGGGTCTTGAGACAGGCAGGCAGGATGGAGGCGGGAGCAGAGGAGGGGTGTGGGGGGGGGCTACACAAAGGCCTTAGTGTGCTGCTGGGTTCTAGAGGATGTCTCCTCCCTGGTAGCACCCAGGTTTTAACCTCTGCCAGGCTGGTTCACAGAAGTAGTCATGGCGTTTCGATGTAGGTTCAGAAAGGGTTCTGTGAGTGGATTTTTGCTTCCTAATGATGTGTTTTATGGCCTGGAAGGAGCCCTGGCTCTGCAGGGTCAGCTCGGGGAAGAAGGAGGCTATGTCTGATAAGGCTTTTGTTTTTCTTCACTTCATCATTGAATCAGATCAGAGGCTGACCATATCTTATATTTCTGGACAGCAAGTCCATCTCTAGCCCTAGCTCGTGTCTTGCAGAGATTCCCAGCCCCTCCCGGGGTCCAACCCATCTCCCTCACACTGAGTCATTTTGGAGACAGTGGGGTGGGAGCAGGGAAGAAGCATCAGAACGCAAAGGCCGTTCTGTTCCTTCCTTACTCAGTCTCTTGGCGAAGCTGGGTGCTAATGGCTCATGGCTGTCATCCTTGCTGTGTGGGAGGAGAAGCTTGGGAAGCTGGCAGTTTGAGGCCAGCCTGGGCAGAAACACCTGCAAGAATTCAACTCCACAGGAGAAGCCAAGGAGCAAATGCACACTTGCTGTCCTTTCGATAGGCCAGCAGCCCAAAAAGGGTGATTCAAAGTCCAGGCCCGTCCCCAGGCGAGAAGCGAATGCTCTCTGGAAAATAGCAAACACCAAAAAAAAAAAGGGTGAGGGAGGAGTGGCTCAGAGGGGAAGCGCCCACTTAGTGAGTGCATGGTCCTGAGTTCAAACCTAAATAACGTCAACAACAAAAATTAACTCTGCTCTGTGTGTGTGTGTGTGTGTTTGGGTCAGTTCTGGGGCTTAAACTTCGGGCCTGGGTGCTGCTGCCCCTGGGCTCTCATTTGCTTAAGACTAGTGTTCTACCACTTGAACTACAGCAGCACTTCCAGCCTTTTCTGTGATTAATTGGAGATAAGAGTCTCACAGACTTTTTTTTTGCCTGGGCTGGCTTCGAACCAGGATCCTCAGATCTCAGCCTTCTGAGCCACTGGTACCCAGCCTAAGTGGAACATTTTTGCATGATAAGAAGTAGGAGCTGAATAGGGAATGAGTTTGGGAGGAGATGGTTGATGGAGCCAAGTTCAGCAGCCAATAGGAGTGGGGCCTTGGAGAGAAGCATGAAGCTGTGGAGGTGTTGTGGGGGTGGGGGTGGGGATGGGGGAGAAGAATGGAGTAGATAACAATAGGGAAGGATCTCGGGGAAGGTATTTGGTGAAGGAGGGGGGAGGGAGGAAGCCAGAGAGAGGACTTTGGCAATGAAGTGAAATGTTTTAAAGAGTTACCATGAAGATAAAACTAGGGATTGCCAGGCTCTGATGACTCACGCCTGTCGTCCTAGCTACTCAGGCGGTTGAGATATGAGGCTTATGGTTCAAAGCCCCAGGCTGGGCAGGAAAGTCTATGAGAGTCTCATTTCCAATTAACCAGCAAAAAAAAAAAAAAAAGCTGCAAGTGGAGGTGTGGCTCAAGGGGTAGAGCACTCACTTTCAGTGAAGAAGAAGTGATCTGAAAGAGTGTCCAGGTTCTGAGTTCAAGCCCTCTCGCCAGCACACATACGACTCCCTTGTCCCCCACCTCCACCCTAACCCCCCAACATACCCAGGGATTAATTAGGGGCATTGAATTGAGCTGATAAGGGTGTGTGTGTGTACAGATGTGCATGCTGTATACTGTGTATATACGTGTGCATGAGTGTATGCCTGTCTTTCCCGTGAGTGTTTGACAGCCTAAAGGATAGGGAGCTACAAGTGGAGGCGGTGCCTGTCTGCCTCTTCCTGGCTCCTTGTGCTATTTCACAGCATATCATAAAGGATGGAAGATGAAAGTCTTTGAGAGCAGTGCTTTATCCCAATTAGCTCATGTAACCCTCCAGCACCCCGCAGCAGAGGCCACATGTATTATTCATATTTTGCAGGTAGAGGGATGGAGCTTACAAAGGTTAAGCGGTTTGAATTCCATCACACACAGAACCTGCAGTGGAGATGGAAAAAAGATAGCGAAGCATTTGTAAGAATTAAGCATGTTTGCCTCCATCTCATGACTCTAGTGCCGGCTTGGTCTCAAGGCTAATGAGGCATAAAAGGATAGCATTTCTGGTTGTGTCAGATGCACGAGTGAGCAAAACACTTTGATGAGAAAGTAAAAAAATGTTAAATATATATATATATTATATGTAAAAGAATAAAATGGAATCACCACCTGTCTTTCCTACCACTCGAAGCTGGGGACGTTTCCTTCCTTCCTCTTTTAAAAATTGTCTTTTGAATGTGCCTGCTCCAATGTACAGACATTGACAAATTCCTAATGATAGTCTCTTTCGGAGAGCGGGTTAAATTATTCAGAGGCAGTCACAAATAGAACGTCTACAGCAGCCTCGGCTTCCTGCTTGAACCCGCTCATGTCACTGTGTGGGGCTCCAGAAGGGTCTGCAGGTGAGGTCTGGGTTGGAGATGGGGTCAGATGGACTCTTGTCACTGCTGGGGAGTCAGGGGCTGGCAGGTGCTGTCTGGAGCCCGCATTTCTACTTCATACCCTCGGCCTCCCACATCCTCCATTCCCAGGCTGCAGGGTCGCTAGGGACCCTGGTAATGTAAACCCTGGCTGGAGCTTCTTCTGATTGGTTTGGTCCACCTCTGAATCGGTGTCAGAAGGCATTTGGGATTCCTCTCCACAGGAAGCAGTAAACAGGTATGGTGTGGCATTCTTACCACCCGTGCATGAGGCCTTTCTGCAGGATGGTTGAAAACAAACAAACAACAACAAGTAAAGACAGGTAGATTGCGATTGCTTTAAATTGCAAAGATACACAAATCAGAATAACAGCAATCACAAAATCTGCTCCGCACTGAAAGCAACTCCTAGCTGTCTGGCAGGTGGGAATGAACTCCACCTATATTTTTCTTCCAGTCCCTTTCCCTGTCACTCCTACTTCCGGGTAGCATATTCCTTCTTCCCTCCAGTTAACTGTTTCATACCACGAGTTGGGGGAACTGAGGCAGGAGGGTCTCTGGAGCCCAGGAGTTGGAGGTCAGTGTGGATAACCGAATGAAAACACTTTCTTCTTCCAAAGTTAATCTCTCAGGTTTGTTTTTGTGATTATGTACAGCAGCCCACGAATCATTGTGGTGTTGGAGAAGGTTTGCTTTTCTCACCTGGCTCTCCAAAGAGCCATTCTCCAGTCCTCTGTGGGAATGGAATTTTTCCATAGCTCCCACACTGAGACTACAAAGTTTCCTTTCCTCTTCCTACTCTGCCGCTCCGTCTCAGATCCTCCCGTGTGCATGTGTGCGTGCGTGTGTGTGCGTGTGTGTGCGTGCGTGTGTGCGTGTGTGTGTGTGTGTGTGTTTGTGTGTGTGTGGTCCATACGTCTCAGCTCAAACCCACCTATGTGGGGACATTAGTGACAGACACCACGGGAAAACCCACAAGAGCTACCTGTTGTTGAGCAAATGCTTTCTGGGGGTGCATTATCTGCAAGCAGGATTTTCTTTCAAGCATGAGAAAGCCTGGACAGAGTCAGTCAATATGACCATGTAGTTGAATTGGTAAACCAGGTCCGTCTATTATGAAAGAGCCTCTTTGTCCATCAGTCCAGGCAGAGGCCAAGGGTAGAAAGAGTAAAGATTTACCGGCCTCATTACCCAGTGCCTGGTACTCGGTTAGCTGCTGTAGCTAACCTAGCCTATTGACTTGAACCCTTGCTCCAGGAAATGGCCCCAGTTTCACAGACAAAGGCTGAATGTGCAATGATTCTTCTGCCAAAAGTTTACAGAGCCAGTAGCTTGTAAAGGCAGGGTGATAAACAAGGTCTGCTCTCTCCTAAAAATCCCTCTGCTCTCTGTTAGGAAGCTTGGCAATGCATCTATGCCGAAGAGGAAAAGTGACCATAATAGTAACTCCCCCCCACAGCCAGGTTTTTGTGTACTAACAGCCCTTCTCAACACCACACTCATTTGTGAGGAAGTTTTGAGTAGCATACATCTATTAGACCCACCGTTGGGACTGGATTTCAAGGTAGCACAGGAATGATGATCAAACCCAAGCTCCTTTTATCCCTTTCCCACCCATACGGAATTATTATTCAGCACAGTTGGATATGAAAGTAAATACACAGGCACGGTGTTTTGAATGCTGTACACACTTTGATTACCTTCAGAAATGATGCCCAGGTCTCTGAGGCCCCAGTCTAGAAGCTATCACTCTCTGAAATTCCAGGAGGGACTTGTGTTCCCGGAGGATGGTTTGTCAGGATGTTGGGTACAGAGTCTCTTAGGTAGGAAGCTCAGGTAAGCAGGAACTGACATGCCTGGCAGCTTGCTGGGCGGTTTGGTGTGGGGTTAATGCATCTGACAGCCAGAAATTACCGAGTCTGTTTGTGGGTGGCTTGCTCTCTGGGGGCCTTTGGCATATGCGTGATGGGAAAGAAAGAGCCTTTCTCTCTGTGCCGAGCACCAGGGGAGGGTCACGTTACCCAGGCAGGTAACGTGGAATAATTGGGAATAATTAGTTGTCAGCTAGTCAGTTCCATTTTCTATTTCTCCACTGGCTTGACTCCAACTGGGCAGGGCCAGGTGTTTCTCCAGAGGAGGAAAGAAGTGCTAGACTCAGGTGGGCAAAATGCCTCTACTGCAGGTAGACTCTGAAGGATAGAAATGGCTGGGAGGTAGGGGGAGACGCTGACGGCCTGGCTTGGGGACCTTTGCCAGATGTTTCTGTGGCCTGAGAATCTTCTCTTTCTGAAGGCATGTTTCCTCTCATCCTGACGACTTTCTGGTATGCCTCAGTGCTTCCATGTTCCCTCAAAACAGCAACAACAAAACAGTAGGGGTGGAATGAGACCCTCATTAATTATAGCCCTGCGGTGAGCTGGTCCACATCTGGATGGCTTTGCTTTCTTTTGTGTGCGGGCACTGCACAAAATCCGTACTGCTGCAGATGAACATATGTTACCATCTCTGTAAATAGAGCTATTGTTAGGTTGGAAGCCAGAAGTGTGACAGGTGCTAGGGTGGTTGGGTTTGTAGCTAAGGGTGACACATCAGTGCACCTCTCAAACTGGCTGCATTCGTTTTTGACCCCCCTTTTTTTCCCCTTCCTTCAAAATGACAACTTTTTACATCTAATTTTTGTTTTTAAAGAATCTGTCTTAGTAGGCCTGGAGTTTTGTGGACACCTGAGTGTGCAGGGGTTCTCAGGGCCATCTGAACGTTTGGAAGCACGATTGCTAAATTCGAGCTTTTCTCTCCGGGACTTGAAAGCTGGAGACAGCGGAGGTCTTTTTTTTTTTTTTTAGAGGAAGGGCATGCTTTTCTTTAGGAGAACTCGATATTTTCAGCCACACCTTTGAAGTGTTCTGTTCTATCAAGTCCCAATCCAGGTGACAGGTGTCTGTCAGTGTGGCTTGCTGAAGAGAACAGCTGGGTCTTTGCTTGTACTGCAAATGCTTTGAGTAAAATTATCCAGGCCCTGTGAGCTTCACTCTACCTGTCCAAATAGCAGAAAGGATGACTCATGGTCCCTTGAGTCTTGGACCCGGGGGCCTGCGTGTGTGTTGCTACTGCAGTGTCTCACTGCAGTCGCTGCTGCTTCCTTTACGCTCACTGGCTCTTTGGTTTGGGTTGTGTGTCAAGTTGGCAGCTAATTTTCAGAGTGGTTGTGTGGAACGGATCTCAGAGTCTGGGCCTCTGGTCATAAAGCACGTGGGTCTCTCCTGAGGAGATGGATGACTGCGGCTTTCTGGATCGGCCAGCAGTCTCCTGCCTGCAGGAAAAACCCTGTTTAACCTTCAGAGACCAGCCTCGCTGTTCTTGTCTCTTTTCTTTGGGAACTGACAAAGTCTGTCCATGAGCAATGTTCCAAGGAAATGTTTTAAGGAGACTGGCTGTTGATGAATCTGTCTTTTTCCTGGAAAAGACGGATGACAAAAGTTGTCAGTGTTCCTGCCCTCTGCCCTACCCCATCTACATCGTCTGAAAGTTCTTTCCTTCCTTCCTTCCTTCCTTCCTTCCTTCCTTCCTTCCTTCCTTCCTTCCTTCCTTCCTTCCTTCCTTCCTTCCTTCTTCTCTCCCTCCCTCCTTTTCTTCCTCCTTTACTGCCTTCCTTTTCTTTCCTTCTTCTCTTCCCCTCCCTTCCTTCTCTCCCCTTTGTCTCAAAGCAGTTATTAAGGGTGTCAAGGAAATGGTGAAAATAAGACACAAAGAAATGACGAGCAGATGAAGGCATCGACATTTTCAAAGGCCAAGAGGGAAATTGAATTTGTCTTCCATGCTGTTTGTCCCTGGCAAACAGTCAGTTCCCTCCCCTTGTGTTTCCCTGGGAGTCACAGCTTGTTTACTTCTGTGATCTGTTTCCTTCTTGTCACTCAAATGGCTTTGGGACTGGGGCTTCCATTTCCCATGTCATCTGAACAAATGCCAGGGTAATTAGAGAGCAGAGGACTGAGAAGTTTCGATAAACCCCAATCTGTTAGTCTACAGGGACAAAGTCTACAGGACAGATGGCTCTGTAGGAGTAAGGAAAAAGCCTGTGAGCCAGTTGGCCATCGTGTGGGGACAGTTTTAGAGAAATGCGTTCCCAAGTTTTGATTTATAAGAAGTCTTATAGATATAGAAAGTATGTTTAATATATATTATATAATGAGAGTATCTGCACCATCTGATTGTGTGTGCATGAGAGTTCTGAGGCTTGAATTCATGGCCTGGAAATTATCCCTTAGCTTTTTTGCTCAAAGCTGGTGCTTTTGAGCCACAGCTCTACCTGCAGGTTTTTTGGACTTGGAGGGCGTTAATTAGAGATCAGCAGCTCATAGACTTCGGGCAGGGCTGGCGTCATGAACCTCAGATCTCAGCCTCCTGTGTAGCAAGTAGCTAGGATGACAGGAGGGAGCCAAGGTGCCCAGTATTTTTTTTTCTTTTTCTTTGCTACCTTTCCATTCCCCAATTTACATTTCTGTTTTAGCTTCTCCTCCTCACTCTCTGGTTTCATCCTTTGTGATCTTGAAAAATGCTTACTCAGGGTTTTCCTGCTCTATGAAACCACGGGCCTCAATTTGTCATCGACATCCAGATCATCTCCCTGACCTTCAGGACTTGCTTTGTGATTCGAGCAGTCAGATACAATCAAGCCTCAGCTCTTCAAACACCGCTTTCGAAAGCAAGCCCAAACACCACTGGTCTGCATGTAGACAAATAGGACTCATCTTGAAATCAATGGATTTTTATGAGTTTTTTTTTCTTGAGGCAATATATAATTTTTTGTTCTTGCTACAGAGATAAATAAATGTGTTAATTTTTTTATTGAGTGTCAGTTATAATTAATATTTCTCTACATTCATTTGCTAAGGAGCAGCTCTTGGGACCTGAGGTTTTTTCGGATGCTGGCTATATTTCTCTTGATCATAGTGTTTTGGTGCTTAGAGCTTTTGAAAGAACTGAAGCATATCATTGGAAGTTAAATAGCTTTGATGTCTTCCATTTTGGTTTAATTGAGAACCCCAATGACAAGATAACAATTATGATGCAGGTATCACATGCTCATAAGATATTCATATCGATATCCTTAAGAAGTTGGCCGGGAGTTTGGCCTAGTGGTTAAAGTGCTTGCCTAGCATGCATGAAGACCCGGGTTTGATTCCTCAGTACCACATACGTAGGAAAAAGCCGGAAGTGGTGCTGAGGCTCAAGTGGTAGAGCTCTAGCCTTGAGAAAGCCCAAGGACAGTGGTCAGGCCCTGAGCTCAAGCCCAGGACTGCAAAAAAAAAAAAGAAAGAAGTGTAGCATTTAATTTGAATTATAATCTATTAAGATCAGCTTTCATTTAATTTATTTTATTAATATTTCTCTACATTGGCCCTTCCTTCCTCCTTCCTTCCTTTTCTTCTTTTTCAAGTTAATTTTTGTACTGTGGGGTTTCAATTCAACATGTCACTTTATGAGTACCGTGCATCTTAACCAATGCCACTCCTTTCATCATTCTCCCCCACCTCTCCCCACTCCACCCTTCCCCTCACATTACCTGGTTCCACTGTCACATATGTGACAGGTAATGTTATGATTATATTCACCCACCCTTCCTCTTTCCATTTGGCTGGCCATAATGTCAGAGGAATGAGGTCAGAGAGACAAGATGGCATCATCAGAGTTCTACCATCCTTGCTGTCACACAGAGGGTTATTCATCTTCTCAGGTGAAATCCAAACAGGGGCACACGACTAACTCTGTCCAGTGAAGTGTGCCCCAAAACAACGGGACTCTGTGTGCCTGTTGCTTTAAGAGTCCTCTCTTGTCAAGACTGCTTCTGTTGTGTGGGGCCTTCTTTCACTAATCAATCAAAAGTTCACACAGAGGCCAAGATTCTAAAATCCTCTTCTTGCTAGAAGTTAGTCATGGAAAAAAAAGGAAGAAATTGTGCTTGAGGAGTTTGTAGAGTATCGATTTGTTCTACCATGGTATCTGCCAGGAAGAACATGGGGATAAACACATCGTACAACAGGCAGATTCTGAACCCAGGGGGGAAGGTCAGACAGCAAGGACCCCCCAGATTTATGATAATTAGGGGAGAATTCTAGGTGCTCTGGCTTGCTGCAGGGTGGAGGGAGAGGCAGGAGAAGGTCACAGACATTTTCTTACAGTTTCTCTTTCCTCATTTTTCAAGATGTTACATTTTGGGGGGCAGCGTTTCCGATGCTGCATTCATCTTCACCATCTAAGCCGAGGTCTCTGGCCATGTGGATACAGCTGGAACTCCTCCAGCATAGTAGAAACTTTCTGGTGTCTGAGCATCTGATTTTCATATTTCCCAGCAGCAGCCACATTTTGCAATTACTCCTGTGTCTCCACTTATTTATATATAAGCACACACGGCTTTGCAAATGTCCTCTTTTTTCCTTGCACGACTAGCCAGCGTCATTACTGTGTGTGTGTGTGTGTGTGTGTGTGTGTGTGTGTGTGTGTGTGTGGTCGTGGGGCTTAAACTCTGGGCCTGGCACTGTCCCTGAGCTCCTGTGCTTAACCATTTTGAGCCACAGTACCACTTCTGGTTTTCTGGTGGTTCATCAAAGATAAGAGTCTCAAGGCTTTTCCGGCCTGGACTGGCTTTGAACTGTGATCCTCAGATCTCAGCCTAGCTGTAATGCTAGCTAAAGTAGCAGGAGTCATGAGTGCCTGGCTTACTGCGCATTTTATAATGAGGAGGAACATGTTTTTACCTTCAAAGGGCAAACGACACTGCGTGGATCAATTCCAGAGGTGGAAGTTGCTAAGGATCCCTTGGGGATGCAGAGACAACCTATGGGACACAGAGATGTCATGTGTCTGGCTTCAAGGCTTTTGATGACAGCAGCAGACAGGAGTGGTGGTGGAGGGGGGGGGAGATGAACCCCATAAATTCCCAGTGTGGGAATTAACCTCTCTAGAGCACGCCACGTGACATACCATCTGTTTCTCGGATGATTCCAGAAGCTGTCATTGTCGGAGAGTATTCCTGCCAGGTCTTCTCGTAGCTCGGCATCTCCTTCCTTGTTGTGTAAGCCAGCCCTCCACAGCAAGAGGTGATTTAGGAAGTGGAAGGGACCTGAAGTATAGCTGTACAAACGAACGGTTGGCTTCCGGTCTCCCAGCTTGGTGACTCTCTCAGCCTCTGCCTTCTCCCTCTCTGTTTCCCTTAGGATGTTGCCAGTTTCCATAGCTGAGTATCTGACTTAAAAGATGCTACGAGAGCCAGAGTAGGTTTCTGCTATTCTGAGCTTCTTTGGATAAGAAGGGCAGCCTTCTTGTAGATAAATAAATGTATACAGACATTTTTTTTTGTGTGCATGATATGCTGGGTAGGGCCAGCAACCTGCCAACTGGATGACAAAGCCAAGCTGGGTAGACCCAGTTCTCCAAGTAGTTGCAGTGCTAAGATCACCCCAAGAATGAGTGGGACTACCACTCATCATTCCTTGCCCTGTCGTGAGAGTCATTTGAATAGGAAACCAAGCAGTGCAAGCGACACATGGATAATTCCCCCCCAGCCCGGGGAGTGCAGCCACGCTGGGATCCTCTGTGATGCTCCGTGGTCATGGATGGGGTGACCCCAAGCCAATCAACCACTGACCCCCGCCTAGTGCAGAGAGAGCCATCCAGTGAGCGGCTTTTGAATGTGCTCTGCCTCTCTCGGCTTTGTGACCTTGGTGGCATCATTTGGCTCTCTGAGCTCCTGTTACCTAACCACATTCCTTTCCACCCCTAAACCCTGGGGGTGGATTAAATGAGATGGCATGTTAGAAAGCTACAGGCTCATAGAAGGCTTTCTTCCCCTCTCCTCTTTCTCTGATCTTATTTGGAAGGAAGCCCAGAGTGGCACCAAATGTTAGGCTCCTAGCATGAAATTCGTTTGTGTTCCTAGCAGCATGTGAGCCCCTTCTAATTACAAAGTGGATACATTGCCAAGGCTGAATTAGGGGTGAGGACTTGGAGGAGGCAGCCTAATCTAATTACTGGTGGGACTTCCCTGGGGTGGGGCCTGGGAGAAGCCACTGCCAAGGACAGTGTAGCCTGGCTGGTATTGAAGGATGGGGATACACTGGAGAGAATTAAAAAAAAATGATTCTCTCAGGGGAATTCATGGGCCTACTGGATAAGTTATGAAGACTCTTCTTCCAGTTTTCCCCACTGAAACAGATGGAGGAGGTTTCTAGAAACCCAGAGAGAGAGCTGCAGGCTAAGGGTATATGGTTGGCATTGGGCAGGGCAGGGACAGTGGCTCACACAGGTAGGAGGTGGTGAGGCTGGGGGTAAAATGAGAGGATGGCAGTTTCCATAGCCAGCAATCGCAGAGCCAGGAGGTGGCTAAGCGCAAGAACAACAGAAAAGCATGTGAAGGCTAAGAATAGAGCAGGAACAAACGAAGACAGGAGCGGTCCTTGTGGCTTTCTGGGGCTCCCTGACTCATCTGGGGTTCTAGAATCCCTCTCAACACTTCCATGGTCTCCCAGGCTTCCCTTCTCTTACAGAGTGATTCTCTAAAGAGATGACAAGCCCGGCATAGTGGACTCAACTATAATCCCAACACCAAGGCAAGAAGGCCTCACAGTTGAAAACATTCTGGGCTGTAAAAGCAAATAACCCTTCCCCTAATTTTCTGCGTGCGCCTCGTATTGGAACAACAAAGATTCCAATTAACGCCAGCTCTGTATTTCTATTTTTCTGGCTCTATGTACTTTAAAGGTTCCAGTAATCTAGACACGATTTGCAAAGAGGTCTGTCTCCTTCCAGAAAAGCTCCTGGGCTTAGTTAGGTTTGGTAAAACCTAACTTGACAATGAGATCTCATTATATTCCCTAGCACCTGACATAGCTCCTACGGGGTTCCCTAAAAGTATCAACAGAATAGGTAAATCAGGGTAATGAGGGAAATGGAGCCAGCTTGCCAGAGCAGGAGCAGAGGTAGACAGCGCTGGAGTGATGTTCAGAGTCAATCCTTCAAAGATAGGCTTTTTCTTTTCCTTTCTCCTTATTTTTATGGTAAAGGTGATGTACACAAAGGGGTTATAGTTAAGTAACTCAGGTAATAAGTACATTTGTTTTTGATTAATGTTGCCTCGTCTCTCATTTTTTTTTCCCATTTTTCCCCTTCTGACCCTTCCCCCAACAAGTTGTATAATTCATTTTCAACACACCATCTAGTGAGTATCACTGTTGAATTCGCTCACCCTGTATTCGCCATTGCCGTGCTTCCTCTTCCCCTTTCCAAATCAGATACATACAAGACAGAAGTAAAAAAATAGCAACAAAGGGGTAAAAGAAAACCCACAAAAAAGTAAAAAAACAAAAAAAAATCTTTCCATTTCCATACAAATGGTGCAGTCTCATTCTTTCTGATGGAAGCATAGCATTCCATTGAGCTCATATACCAGTTGGCATCTCCGTTGATTCCATAAAAGGTAGAATTTCCAAAGATACAATTTTTATATCACCCTATTACTTAACTATATGAGACAAAGGACAAAGGATGAATCAATACAACAGCAAGACACATAAGACAATATGTTGGAAATGAACTTTACCACTTGGGGGGCAGAATGTAGAGCGTGGGAGAAGTGGGAGAAAAATGAGGGCTGGGTAATGAGTGTTAAACAAGAAATGTATTCATCACCTTATGTATGTAGCTGTAACCCATCCGTTTTTTAAAAAAAGATTTATTTACTGAACTCGTCTTGTTGAACAGCTGTTTCTTCTCGTAAGGCATCTATGATTAACATTCTTCTCTACCCATTGTTGTCCTAGTTTTTCTATTTTTAAAATCTGAAAAGTTCCCCCAAAGTCTATCTAGGACTTATTATTCTTAAAGGATTTTGTATTGTTTTAAAGGATTTCTCTTCTTCAGAAACAAAGATATCATGTGGTTTCAATCATAGGAAATAATAGTTTCATTCACCTCAGAAGCTACCTTTCTGTTTTAAGATGGTAGATATTGGGAGCTGGTGGCTCACACCTATAATCCTAGCCATTCAGGAGGCTGAGATCTGAGGATCGAGGTTCAAAACCAGCCTGGGCAGTCCATGCAATCCTTCTCTCCAATCAATCACCAAGAAAAAAAGCCCTAAGTGGGCCTATGGCTCAAGTGGGAGAGCCAGCATGGAGTGAAAAAGCTAAGGGATAGTGCTCAGGCCCTGAGTTCAAGTCCTAATACCATACAAAAATAGATGGTGATTCAGGTGAGCAGGGATTCATGCACGATTCATTCTGCAGATGAAGCTCTGTGCTAAGTGGGGCAGGTCTAGCGTGATGGTGGAACCAGGGAGTGCTGTCTCCCCTAGCCAGTCAGCTTTCAGCCCATGGCTGATGGAAGTGGCCTTAGAAATATCAAGCAATGTATTTCAGGAAGCCTCGCAGGTAGCTGGAACATATTTTATGTGCAGAGAGTTGGTAACAAACAACTCACCATCTTAGAACACTTCGCCCCCAGCATCTCAGCGGGGGACTTGCTGGCAACAGGAGATGGCAGAGTAAATGTTCTCTCTGTGTAGGGGGTGTGGGTGACTTCTCTTGGAGGTCAGCTGATGGGATCTTGTTTTATATTTTCTTCCTTCCCTCCTTCCCTCCCTCTCTCCCTTCTTTCTTTCTTTCCTTCCTTCCTTTCTTCCTTCCATACTCAGTTGCCAGTCCTGGGGCTTGAACTCAAGGCCTGAGCACTGTCCTTGGGCTTTCCCACTTGAGCCACAGGACTACTTCCAGCTTTGTCTATAGTATGTGGTACTGAGGAATCAAACCCAGGGCTTCATGCTTGCTAGACAAGCACTCTACCCTTAGGCCAAATTCCCAGCCCCTATTTATTTATTTTGAAACAAAATAAAATACCATATTAAGCTCACTTATCTATGTATAGAAGCTAGGGCTGCTTTGGCCCCTGGGTTAGTTTTGGTAGAATGGTTATTAACCTCCTTCATTGGGCAAACAATTTCCAAATACCTTCCATTTGGTTCAGAAAATCCAAACTACATAAAATGCAGTGCTTATCTATCTTAAACTTATTACAAGACTCCTGGTGAGCAGAGAGTGGGGTGGCAGGAGGGAGAAACATCATATGACATCAGTGATTACCATATAATATAGTGCAATGCGGAAATACAGCACCAGGAGACCTCTGAGAATAATTCTAAATATTTAAGGATCAAGAGCTATCATATTGCCTAGGATAGGTTACTAGGTTTGTAAATGGTGCTCTGAATCCCAAAGAGACACAGTTGTAGACACAAAACTAAGAACACTTGTGTTCTTACATACAAGGTGTTATCTCGTATTTCTCAGAGGGCTCAAAGACATTTTCCCAGATACACAGGAAGATGTCAAGTCATGTGATTAGGGAGGGCGTTGGCCGTTCTGTAGCACAGTCCCTCTTTGGGAGGTTGGCATTCTGGGTAGCACATGGCTGAGCCAGCTCCCACTGTGACTCCATGGTGGGAGTGGACTACAGGTCTGGTCCTGTTATCTGGAGGTGCAGGGGTCTCCCCCGCCCCCTGGGTATCTCTGAACACTCATTCCTGGTCTAAGTTCTCAGTTAGCCGTCACTGAGATATATGGAGATGTGTGCACACACGTTGCTGGGTGCCTGGCTGCCAAGAAGACAGATTCCATGTGATTTCACAGCCACGTGATTGCACGCCAGGGACACCTTCAGAGATGGAGACCCGAAGAACAGTTCAGGTCTATAACCATCAGTCCAGGGTGAGGATGGAGTGCATGACCGTGAACCCAGGGGACCATTTGTTCACAGCCTCCCCTGTGCCCCGGCGTCTCTCCTCCGGCCATAGAGTGGGTTGTGAGAGAAGATGTGATGATCTGCTTTAGAGGATGGGCAGAGGATTCTCTTATGGCCTGTTTCAGGGGAGCAGAACAAAGTGAAGTGCAGTGAGAACGTGTCCCTGCAGTTGTTGAGATGCTGTCTTTCGAGGCAGGCTTTCTTTATGCTCCTATTGTAGTGTCCGGTTCACATCAGTATCCTTCTTGCTCATGACCATGGGACTGCAATGGCGTTCGGAGATCGTTTTCTCGCACTTCAACCCTGAGTGCCACAGACCCTACCAGTTCCTGCCACTCAGTTTCAGGGTTGTTGGTGGGTGTCCAGTTCTAAGCAGAGGGAATGTAAGACTTTTCTTCTTCTGTCCTGACTCGCACCATGGCTGATTGCTTCTGATGGCACAGAAGTGATTGGCTCCCGAGGAGAGGTCACCTGGTGTTTTGCTCTTCAGAGAAGTGTCCGATGCTGGCGGCCTTTGCTCAGGGGACCATCCAGCTAGACCAGGCAAGTGGGATTCATTTTGACAGAGATCTGCTTTCAGAGCAAATCCCAGAGTCTTTGCCCAGAGTGGTATTTCCCATGTGTGCTTTTTTGGAATTGCAAATCTATTGTTTCTGGCTCATGACATTTTTGCAGGGCCCCCTGTGTAGATACAGCCTGGCAGATCTTGGTCAGTTGGCATTCTGTCTCCATTTTCATAGCCTTATGCAAACATTCATGCTTTTTTTTGGCCTGTCATTTATATTCCTCTGGTAGTCCCTAAATCACATAATAAAAAGAGATTTAGAATATTAATCTGACATGGTCCAGGCCAGCAAGGTCTAATATGAATTTATGTACTGGAGAGAATAAAGTGAGACTAAGAATAAGAGAATAAAGTGAGACTTACTCTTGGTAAATAGTTCTTATTGGCTCCTCCAGCAAGTTCCTAAAGTACAGTCTCCTGGATTCTCTGTGGTATTGGTAGGAAAAAATGCAGATTCCTGGGCCCTATTCACCCTGCTGATTCAGAGTCTTAGGGAAGAGGTGCTAATATCTGCATTACAAAATTTCTTTTTTTGTGTGTGCAAGTATTAAGAAAGACTTGAATTCAGGGCCTTGAGTTCTCAGTTTCTTTTCTGTTGTTTTGTTCTGCTCAAGGCTGCTGCTCTACCTCTTAAGCTACAGCTCCACTTGTTCAGCCCTTTACTTGTTCAGTGGAGATAATATTCTCTCAGGCTCTCCTGCCTGGACTGGCTTTGAACGGAGAAGCTCAGATCTCAGCCTCCTGAGTAGCTAGGATAACAGGTGTGATCCACCAGTGCCTGGCAGGAATTTGCATGCATCCGGAATCTCTGTCTCCACACCCTGAGTGGTTCTGGCATCCTTCCTGAAGGAAATGCATTTTGCTGTTAGGATCAGATGACTCCCAGAACTGGAATTTATCCAAGCTTGAAGTCAAGGAGAGTCAGGTACAGGGATGGGGCAGAGGGCCCAGGGATGAGCTGTAGAGGGGAATCCTGCAGCCAGGATAGGGGTTCAAGGCTTTCCGTGGATAGGAATTCTAATGTCTAATCAAGATCATCTCCACCAGATTCATGAAACATGGGCACAACTACATATACTGGTACAGTTCTGAAAATACCTTGTCAGAATTTCAGCCTTTTGTAACTCCCCTTCTCTGTCTGTCTGTCTGTCTGTCTGTCTGTCTGTCTGTGTCCGCCTGCCTGCCTGCCTGCCTGTCTCCTAACCTTCAATAGCAGAACAGATCCATCCAGCAAGCAAGCTGCCAAGCGCTGCTTGAACCTTGTCAAAGAAAGCAGCTGGACCCATTTTTAATCAACACTTCTTCCTAAACCACACTTCTGGGTCACTGAAGGAGACCCAGGGCCAGAGCCTGAAACTTTCCAAAGCCCTCTGAAAGACAGACACGGTCTCGGCACCGATCTGGTTGATTTGGAGACATGACCCGTTCCTCCCTCCAACCATAGAATGGATGATGGTTACCGGAACAGCCCAAACCTCTACCACGGGGCAAGAGATCTAGCTCGAGAGGCGAGCCGGCAGACGTGGCACCGAGAGATGGATGACTACAGGTACCAGGATCACTACGAGGGCTACGCCTCTAGCGATGGCTATTACCGGGGAGGCAATGAGTCCAACCAGGAAGAAGATGTGCAGAGTGATGCCACAGAAGGCCACGACGAGGAGGATGAGATCTACGAGGGCGAGTACCAGGGCATCCCCCACCCGGACGACGTCAAGGGCAAGCAGGCCAAGGCGGCGCCCTCCAGAGCAGATGGCTTTCCAGGCCAGACAGACCTGATGGCGGAGCGGATGGAGGATGAGGAGCAGTTAGCCTATCAGTACGAGACCATCATCGAGGAGTGTGGCCACGGGCGTTTCCAGTGGACGCTCTTTTTTGTCTTGGGGTTAGCCCTGATGGCTGATGGGGTGGAGGTGTTCGTGGTGAGTTTTGCCCTGCCCAGTGCAGAGAAGGACATGTGTCTGTCTAGCGCCAAGAAAGGAATGCTTGGTAAGTGCACATCTCCAAAGATCCTTCTCCTTGTGGCATTAAAAACGTGAAATGATAGCAATATGCACATATATGTGTGTATATAGACATAATACGTGTATATACACGCTGACATAGATGCATTTCTATTTATTTTATATGTAATAGACTGTATACAATTATATATTCTATAAATGAAATATAGTATATATAATATAATATCGTGTACGAGGTATATTAAAGTACAGAAACTATATATAATGATACGCAAACTATACATATGCTTTCGTATACATAAAGTATATGTAGGATATATATTTTATACTTTATATATGGAATGTATATGATATATATAAAGTATATGTGATATATAGATATACAAATATATATAATATATTTTATACTTTATACATAAAACATAGATGATTTGTAAAGTATATGAGATATATAAAGATATATGAAATATGAAGTATATAGATAAAATACGTTACTGCTTTAAATATACAACAGTGTTCATGCAGAAGTCATCCTTTTATTCTTTTGTCATGAAGCATCTTTATGTCAGAGCCATCCGTGAATGGGCTGGCATGCACACGGCTAGCAGGTGTGGAAGCTTGGTTTCCTGTCTAAGTCTGTTTGACTCTTGAGCTCTTCCTTTGTCTCCTAAGTCTCCTGGCTTCCTGGAGAGGCCAATTCCTCTCTGTGCATCCAAATGCCAGGTGCTTTCGGGAAGCAGGAGCTCAGAGGTCCCTGCCTTCCAGTCTGAGTTTCTGTACCCCTCTGGAACCCGGTGGCAGCTGCTGCTGGATCCTTGGAAGCTCTGTGCTGGTGGCAGAGTGCCCGCGTGTATGCCTCGAGGATGAGTGCCAGGCTTGAGTCCACCAGCGGGGCTCCTTGAGGGCTGCTGGGAGCTGTGAGTGTGACTGTGACCGTGACTGTGACCATGATCAAGAAGTACAGATGGGTTCCACGGGGGCTTGAGGAAGAGAGGGTAGGGATGAGCTTGTGTGGCATGGTAGACAGGAGATTCAATGTCATGCAGTCACATGTGCTTTAAAACAGACGCAGAAAGCACAGCATTACTGAGATTCTGGCATTGGCTGGGTTCTCATTCAAGACCCAGGATTCTTATGGCCCTCGGAGCTCCAAACCTATGCAGCTTACTTGCTCAGCAAGTTACATTTCTGGTCTGCACTGTGCTAGTCTCTGCCCACAACACAAGAGCACAAGAGGGCCTTCAATACATTGAATCATTTAATTCCTGCAGGGAAAAGCTCTAAGAAATGCTTCGTGTGAGTCTGGTTCTTCAGACTTGCTTGAGAGCAGGAGTTGGCAAACATTTCTATAAAGTCCTGAGTAGTAAATATTTTCGGTTTTGCAGGTCCAGATGGCCTCTGTCACAACCACTCCAGTGTGCTGCTGTAACATAAAAGCATCCTTAGACACCGTGTAAACAAGTGGAAAGGATTGTGTTCCAATAAAACTTTATTTTCAAAAGCAGGCAGTGGGCCAGAGACAACTAACTAGAGCTACTGTCATGTAAGACTGGAAAAAAATATCAAGAAAGCCTTTGCATAAAGGACTGTCACTGGGAATTTTCCAGTTGTTGTATGCATTTATGCTTAACTACCATGCCATTTAAAATAATTAGAACTGCACCAGACCTGACTGATGGGCTATACAGAAGCAATTTGAGAAATAAGACCATCACTCACTTTTTTAAAAAAATTTAACCGATGGAATGTGTATTATCCAGTGTGTGTGTGTATTCTGTTAGCTATATTTGAGGTTGATTACCAGGTTTTTTTTTAAAGGAAAGCAAACAAAAATCCAAAAAAAAGGCAAACAAAACCATTCCTGGCTGATCTAATTTGCTTTGTGGCCCAGCTGAAATCTGGGTCTCTGTTAGCCCATGTTGGCAGCGTCAATAAGGATTTCATGCTCTGCCAATCTCTCTGGCACCAGGTGCCTGGCCACCTCATTAGGGGGACCACAGTATGGTGCTAGCTGCTGCCAGCTCCCAGGGTATACCCTGGTGAGGTGGTGGTAATGAAATGCAATGTTGAAGAGCTCACCACTGAGCGCTTTTGCCCTCCACATTGCCCCCAAAAGGCAGACCGAGCTCCCGAACTGAGATGCCAGGACAGCCATGTGCCATGACTCATAACCTTCAGTGTCACCTTAGAGGTTTGGCACACAAGGTTATTCAGAGAGCTGTATCTAAGGCTGCCAAGCTAGGGGGCTAGGTATGTCTGAGTCTGTGCCCTTCCTGTGCTCTGCCAGACTAGTTTTCTATATGGAAAAAGAAGTGATGTAAAATTCTCTTCACAGTACCTTGCAGATAGCTGCCTGGGCACAGACGGTTTGCAACAGAAAGGAAAGCTAGATCAGCGATGAGTAACTCGGGCAGCGGAGTTTTATCACTAGAGTCTGGCAACTGGCGATACCATTTGTCAGCCTGTGACCGTAGAGGTAATAATATATTAGTCATGAAGACACTTGGGGTGATGCAGGTAAAGCAACTGGTACCCAGTACCTTCTACATTATAGTTGCAATGAGATAATGGGGTAACATGGATGATGGAGCCAGCTAGGGGGGGTTGAAGCTTTCTTTGCCCTCCCCCCGTTTTTTGGTGGTACTAGGGTTTGAACTCAGAACCCAGTTCTTGCTAGGCTGTGTACTGCCGCTCAAGCCATACGCCTATCCTTGATTTTGGCTGGTTACTTTGGAGACAGAGTCTTGTAAACTTTACCATCTGGACTGGCCTCAAACTATGAACTTCTGGCACTCGGCCTGCTGAGCAGTTAGGATTTCAGGTGTGAACCACTGGTGCCTACCTGGCTCTTGCTCTGCCAATGTGTAATAGGGTGACTTCAGGAAAGTTACATTTCTCTGGGCTTTGGTTTCCCTTATCTGCAAAGCAGGGGTGATAATGAGGCCCCCTTCCTAGGGGTTTTTGCAAGGATTGACTGAGAGGACTACCATTTATCTTAGCTAAACTATTGCCTGTGTTACCTAACACTTGCTCCAGATCTCTTCATCATTGTTAATTGCTGATTGAAGATGTTATTAACCCTTGCGAGGGATACTTGCTGTGTAATGCTGAACTGTCCAGGTTCAGAACCAGAATTCCTGGGATGACATGGTACATTCCTGCCAGCCAAAATTAGGTACTGCAGAATTTTAAGGTCAAGCCGCATGGACCTTAGTTTGAGGAAAGGCCCTTTGTATTCTAGCAGTCATCCAGTGCTTTATCTCTTCTCCCTTTCTTTCTCTTTGCTTGAAAAGCCACCCTCTGAGCCTGTGGGCTAGATGCCTAGACAATGGGCCAGAAAAAGGACACAATAAGAGAACTTCTCACCCCACCTCAAATCATAGGATATCTTGTCATCTCCCTGCGTTCAGAAAATAAATGTCTCCTGGCCCATCACAAAGATACTGGGGTGTCACTAAGCCTCTCTTCTAAGCTTTGAGGAAGAGGAACATGTATTTCTCCTGAATATCTTGTTTTTGTGGGCCCTTTACTCAAAGCATTGCCTGTGCACAAATTTGGCCCATTCAGCCTGTTGAGCAGAAATGAAGGATGACAGAGTCTCTGGCTTTCTAATGAGCCCCTCATCTGCTTCATGATGAAGTCATATTTGATCATTCCAGTGCACTCTCAATTTCCAAATTTATTGTCTTAATTTCTTCTGCTAAAGATAGAGTTTAAATGAATGCAATAACTCAACCAGTTTGGAGGCACTCTTAATTTCGTATTTCTCTTTCTGGCAGTTAGGCTCATTTTTCTTTCACTACTCCTTTCTCAGCCTCCCAAATGGGCACATAACAAGCTCTTGTTTCTTTAGTGCCTCCCTTTACCTGGACAGGAAAGCTGGAGCCAGATGACCACAGATGCAGTGACAGCAGGCCCTCCACAGTGGCTGGACCTGTGGAGAGTTGGGTCATTGACCATTTGGGGGACCAAAATGATGATTTGGGGGATCACTGACAGTGAAGACAGTACCTTATTTCTAAGATTTCTCAATGTACTTATGCATCTAGATCATCAGGGGACAGAAATTCTACCAATGATTTTAGAGAGACTTTTTCCATTTTCTTGTGAATGGTACAATATGACTCTTTCTGATGGATGGGTAGAATTCTATTATGTATATCTACCACATTTTCTTGGTCCATCCAGCCACTGAGGGGCATCTAAGTTGATTCCATATCTTGGCTATGGTAAAAAAAAAACAAACAAATACTGCAATGAACATGGTTATACTGGTAGCTTTAGTGTGACCTTGTTTGTGCTAGGAAATGGAAACTAGAGTTTTCTTTTCCTTTGTTGCTGATTTTGTTTTCATTTCCTTTTGTCTTGTTTGTTTGTTTATGTGTCTTTGGGGGGGCAAGGAGTGGGGCACAGAAATGGAGGGACAAAGAGTGAACAAATACAGCAGTGAGACTCCCTAGACACTGTGTTGAAAATGAGCTCTGCAACTGTGGGTGAGGATGGGAGGGAAAAACGGGGCGAGTGTGAGGAAGGGGTGACATTGTTCAAAAGAAATGTCCTCTTTATCTGAGTAACAACACATTTTTTTACAGTACCAACAGATATATAGATAAGGAAACAGAATAAAGAATCTGAACTAGATCTCAAATGGATACTCACTTAATCCTCGATACAGATGCCAAGAAAACATGCCAGTAGGCAGTTCCCCTGCCCCCATTAAATGGTGTTGGGGACACTGCATATTTCCACGCAGAAGAGCTATCTCACATTCCTTCCAGAGTTGTCTGGACACTGATTATAGCCAGCAAAGTGTTGTCCATTCTGCACTAAGACAACCAGCCCCATGGGCATTTGCCTTTTCTCAAGTACATCATTTTCTTCCTTTCCTTGTTGCTATATGTATGTTGTTGCAATTTGCCCCAGAAATCTTCTCTTTAAACACCCTTCTGGGCAGGACTTTTTACAGTTCAAGCACTGTGAGTTACTCATCTAAAAGAGGAGTCTTTAAGAATGATACGTCTGTTCTAATTTATGTTGATCTGTGCTGGGCATTTGTATCTATAGGTGAAACTGACGAGCCTGTTATTATGGGGTTTTTTGAAGAATATTTATAAAAAGTTACCTTTGTGAAGCTTCTAATTCGCCACGTTGCATTCTCTACCTCTATGACATGAACTTTCCAGGGTGGGCATAAAGGTTGGGTAGTAGATCTTCTAAACATCAGATGCTGCTAATATTGGGTTATCTCTCTCCGTCCTGTCCCTTTCCTCCTTCACAGGGCTGATTGTCTACTTAGGCATGATGCTGGGGGCCTTCATCTTGGGGGGCCTCGCTGATAAGCTGGGGAGGAAGAGAGTCCTCAGCATTTCTCTGGTCGTCAATGCCTCCTTCGCCTCCCTCTCCTCCTTCGTGCAAGGATACGGAGCCTTCCTCTTCTGCAGACTCATCTCGGGCATAGGGTAGGACCCCCTGACCTTGAACTAGCCCTCCATAGTGTCCTGAACTCCAGCATCTCCTGGTCCATCTGTCCAGGCACTCCTGCTGTGTGTGTGTGTGCTCCTTCCTGAGTATTTTGGCTTTCAAGAGTCTCGGTTAGGCCAGGTGCTGGAGGGGCACGGCTGCCATCCTGGCTACTCAGGATGTTGAGATCTGAGGATCACCATTGAAAGCCAACCTGGGCAGAAAAGTCTGAGAGACTCTTATCTCCAATGAACCACCAGAAAACTGGAAGTGGTGCTGTGATTGAAAGTGGTGGAGCACTCACTCACCTTGTGCTGAAGAACTCAGGGATAATGCCCAGGCCCTGAGTTCAAGCCCCAGGACTGACATCTCTCCCCAACAAAAGAAGGAGTCTCTGTTTTAGTTCAACCCTCCAAATGCGTAAAGGTCTCTAACAGGCTGTAAAATGAGTGTGGATGTGTGTGATTGTGGGTTTTTTTTGCCATCAGCATGTTTAGTATCTAACTTGATTCCTTCTGGGATTTTTGTCTCTGTAGGATTGGGGGCTCTCTGCCCATTGTGTTTGCTTATTTTTCTGAATTCTTGTCTCGGGAGAAGCGAGGAGAACACCTCAGCTGGCTGGGTATCTTCTGGATGGCAGGGGGTCTTTATGCATCGGCCATGGCCTGGAGCATCATCCCTCACTACGGTACGGGACGCCTCGGGCGTCAGAGAGCCCAGGGCCTCCGCCTTGTTCACCCTGTGTCGCCTTCATTGTCCTACAAAACCATCTCGGCTGTCTGCTGCTGCTGGTGAATCACACCTGTCATTCTAGCTACTCAAGAAGCTGAGATGTGAGGATTAGGGTTCAAAACCAGCCCGGGCATGAAAGTCCATGAGACCCTTACCTCCAATGAAACCACCAGAAACCACTGCCACTGGAACTGGTGCTTGTGGCTCCAAGTGGTAGAGAGCTAGTGTGGAGCTGAAGAGTTCAGAGACAGCGCCCAGGCCCAGAGTTCAAGCAAACAAATAAACACCCCCCCCCGCAACCATCTCACATTATATACACGTCATGATTTCTATGCTCAAGTGCTAGAGCACCTGCCTTTAAAAATAAAAAAAGCAGGGCCCTGAGTTCAAATGTTAGCACCACCACCACCACCAACAACAACAAACAGTGGAAATAACTTCTTAGCATTAACACATTTGGAGTGCGTTAACATAGGAAATAGTTTACTATGGCTGTGTGTGCAAGGAGAGTGATTTTCCACTATCATGGGACTTTAAAACCTGGATTTGGATGAAGGAAATAATGCAGAATCTGATATTAGGAGTTCACATTTTTTTTGCCAGTCCTGTGGCTTGAGCTCAGGGGCTGAGCACTGTCCTTGGGCTTTCTCAAGGCTAGCACTCTACCACTTGAGCCACAGCACCACTTCTGGCTTTTTTCTATGTATGTGGTACCAAGGAATCGAACCCCCGGTCTTCGTACATGCTAGGCAAGCACTTTTACCACTAGGCCAAACTCCCAGCCCCAGGAGTTCACAATTTTGCATCCACTATTATAGAGAACTGCCTCGTGACAGAATTAGCTGGAAAACATCTCAACTCTTTAACTCATGATTCCCAGCCCATACAAAATCCGGTAGATTATCAAATACTAGATGCAGTGAATTATCTTGGTTGTTGTGGGTTACGAGGCTTGAACTCAAGGCCTGGGAACTGTCTCTGAGGTGTTTTTCCCCCCTCAGAGCTAACACTCTACCACTTGAGCCATAGCTCCACTTTCAGTTTGGAGATGGCTCATTGGAAACAAGAGTCTTGTGGACTTTTATGCCTGAGTTGGCATGGAACTGCAATTCTCAGATCTTGGCCTCCCTGATTAGTTAGGATTACAGGCATGAGCTACAAGGGCCCAGCTAAAGCTATAGCCCTAGCTGCTCTCAAATTTGTGATCCTCTCACCTCATCTTCCTTATGGATTAGCAGTGTGCTGGCAGAGGTGTAATAATTATTATCCCATGTGGACAAAATGTTCCCCCCCAATTCTGTTTGCCTGTCTGTCTTTATCTGGCACATTTTCCTATGTTTTCCTCTATGAAATTTGTGGAATCTGTGTTCAAATAGAGGATTCATCAGAACAAGCATCACTTTGGCCGAAACCCATTCTAGAAATATGGTAGCCTAGAATATATTGTAATGAGAGCAACAATTATGGCTTTATTGATTACCAGTGCAAACTAGACAGTTGATGATAACTAAGACTTCGGACTTCTAGCATATGGGAGGGCAATACAGAAAGGGGGTTGTTGTGTGTGTGCAGGCACAGCCTATGTCATCTCTTTTATTGCTTTTGTAGGAATGGGTAATGGGAGACCTTGGCATCAGTCATGTAGATGACTAATTGATTGGGAGGGAAAGTTCCAAAGCCCAGAATGTTTTCCAAAGCACTCATGGGCACATACCAGAAAAAAGATGGCTTTGTTATGGAAGATTAATTCTCATTGTAGCTGGCGCCACCAGATGTGTATGACATTCAGGCAGAAAAGGAGGGCGAGCTAATTGTAACAGAACAATTTCTGCCTCTGAATTAATATTATTCTAAATATTTGGGAGCAGTTTCCCATTTAATTTTATTCAATTTAAGGCCCCCAAAGATGTATTTAATGAACATAATAAATGCAGGGTACTGACATTACCATAAAAACCACAGAAGCATGAGGGAATAGGGGATTTTGGATAATGTATGCATATTATTATACAGAATGAAAACCTCTGTCCAAGACAGAACATTTCATACCTCTCTTTCACCTTCCCTGGTGATGCAGAGTCTGACTGTTGTGTGGTTTTGGTGATTTACTTCTAGTGAGGCTGGAATAGATTCTGGACAGGGGCTGAGAATGTGTAAATAATGCCATTTTTTAAAAATCTCTCTTCTTAGTTGTTCCCTAAAAGCAGGCAAGGCTTTTTAATTAAAATTAAAAGGAACAAACCAACCCCAGTGAGATGCTGTGATACCAAGCTGTGCCAAAAGCTGTTGACTCTGAATGGTTTTTGTCCTGCTGCAGTGGCTAACTGTGCCTGACTGGCCAGGTCTCCAGCCTGCCTCCGGCCCCTTCCATCTCATCCTTTCCCTGCAGAAGTAGCGCAGGATACATCTGTAGGTACCCTTGATATTGGTTAGGGGTCAACTGCTGGTAGGGTAAGTTGTGTCACAGAGGTAGTTATAGAAAATGAGCTACCAACCACTGGAGTCAACTAACTATACTGAGTGCTGACAGTCTAGTTCATATTCTTGGTTTTTAAAAATAAGTCGTTCTTGGGCAGGGAGTGTGGCCTAGTGGTAGAGTGCTTGCCTAGCATGCGCGAAGACCCGGGTTCGATTCCTTGGTACCATATATATAGAAAAAAGCCAGAAGTGGTGCTGAGGCTCAAGTGGTAGAGCTCTAGCCTTGAGAAAGTCCAAGGACAGTGCTCAGGCCCTGAGCTCAAGTCCAGGACTGGCAAAACAAAAACAAAAACAAAAACAAAAACAAAAAAACAAAAAATAAGTCGTTCTTTTTTCTGATCTTTTTTAATGCAACATCCTTCGCACTAAACAGCATGTAGCTATTTCTAAAGAAAAAAAATCAGGTCTACCTCAGAAGCAGGTGAGTTATTATGAGAGGCTATCACAGGAGCTTTCACAGGTTACCACACCCGTGAAGGTGTCATGACTTACATTCAGGCTCATTATTGTGATAACAGAGTGATAAAGCCGGGACTTGAACTTTGATTTATGGGATTGCAAAAGCCCAGGCTCTTCCCGTTGTGCGTTCGGGTAGCATATTTTTGTCTCCACTCCTCAAAGGTGGGGCAGTTTCCACCATTTGGCTCTTGTGAATATGGGTGTGGGTCTTTGTGGCATCCTGGTTTGTATACTCTGGCTGGAGGCCCCGGGGGTGGCATGGCTGGGTCACAGGGGAGATCTACGTCTGTCCTCCATGCTCTTCAAGTTGTTCTTCTGCCCGTGGGAAAGACCGCTTGTCACAACCCCCGCTTCCCCTCAGGCTGGGGCTTCAGCATGGGGACCAGCTACCACTTCCACAGCTGGAGGGTGTTCGTGATAGTCTGCGCCCTGCCCTGTGCCGTGTCCGCTGTGGCCTTGAAGTTCATGCCGGAGAGCCCCCGATTTCTGCTTGAGGTGAGTCTGGCCTTGGGCCACCCGCCACCACGAAGACCTGGCCTTGTCTCCTCAACTCCCCGTGGCAAACTCTCTCCCAACTGCCTGGCCTGCCTGGTCTGTCAGCAGACCTGGCTCCCTTCTGTCCGCTTAGGGAAGGTCTCAGGTCAGAGATGCCTGGCTTGCCATTCCTGGGAATCCAGGAGCTCAGGGGTGGGGTGCTGCTCTGCGAGGCAGGGTGGTGGGGACAGGGCTGCCACTGGATTACTTTATGGTGCTCCCCTTTTCCCGAGAGACTGGTGAGGAGGCCCCTAGCATCTGGTGCTGCGTCGCTGTGATGAGGCAGGGAGACCATTCTGGACTCTTAGCTGTCTAGGGAATCTGCCCCACCCCCAGACTCCTAGCAGTGACCTCACTTGCCCTCCCAGTTGTGGAGGACTTGTGTGTGACAGAGGTGTCACCAGACCCTGCGCCTCAAATCCCGGGCCTGCAGAATCCACTGAGATGCTTTTTTCTAGAACTTTCTGCAGCAGGATCCTCCCTACCTTTCATTGACCAACACACACACACACACACACACACACACACACACACACACACACACGGTAGCTTCTGAAGGGTTCGTCTCAAAATTCCTCCTGTACCATGATCCATTCGTTAGGGATGCAGTAACAAAGTACCCCAAGCTGTGTGTCCTCTAAGACCGCCTTGGTCTCAGAGTTTTCCAAGGCCATCCTCAGCAGCGAGGCCAGGTTTCCTCTGGAGCCCGCAGGGGACAATCCTTTCCTGCTGGGTTGCAGGCAGTGTTTGGCGGTTTCTGGGCCGGCAGCTGCATCGCTTGTATTCTAGCTGTCATCATCAAGTGGCATTCTCTCTTGTGCCCCGTGTGTGTAGGAGGGGGGGCTCTCTTCTGACATAGACAGTGCCCCCATTGAATTAGAGGGCCCCTCCATCGTGCCAGGCAAACATCATCCAGCAGCCACCTTCTTCCCAAGGACTCACTGTAAGCAGTGCAGGACCCCCAGCGCCACCATCCATCCAGCCCGTAGTTACTCAGAGTGTGAGGTGGTGACAGTGTCTGGCATTCACACCTCTAAAGTGCAACTTTATTCTCCACCCAGGAAGGACCGGGAAAGGAAGACAAACCCTCACACAGTCATGGGTCCATACTCAGGGCCTTTGCGCCCTGTCTGGGTTGGTATGGTGTTTTCATTCCCAACTGAATGAAAAGACCAACTCAACACTGGGTTCTCGTGTGTCCTTCTTGGGTTTTTGCAGATGGGAAAGCATGATGAAGCCTGGATGATTCTCAAACAAGTCCACGACACCAACATGAGGGCCAAGGGAACCCCGGAGAAGGTGTTCACGGTGAGTGTGTGCCAGCTAGCGCCAGCAGCTCCGTGCCCACCATCCGGCTTCATGCAACAGCAGCTCTGTCCAAAGAAAACCATTCTTTGGATGCATCTCTCGTAGTCATGTCTGGTGTGCATGTCTTGTCATCATGATTCTTTGCATCTTGATGGGTGTCTTTCTAGGTTTTCCCTCAGTAGTGTTGGTTAGAAAATGATAACAGAAGGAAAATATATTTTTTCCACATCTGTCTTTTGCTTCCCAGGTTTCCCATATCAAAACACCCAAGCAAATGGATGAATTCATCGAGATCCAGAGTTCAACAGGGACTTGGTACCAGCGCTGGCTGGTGAGATTTACTACCACGTTCAAGCAGGTACAACTCAGCGTGTGTGTCTCTAACCTTTGTGTCTTGTCTTTGCTCTGCTTTTCAACGCAAGGGGTTTGGCTAGTCTGAGACACCATCCTTCTCTCTAGAAATTTCTGTTTAATCTGCAGAAAGAAAAGAGATAGGGAAACCAGTGGCTCTTGAAGGGAATCTTAGAGATTTGAGGGTGATTCTTCACAGAGGGAGTAAGTCAGCTGCTGGGCACTGAAGTAGCTGGCCAAGTAACTGTCCAGGAAGTCTGCGTGAGAATCATGGTAGATAGTTGGTAAACATTTAGACAATTCCCCCGCCCACAGGCAGGGAGTAGAACTCATAACTCCGGATAACGCCATGCTGTGACATCTTAACTCAGAGTGCTTTCCGTGACATGCATAGTATCTTGTTCTCAGGAAGCCTAGGGGGGTGACTTCCTAGGGTCACCTGAGTTTCCTTTGTCATTTTTCTCAGGAGGTGACCTCCTGAGTTTCCTTTGTCAATGGTCATAGCCCCCCTCTCCGAGGGACAATGGGGGGGTCTGTTAGCTCCATGAGGTGTTGGGAAAAGTCAGAGATGAGCTCTTCCAAAGCCACACGTGCCCTTGAGCTGCTCTTCTGGGATCCCCTCCCCGCAGGTCTGGGACAACGCCCTGTACTGTGTGATGGGACCCTACCGAATGAACACTGTCATTCTGGCTGTGGTCTGGTTCACTTTGGCGTTAAGGTAAGTTCTGCCCAACTTGAGGGCCTCCATTTCCCTGGGACCTCAGTTGTCTCCTGGACCCCATTGAGCCTTCTCATCGGATGGCAAACCAGAGAGCTGACCTTCTAGACCCAAGTGGAGGCGTTACTGAGGACGTCCACCCCCCCTCAACTCCCTGTCCTGCCCACATGGTTCCATCCCATCTGAAAGAGAATATTTTTAAAAAGCCAGCGATGCTGACAGGTTTTGGTTTGCTTTGTTTTTTTCCAAATGAAACATCTTATTTATATTTATTTATGTGTAACTTCATTTCATTAACTAGGTGATGGATTTCAAATGTTGAAACAACAGATCAATCTTGCACCCTCCCCCCACCCACTCCCTTCTGCCTCCTGCATGTTATTGTTGTTGATTTTGCCATGCATCCTTCTAGCAGTTCTTTTTGCAAATGCAAGCAAAAATTATGTGTATATATGTTTATTTCTTTTTTCTTATTCAAAGGAACATACTTCCCGTTTGCTTTTTGCATTCTGTGACATGTTCTGGAGTTATGTGCAGACTAATCCCTCCCTCCCTCCCTCCCTTCCTTCCTTCCTTCCTTCCTTCCTTCCTTCCTTCCTTCCTTCCCTCCCTCCCTCCCTCCCTCCCTCCCTCCCTCCCTCTCTCACTCCTTCTTTTCTTCCCTCCCTCCCTTCTTTCTTCATTGTGGGGCTGGAACTCAGGCCTGGGCACTGTCCAGGCTTCTTTCTTTCAAGGCTACCATTCTACCACTTGAGCCACAGCATCATTTCTGGCTTTTTCTGTTTATGTGGTACTGAGGAATTGAACCCAGGGCTTCATGCATGCAAAGCAAACACTCTACCATTAAACCACATTACCAGCTGAGAAAGGAATGTTTTTTTTTTGTTTTTTAATTCTTTTCTAGCATCTTGTTTTATTTTTCCTTCACCCCTGTGAATATGATTTGTTCCGTCTTAGTGAATTTTTCTGATGCACAAACCGAGTCAGGGCATTGTCAGCAAGCCTGGCTTGAGTGGCACGGGTGGGCGTGCGGGTGCCCCATGATGTGGCCCCGCCATGGTGTGGCTGCGGGGACACGCCACTCCTCTTCTCCACTGCAGTTACTATGGGCTGACGGTCTGGTTTCCGGATATGATTCGCTATTTCCAAGATGAGGAATACAAGTCGAAAATGAAGGTGTTTTTCGGGGAGCACGTGCACGGCGCCACCATCAACTTCACGATGGAAAACCAGATCCACCAGCACGGGAAGCTGGTGAATGACAGGTGAGTTAGCGTGGCCTGGAGAGGCCCAGGGTGGCCCTCACACACTGGGCATTGTGTGGATAACCAGAGGTCCCCATCCCTGACGTGACAAGGAAGAGAGAGGGGGACCATCCTCTGCAGAGAGCAGCCAGGCTGTCATGATCTGAGGGAACAACAAAACAAACAAACAAACAAAACCCCACCACACGGCTGCTCTCTGCTTGTTTTCTTGGGCTGTGCTGCCATCTGCTGGTGTGGAGAGAGAGTGCACCTCATCTTGGCAAACCCCAAATGTAATGTGTCACTTGAACGTAATGCTCTGGGATCAGTTGTCTTGTGGATCTTGGTCTTGCCTTTCTGCCTTTTAGGGTGTTCAAATCTCCTTTTTGTTGTTGGGTCAGATGGCTCACCCAGGGATACGCTGTCTGTCCCACAGGTTCACGAAGATGTACTTTAAACATGTCCTTTTTGAGGACACGTATTTTGACAAGTGCTATTTTGAAGACGTCACGTCGACAGATACCTATTTCAAAAACTGCACCATCGAATCCACCTTCTTTTATAACACAGGTGAGAATGTGGGCAGCTCTGGGAGAATGTGACCAGCGTGGGCTGTGACCGGGGTATAGCCAGGCGCTACCCCTTGGAAAAGGTATTGGTAGCCAAGCCTTAGGCAGGACAAATGGATTTCAGCCTCCGAGATGGCATACATTAGGAAGACAGAATTCACTCAGGAGTTTAGTTTATCTGCCTCGTAGTTTTTGTGTTTTGTCATCCATAGGCTTGAGCTCAGGGCCTGGGCTCGGTCCCCTAATTCTTGATTTTTTTAAATTGCTTAAGGCTAGTGCTCTATCACTTTGCACCACTTCTGGTTTTCTCGTGGGGTTTTTTTCCTGCCCAGGCTGGCTTCACACGGTGTTCGTCCATGTCAGCCTCCTGAGTAGTTAGGCTGGCAGGCGTGAGCCACGGTACACGCTGCCTCTCAGTTTCCATCATATAGAACACAGAAGCCAAGCTTCCGGCAAAAAAATGTTCGCATCTGAATCTGAACCCTAAGTGCGCGTTGGGCTTTCTTAAGTCAAGGAGCCTGGAGATGCGTCCCCTGGCCACTGTGGCGTTTCATGACACCTGGTTAGTTCAAATAGGATGCTTGCACTCAGTGCTCTTCACGTCAGCGTTGGGTTTGCTCTTCCCCACTGCGGGGACGTGGCATTAGGAGGTGACTGTAGTCGTCTGCTCTGGGCCATCTGTCATTCGGATGGGGGGTTTGTTGTCCACGCGTAGAACACAACATCATGCCCGCCCCGGCCTTTCTCTCCCCACCAACGCCTCGTCCCTTCCCTCCCCAGACCTCTACAAGCACAAGTTCATCGACTGCCGCTTCATCAACACCACCTTCCTGGAGCAGAAGCAGGGCTGCCACATGGACTTGGAAGAAGACAACGACTTCCTGGTTTACCTCGTCAGCTTCCTGGGCAGTCTGTCGGTGATTCCTGGAAACGTCATTTCTGCCCTGCTCGTGGATCGAGTCGGGAGGCTGAAGATGATGGGTGAGCCTGTCCACGTGTCCCAGGGGACTCCCCCCCCCCCACACACACACCTGGCACTCAGGCTCAGGATGGGAGCCGGACCAGGCCCTGTGGCTGGGTGCTCAAGACTCCTGCTTCTCCTCTCTGCAGGCGGCTCCATGCTGCTCTCGGCCACCTGCTGCTTCTTCCTGTTTTTTGGCAACAGCGAGTCTGCCATGATCGGTTGGCAGTGCCTGTTCTGTGGGACCAGCATAGCAGCCTGGAACGCGCTGGATGTGATCACCGTGGAGCTGTACCCCACCAACCAGAGGTCTGTTCCCCCCTCCCGCCCCCCAGGGGTTTCCCCCCAGCACTCGTGTGGGTAGAAGTCCCACTCCACGGGTAGCCATCTCCGTTCTAGGTGTTCACTCAGCCAGCAGCTCTGGGGTCGTTGGGTTTCTCTGCTTAGTTAGGATAGGACAGGAGGTGGGCTTGAGAATCCAGGGTGGGTGGGAAGGAAGAAAAGCCAAGAGTAGAGATTATAGTCAGGAGCGAGGGAAAAGAGCAAAGAGGGCCACATAATCGAGGGAGGTGCCAATGTGAGCGGGGGTGGGGAGGTTTGAGCTGGAATAACACAGGGAGCAAAGAGAAGTAAAGGCGGGAAGGAGGACTGACAACCCAGGGCACTTCCAGGAATGCCCAGTGTTTACTTTGGTTTCATGCAAGCCACATGGGAAAGGGCCTCGTTTAGAGGCCTAGGGTCAACACCAGAGCTCAGTAACTGTTTCTTCTCGTCTAGAGACATTGTGAAATTTAAGGATGACCTATGAAGGTGGAATGGAATTCTGAAAACTACACTAGCGACATACCCCAGATTAGTGACAGAGGTAGCAGGACTTGGGGAGCTTTGGAAAATGATGGCATCCATATTTGGTGTTCCTCTCCCCTGAAACAAGCAATAAAAAATAAGAGGAGAGAACATGATCAGTGATCACGATGTGGATAGGATTACGTCTAGGAAACTTACGAGAAGGAACTAAAGAGACACGCATGAGAAAAACAAGTGAAAAATTCAACTAAAGTCCATTGGAGAACAGCAGAGGTCATAAAATCCTCCGGAATCTATATGAAACACCCATGTGACAAACACCAGGAATCCATGAAGCTATAGAAAAGATTTCAGTTTGATGTCACAATACCTCTAGTTTTGGTAACGTCAAACTTCATTTGATTTTCCTCTAACACACACGAGTACATCTTCCCTCTAGGAATTTGGGGAAAGAAACGATCCCGAAGTGTGTGTCTGGAAAAACACGCACTTGAAGAAATAGGCAAGAAACTATCTACAAACCAAAAGACTAGGTTCAGGTTACAAAGCTGTGGAGTGGCTCCTCTATAAATAGCCAAGTCAAGAGGGCAGAAGTACAGGCTTTGGCTATGAAAAAGACACATGTGTCATTCGTTGAGAAGGGGTGGTGTTGGAAATATTGTCCCTGATATTATAGATGAGATCACGGTAGCAAGATAAAGGTTAACAGTGACCCCTGAGAAGTGTGATTGACAGGCAGTCACCCGGGAAGAAACCCCAAATGAAATCCCCCGAATGAAGTAGGTATGCATCTCATTTTTCTCCTCCATAGACATCTACAACAGGCATTTGGTGACTGGCCTTTTTCTTCCTTGCCTAGACTCTGTCATGGTCCAGGATGAGAACCATCTTTGCTCCAGAGAGTTAGAACAAAATAAGGAGGAGAGAGAGGGGGAGAGACGAAGGCTCAATCAGGATGGCTCTTAGAATGCCTCTTCCTCGGCAGCTGCCTTTTAACTTCCATCTCATTGGCCAAGAGAAAGTCCCTTGGCTAGTAGCAGCAAGGGGATCTGGGAAATGTAGTCTTCACATTGGTGACATGGCCTATAGGGGTAGCTTGCATGTCTCTGCCACTAGAGGGTACCACAGAGTGGAAACACCTATAGGTTTCAGCTTATGTACAGCATTATTCTTTTTTCATCCTGCACAAGGAGTGAGCCCTACCTTTAAACCATGTAAGAAGAAATGTATCCCAGAAATGATTTTTTATACGGAAAAAAAAAGCCTGGGGACAGCTCTCCAAAATGTTGATAGTGTCTGCTTTGGATAGCCTTCCATTTTACATTATTCCCTATCTCTAATTTGGATTAAAAGCAAGAATGTGTCACCTCTTGCAATAAGGAAAGCCTCCTGCCTTCTTCATCTAACAAGGTGCAGCGTTTTGTTTCAGGGCTCATCCCTCTCCTCTCCTTCTGCAGGGCAACAGCCTTTGGCATCCTCAATGGATTGTGCAAATTTGGCGCCATCCTGGGAAACACAATCTTCGCTTCATTCGTGGGGATAACCAAAGTGGTCCCCATCCTTTTGGCTGCTGCTTCCCTGGTTGGGGGAGGCCTGATTGCCCTCCGCCTGCCAGAGACTCGAGAACAAGTCCTGATGTGAACCAGCGTACGGATGGAAGATGCGGAGAGAAACGTTGTCCAGGACATTTCAATACAGCCATACTTCCTGCCTGTCACTGTCCACGGGGACACCTCAGATAGCGCAGGAAGCAAAGTTGACTCTGTGATCCCTCTTTTAGGACCTACTTGAGCTGTCGATATGTTTGTAACTCAGGTGACGGATTTGGGGGTGGCTTTGAGTCACTCTTAGAATCTCAGATCTTTGTGCTCGGTCTCACTTCTCCCTGGCCCAACAAGGAGCATGCACGTCCTTCGGTGAGGGGAAAGAACTGATTCTCATTTGAGGGTAGATTTGGGGGTGAGCAATACCCACACCCTCTCATAAAGTCCAGGGGGAGCCCAATAACCTAAGAACTCATTAACTTAGACATGGCTACTGGGCTTCAAGAACAGGATGCTTGTATTTTTTTTATTTTGCATTTCAAACATCATTGTCATCTTTTCCATTTGAGATCTGGCATAAATGGCATCAGAGCTAATCCAATAGAGAAAATGAAATAAGTAATATCCTTAGTGATCAACTGCCCTCCCCCACCCCAACCTCTTTCTTACCATGGCACATTTAAGAAAGTCAATGGGGGTAGGTATTCTGTAAGCCGTGTGTCTATAAGTATCTTTGGTTTTCTTTGCGCAAATGGTAGCTGCAAGCATTTGCCAGCATGTTAGCCATATTTTGGGAGAATTTGTTCCTCAAGGTTCTGAGCTATTGGATCCATGAGAAGCAAGCCAAATTTCTCACAGCCGCGGGACTCACCGTGGACAAGATTCACTTTGCAAACCGTGTGTGTGTGTGTGTGTGTGTGTGTGTGTGTGTGTGTGTGTGTGTACACAATCTCCTTTAATCCAAGTACTTTTCTCCTAGTGGGAGGAGGGGTTTAGACACAGGTCATTAGGGAAGTTCAAGTTTACAGTACTACTTTGGGCATGTGACTTCCCCTTGTTACCTAGAAACACTTGGTGTGTCTCTGGCCTTCTCTTTGTAGGTGAGAAGAAAACAAGAAGGGGTGTGGGGATGGGATCCCTCTGGCCACAGGTTTTCCACGTGTGGACTCCAGCAGTAAAACATGGTGCATATCTGTTCTTCTGCTCAGGGCCCGGGAGGCATCCAGGTGACTTATGCGTTCTGGCTCAGGGCCTTCAGAACACAAGCCATTGGTACAGGACTGAAGGAATCGAATGAGTTGGTCTAATCACTTTTTCTTCCGGGCTCAGAGAATTCTTCTCTGAGATCAAGTGTGGAGGAGGAGGCAGAGAGTGGACCCAGGCTACACTTTATAAGAGTCAGCAAGAGACTTCCGTCTCCTGGTAAAGGAGCAACTGTTTATCCATCAGAGCTGTCTAGCCACGGAGGGGCTGGGACTAGGCATTTTTGTCACGGGATGGGGTGTGAACTTGCCTGGGGCAGGACAGACTTCATGCGTGCAACGCACCCTGGAACTGCAAAGCACTGCATCTCCCTACTGTCAGAAACCTACTGAGACTGAAAACAGAGTAAGAATGGCTACCTCGAGAGTTTTGTTAGTTCTGGAGAAATGCCCAGGTCTGGTGATAGTTAGCAGTTATCCTTCTGTAATTCTTTGCACTAATAAGCAATGAATAGGGGGGAAGAATAAATCTTAGGATATCTTTGCTCTCCCTCAATCTGAGCTCAGCTTCCATGGTTAAAAAGCGAGTCCGTTTTACTACTTAGGTATGGTTACTCTGCTTCTCTTGTGCCCATTTCTTTATCTGGACCTCTTTTTTTTCTGAATGTGCAGGAAACAAATATGCATAAGCTCTGTTTGATACCCCGACTCCCACAAATATAAATATTATATATATATATACCAGTGTGTATTACGTTTCTCTCAGTGTTTTATAGACATTAATTGTCATAGTGCCGCATCAATAGTGGCAGCCAGTGTAACATAGCTGAAATATACTTTGTCCATATTCTTGTGATATGAAATGCAGAGTCTAGGATCGTTAGAGAGAGCCAAGTGAATTGCTCATCTCGTATTCCTCAGTGGGCTAATACAACTCAAGTCAACGCTCAGCTACCATGCCAAGAATCAGCAAGACAGGGCCTGCCATCCTGTGTAGTTAGAAGGATCTTGCAGAGTTAAAGTCTGACATTTTTTTTTTTTTTTGGAGTTCAGGAGTGGCTGTGATAATCGGTGGGTTAATTCCACTTGGTTCTGGGGCTCTGACTTCTGTATTGCCTTTCTGGTTTAAGCCAACTACCTAACGGACCAACGACGATCCTTTCCTGCCGTCACGAGAGGGCGCTGGTAAAGCGTGCAGCCATGTTTTTCTCAGGACTTGGGACTTGACCACTGGCACCTGACCCATTCTTTGACGCTGTCATTCCTGCTGAGATAACTGTGGCGGAATAATCAATCCACTCTGTGGCAGGTCACTGGGGGCTGACCTACAACATTCCTGGCTGTTTATTTCTTTTCCTATTTTCTCCTGAGAAATTTCCCGGCGTGTGGCACCTCTTGGCGGTGCATTTTAGGACTGAGCTGTAGAGGTAAGCCTTTCAACTCGGCTGTGTCATCTGTGCTGATTTCTGATCTTTCATTTTATTAAAAAAAAAATAGTGAAACAGGCGTGCCCGTTTGTGAAGTTTGTTGTACATCAGCTTGAGGACCGGACCTCTGTGTGACTTGATGACAAAGAAAAAGAATAAAGATATAACCGTCAACAAACGTCCAAGGAATGGGGTTAGAAATGATTTCTCTGGCACTCAGGTCTCTTCCTCACTTCTAAATCTTTATGTTGCATATGGCAGCCTTGAGTGGGGTGGGAGAAGGAAACAAGGTCCAGGATGCTGTTGCTTTGTCTGTTTTCTGGACTGAGCCCCTGGTTCCATTCATGGCAGGACACAGAAGACTCTGAGAAGTCTCTGGGCTGGGAGAAAAACTCACCAGCTTGCCTTCTGCCTTCTCTGTGCTTGTGCTGAACGTTGAGACAGTGAACTAGATGGAATGGGGAAGCATCTCTGGTTCAGATGTTGATCTAAGCCACAGGAGCTTTATGAAGCTCAGGGCTGGGGCTTCTGGAGCCCCCAGGCGGTGAAGAGAATGGGGGATGGAAGGGAGAGCAATCTGGAGGATAGGCCTGGTTTCTGGAGATCAAGGGTTGGTGCTCAAAGGGCAGAGAGTGGAAGATTTTGCTCAGAGCTGGGGAAATCTGTCTTCCAGCAAGTCTGGAAGTTCTGTTGTGAATTGGCTGAAAAGAAGCTTGGGGATCTACAGCGAGTCAACCCCAGGGCAAAAGTCTCTCCCAGTGGGTGTGTCCTCAGTTACCTTCTCAGCGCTGCAGAGTATGTGTGGGAAACTCAAGAGGGGTTCACATTCCACCAGACACAGGCTGTGCTTCATTCCGGCGTCAGCTCCAGAGGGCAGCAGCTGTCTTGAGGGTGCAAACCAGGTCTCTGCTCCAAAGTTGGTTAGCTACATCTGCTGGCCTCTCCCTGTCCAGTGAAGAAGACTGCACTTTACAAGAAGTCTACCCGTGTTGTGTTGTGTTGTGTTGTAGAACACGATTGTGAACGTCCGGGTGCTTCTAGGTATTTCTGGAGGTTTCCTTCAGGTAAAGGTTATGGGTTTTAACTTCCTATGGACAAAACCTCTGAGTGTGCCCAGAGAACTGAATGAGTAATGCATCATACAACGAGAGTGCAGAAGTGAAGCTCGGTGAAAGAGGAGGATGCATGTGGGCAGCAGACTCTGAAGACAGTGTTCCTAGCTGTAGTGAGAGTGAGGACTGGGGGTGGGTAGGTGTAAAGTAACAAACACCCTTGTGGAGAACCAAGCAGGCAGAAGAGCACGGAGCAGACAGACAGACAGCCCTGTTGCAAACCTCATGGGCTTCCAGAAAGCACCAGGAAAACTCAATGGGATCAGAAGCCCTGAGTAGGTATTTTGTGGCCAAACAATGGTTCAGATTAAGGTAGATTTCCTGAGTATCTCCCTGTCACCCAGGAGAGTTGAAGCTGAGTATATTGATGCATTTTCTTTCTTTTAATATTTTATTATCTTTAAGAAGTTACCATTCAACAAGGAGGTTTCCAAAAAAGCAGTTTCTATTACACTATTTTCAATATACAATTTTTTCTTTTGTTTTGATGCAACATCATTGTAAAGCCATTGAACAATTGTATGAACAGCCTGGAGAAAGTTCTAAGAAATACGTAACTTGTGATCCAAATTACAGAAGATTCAAAAAATGCCCATTCAGTTGTTAAGTCATTACCCCATGTCATATAAAAATGCATGAGGAAGAGGGAGTTTCCTTCATGGAAAGGAAATTTAGGGAGTCTGGGTAAAATTTAGTAGACAATATATTGTTTCCATAATGGTTGGTATTAAGGCTGTGTTTGAGTTTGAATATAACACCAGAAAAACCAACAGTAGGGCTTAAAAAACATCACATGTGCAAACTGGGAACCATTAGTTCACAACTTGAATGTCAGCTACTCAGGAGGCTGAGATCTGAGGATCACAGTTCGAAGCTAGCCCAGGCAGGAAAGTTCATGAGATTCTTGTTTCTAATTAACCGGCAAAAAGAAGCTGGAACTGGAACTTGTGGCTAAAGTGATAAAATGCTAGCCTTGACCAAAAAAGCTCAGGGGCAAGGCCCAGGCCCTGAGTTCAAAACTCAAAACCAGGATACACACACACACACACACACACACACACACACACACACACACACCCCCCATCACATGTACCATGCTCTGGTCATAATGAATTTACATTTTTCAGTCTTCCTCCTGTTAAAGAACTTCTACCTCATAATTCTGTGGAAGGGGTTTTCAGCAAGGAAGACAATAGACTATCAGACATTTACATAATCATGCTCATAAAATCAATAACATATCTGTAGTAAGTTCTCAGATATAATTCACATTGAATATGGGATTTCCCCCAGGGAAGCTGAGGTAGAGAGATGGCAAAGAGGACACAGCAGAAAATGACTTAGCTTATAAAGACATTAGGAGACAGATGACAGGACTTGGGTTGGGAATGGACAGTCAAAGCTTTATATGTGTCAAGAAACCCTGGCGGCTTCCTGCACCGGGCAGCCCCTCTCCCCGTGGACAGGAAATTCACGCCTACTCTGGTGAGCTTCCTGTTGTTTGGATTTCTGGCTTGGCTTAGGGTGGCGCCCTTGGGAAAACGCCTCCATCTTCACCTGCAGTGTGGGGAGGTGGTGAGTGTATGGCTTGTTGGGGACTGTGGACCCACAGAGGAACTAAAAGGAACGTGCAGGTGACTTCCTCTTCCTTGTCACCCCAGGTAGGTCTGTGAGATCACTGGGGCCCAGAGGGAGGGCCACTGAAACAGCATAACATGCCTTCTGGCATTGGCTTTTCCCCTGATCCTCAGCTCAGCCTTCTCAAAGACAATTCTACATCTCATATAGATCTTCAGCTCAGGCTCTGCTCTGGGCAGAAACAGGAGAGTGAGCAGAGGAGGGACGGGAATCTACAAGGTCGCCATGATGCCACAGTGGTGAACAAATGGATCAAGCAGTCAACACAATGCTTTCCTGTTTCTTTGCCTTGAAGAGTAACAAGTGCTCCTCCTGCTCCTCCTCCTCCTCCTCCTCCTCCTCCTCCTCTTTCCTCTGAACATCTATTCTTCAGAGGTCATTTTCTACTCAACACAGCCTTGGGAATTTAACAGTCCCTTACACTTCTGCATACTGAAGACCCCTCCTTTTCTGTAGAGCAGCTGTTTGGTCTCCTCGGAGCTGCCCTCCTCAATATGTCACTTATGTCCCTTCTCTCCCTGGTCAGAGATGTGGTTTAACAAGCCCCCCCCACCCCCATTCCCTCCCTCCACCACCAGGAATTCTTTCCTCTTCTTTTTAAGATTCAGTTTTTGGTCAAATATCAGGGATGTGGATTGTAAAATACAAGTCTTTGCTTTCAGGAAATTCAATTACAATGTTGAAAGCACTAATTACCTGCCTTAAAACACACACACACACACACACACACACACACACACACACACCCCAACATTACTAACCAAGAATAATGAACACTGCAAGGGAAGTGAAGACAGGAAGAGTGGATCTTGAAAGCTGTCTTCGTCTTCAACTTCCTTCCAAGCAGAGAGGGGAGCACGTGGATTCCTTATTAAATAGGAAGTCCTTCACGGCCAGCAATCTGCTGCTGAACCCCACGTACAGTTTTTACCCTTGGGGCCAATAGCAATTGCCACTGGAGGAGGGAGGAGCTCAGCTTACTTTGGGATTTGGTATTTTAAGCTCCTTGCTGGATATAAATGATGAGGGGTTTGTGTGACTTGTAGCTGGTGAGTGAAGTGTGTGTGTGTGTGTGTGTGTGTGTGTGTGTGTACACAGTCTCCAGGGTTTCCATGACGACACCACCCGACTCTTCTGTTTCTTGAGCAGCCTGCAAGGGCCAAAGCAAAGGGGAGGAGGGGGAAATGGGGGAAAAAAATCACACAAATGAAATCAGAGGCGATTACAAATTCTGTCAAAGTGGAAAACTCTATTTCCTTAAATACCGCTACCATCTGGGTACACTCTCGTCAAAGATTCTGTAACTCCAGATGCTTACTTTTTCCCCAACAGAGCTGAGTTATCTTTAGTCAAGGATGAAAGTATTTAGGAGTTAATGAAACAGCTCTAAAGAAACCCGGGGCTGGCTCTGTTTGCTTTTAGCTGGCATGTACCACATAAATAAAAATAATGGGACACTGGGAGAATTCTCTTTCTCCTCCTCCCTTAACTGGCTCACAAGATATCAGCTGCCCTTCCTCCTCTGGGCCTCTCTGCCTCCCCACCCTCAAGCACACCAGGTGGCCAGAGATAACCAAAGAAAGATGTTGAGTGTGAAGGTCACCTTGGGCATTTTGCTCCTGCTCAGGCCACCATTCTCCCACAGGAGAAATCCGACCGAGGAAAGAAGGGACGTAAGTAAAACACTTCTTACTCCCGTGACACTAAAATCCACATGATTTCTTACCCTCTCTCCCTTCTCTTTGATTCATTCAATGCCTTTTCCTTTTCCTCTATTTATTGTCCATCTGTTCTTTCCCAACTCCGCTGAGCCCCCTTCCTCTATTTTTTTTAATTGAGATATAAAGTACAGGTGGGAAAATGTCTAAGTTATAAATGCACAGTTCAATGACAGCCCATGGCGGGCGCCCCTGAGTCTCCAGAGCTCAGAGATACATGGAATTTTAGCAGAATGCCTGGGGTCACACTTTGCATCCTGTCCCCTCCCGCTCACAGATGGGCCGTGTGTATTGCCCTTGCTATGGTTGGTTTATCGCACTGTGGGGTACCTGCTTTGTGTGTCTTCTTGGTGCCAAGGACTAAAGTGGTGATGCCAGAGAAGGAAGAGGTCAAGCCCAGCGCTAAAGGCGCATTCGAAACCACTGTATCCACCGTGGGACACCATGGGACTCCAGATACACTCTCTGGCTAAACCTAGAGTCACAGAAAAAAACCAGGAAAGTCAGTGGGAAAAATCAACCATCATTCGGTTTATATCAGTCATCTGCCGAGCGGGCTACTTCATGGTACCTGGGGAAAGAAAGTGCTACCCTTTCTGTAATTTTGTTTGAGGGTGATTAGAATATCCCGTGTTCCTCTTCCAGCACCGCATACATTCATCCCTTTGCAAAAGCTTTCATGGACTCTTCGGTGTTCCAAGTTTGAATATCATCAAGTTGGGGGGGCATACAAATAAAAAAGTATGTGATGCTTATGAAATACTCCTTCCTCAACATGTCAGTCCCGAATGGCTGTGTGTTCCTGTGTTCTCTTTTGGTTCCCACGTGTGTCCTTTTTGTGTGGTTGCATTCAGAATTTTGCCCAGTAGTTGCCATTGTGGGTTTTGCTGTTGGAACACTCCTCCCGTCGGAAAATTGCTGTCCAATTCGACCTGCTGTTCAATCTCATCCTCTGGGTGTGTGATGGCTTGTCACTTCGCTGGGTGACATGGACTTAGAATTGGCTTCCTAAAGACTTGGCAAGGAACAGCAGGCTGGCTCTGCTACCCAGGCCGCTTCTGTCCAGTCCAGGAATGCCTGGGTAACGAGCTGTTGATCTGTGGACACCGTTCGGTGGGGGAACTCTTTGTGGAGAGTAGATCCTCTGCCACCAGACCGTGAGGACAGAAGAGGAAATTCTTCTCGGGACGGTTTGGTGGTGGAATAAAGTTTTCTTGGTGACTTACTCAGAGTCAACTGTAGACTGAGAAGAGGGCTCACTGTGGGTCCTGAGCTCTTTTACCACATCCAATAATGTATATCCTTAGGGAAGTACTGAAAATATAAACAGACTATTAGAATCAATTTCTTTTCTTTTTTTTTTGCCAGTCCTGGGCTTGAACTCAGGGCCTGAGCACTGTCCTTGGACTTTCTCAAGGCTAGAACTCTACCACTTGAGCCATAACACCATTTCTGGCTTTTTCTAGGTATATGGTACCAAGGAATTGAACCCGGATCTTTGTGCATGATAGGCCAAACTCCCGGCCCTGTTTTTCTTTTTCTCCAGAATTTTATCTTGTTTTAGATGTGGCTAGGAATTTCTTGGTGTGATGAGTTTCAGAAGATGTTTGGAATATTCATATATTATGTGTGTGTGTGTGTGTGTTGAGGGGCGTAAAGGGAACATTTTTTCTGCCTCTCCTGGAATGTCACTTGATTCTATCTTCATGTCAAGAAAGCAGTCCCCAGGGAAGCTCAGACAATGCCACAGTGAAAAGCCTGGGCTGTAGACTGGCTGGATATCTAAGTTACACCGCTGTAGACATCTTTGGAAAAGCGCTCACCCTCTCCGAGAATTCCATTCCTCTTAGTTTACATGGGGATAATGAAGATATCTACCTCCTAGGATTGTCTCAAGAATCAAAGGATTATGTAAAGAGCCTGGAGTAGTTCCCAGCGCAACCTCTTACGTAAGCCTGGCTCTTCACCTGTTGTGAGGCTGTAGCGGACATGGAGTGAATGAGACACTGCGTGGAACGTGGTAACATCCATATATTGTAACAATATTATGGCTCGTGCCACTATGGTTATTATGATCTCTTCCTGGGTAGGCCTCACAGGTTAAGAGAGGAAACTCAAAGGTAAAGCTTTATCCTGCCTTTCCCCTATTGAGTTGAATCCCATAGAAGAAAGTAACAGTTAAATGGGTTCAGAAAATGCTGAGTAGCAGGTACTATTTGTATATTATATATGCTTCTTTCTTGGTGTGTACGTGTTTGTATTTCTAGTACACCTTCAGACGCTAGAACTAGATGTTGCCTAAACTATTTGCCTGATTCTCCCTAAATTACTTAGCATTGGAAGTTTTCCTTCGTGGTGCACAGAATCACTGGGGGATAGCTTTTGGGATGAGGAGAATCCCTGGAGGATTGCCGTTCACAAAGAACGGGAATCAAGAAAACACCCTCCTGACTTGCAGAGGATGGGGGGTTTATTCGTACCTCTTCACTTCCAGGCACTGGCCTTGCAATTGTCCTCAGATGCATACTCTCCAACAAACACACGTTAATAGCCATCCTTCATTGACCTGGAATGGGGCCAGGCACCCTGGGTACCTTTTCTCTGACTTCCATTGGGGTTTGGCAGCGCAGGTATGAATTAGAGAGAATACTCATCCTTTCGGGATGGTGGAAGTGGAGTTCTGCCTTGGGGTGGGTGTGCCAGGCCCATTCCCAGGGAAGCTCTGCAGATTCCCTCACACAGGCGTACTGAGGGAAGGAGGGGGGTGGCAGGCTTCACAGCCTCTGAAGAGCTGGGGGAAGGTGAAGAGCAGGAGAGGGGAAGAAGTCCTCCTTCACCGCAGGCGCTCCCATCCCCGCTGTGATTTAGAAAAGGCTTCCAGTGCAGGGTCCCATTGGATCCCAGGTGTGCAACCTCGGAGCCAGCCTCTCCGAGTGGCCTCTACAGCCTGGACTCCTCCATCCTGCTTTCCAAGCAACTTGCCTGGCTTTTCTCATGCTGTTTCCTTGGCGTGGCTCAAGTTTGCCTTGCCCAGCAACTTTCCAGACATTGTCAATAGCTCCTTCTTCATACCACTGGGTTTTATTCAGTGAGTCATCACGTGGGGTGTGATTGCCTGTCGAAAGATTGATTGGATCAATGTAGAATGGTGCATCTCTCTCTTCCCCCCCCCCTCCAGTTTTAGTGGAGACGTAAAGTGTAAAGAGATTCCAAGGTGTGCCCAAGGTGAGATAATTTAGTCAGTGATAGATCTGAGGTTTCAACTTTAATTTTAGGAACTAAGAACCCCCAAAATGCCAAGTAGGAATTATAAGGATAAAGCTTGCATTGCTAGACTCTTAGTCTTTTCCCTGAAGGATCTATCAACTAGATAAAGGATTTTTTTTATTTAATTTTTTTTTTTTGGAGACCAACTTGCATAGAATCCAAGTGGGTCTTGATCTCACAATCTTCCTGCCTCAGCCTCTTGAGTAACTGGACGCCAGGTGTTGCTTGTCCAGCCTGTTTAAAAACAAATGAGAGAACGCTCATAGGTGACTGAAGGAAGCAGCTGTGACTGCTTCCTGTGTTCTGGTTTACAAGTCACGAGTCCTGTAATGAGGGTCATGTGGTGAGGTTTTTGTCTCTAGCTAGTTGAGACAAAAAAGCACCATTGGGGATGTCTTTGTGGAACAGGAAAAGATTCTTCTACAAATACCTCAGCCTCTCCTCTGCCCCTTTCATTTGGATGCTGGCTCTCTCTCTCTGTATGTCCGCTCCTCTCTCTCTCTTTTATCTTCTTTTTCTCTGTGGGGAATTTTGCACTTTCACACCCTGCAGAGGCCAATTAAAAGAAATCAATTGAAGTCTCACTGGAGAGACCCAGCAAAGGGGCACAGCGAGCTTATCATCAAGGAGGCTGAAAGGCTAATCATGCCTAAATGCACAGCCCCCAGGAAGGCTTAAGAAGCTTGATGAGGGGCAAGTTCTGCTGCTCCCGCAAAGCAACCTGGGAGTTTGGGGTGGGGTCTCCAGCCAGGTGGCACAGGTTTCAGGCAGGAAGAGCCCAGCAGCAGAAAGCCAGCGGGCTGGGCTGTCTTGCGTCCCCTTCGGAAACTGGAGTCCCGAGCCACAGTGTAAACTGCAGCCACAGGACCAGCACAGCTAGATGTTTTTGGAGGGTAAGTTTTACATGTAGCTAGGAAAACCATTCAAACTACCAGACTGGAGTTTGCCAGTTCTAGGAAGTGTTTCTTTGAACTCAGGGTCTATGTGCCACCACCCCTGAGCAGTTGTTGTTGAAGGCTGGTGCTCAACTACTTGAGCCACACTTCTACTTCTGGCCTTTGGGGTTAGAGATGGGTCTCATGGACTTTCCTGCCCCAGCTGGCTTCGCCGCCCCTCAGATCTCAGCCTCTTGAGTAGCCAGGATTACCAGAAAGCATATTTTTTTTTGTTTGTTTGCTAGTCTTGGGGCCTGAGCACTGTCCTTGGGCTTTTTCCTCCAAGTTAGCATTCTGCCACTGGAGCCGCAGCGCCACTTCTGGCTTTTTCTATGTATGTGGTACCAAGGAATCGAACCCGGGTCTTTGTGCATGCTAGGCAAGCACTCTACCACTAGGCCAAACTCCCGGCCCCTGGAAAGCACTTTTATAGGTTTAGGTGTTATATAGAAAATGAACCTGTCCCCTGTATCTTAGAGTAGGTATCGGGCTCGGGGATGATTGCTTTCCAGATTGAGGCGAGGCCGATGTGGAGGTCACGTATGACCAAGCGAGCTCTCCACAGTAGAGTTCTGTGCAGGTCTGCGTCTCAAGGCCTTGGCTCCCTTGGAATGCCTGCATAAAACCAGACTTGAGGCTGCTGTTCAGTGTGCATGTAATTTCCCCTCCGGTAATTAACAGCACAAATAAAAACCCAAGGCCAGCTGTTTAATTGCTTCTACGTGGAGGCTGGGAAGTGATCAGCAATTTCCCCCAGCTTTTTTTTTTTTTTTTGTGGGCCTGAGCTCTTCAGCTACCACCCCACCCTTGAGCCAAGCCCCACTTACCATTTTTTGGTAGAAGTTATGAGTCTCAGGTCCTTTGGTGCCTGGGCTGGCTTTGAACCTTGATCCTCAGATCTCAGCCTTCTGAGCAGCTAGGATGACAGGCGTGAGCCATGGAGCCAGACTTCCTCCATCTTTAATTTAATCGATTAATTTGTGGGTCATTGTGTCTTCTCAAGGTCATTGTTATTTTTGTCCTTTGGTAGCTTATCTCCAAATCTGAATCATGAAAATGATTTGTATAGCATTAGGATGGCATATGGCATACTGTCATCCAGCTTTGAGATTATTTCTCAGGCATTCCACTAGTCCTTTCATTTCCACATAGGAGGCAATTAAATGTCCATAACTGGTATACTTCTAGGTGCTTTTAGCACAATGTGAAAGTGTAAATGGAAAGAGAAGTTATTCTTGGGTAAATAGCCTTTGTAAAATTACCTTCACTTTCTTTCTTTTAAGGAGTACAATGTATTCTCGGGACATTAAAAATATACTCTTGTTCATCATGGAAAAAACGAGAGAGTAGTTTGCAAGATAGGAAAAAGTAGAGCAATTCATAATCCCACCATCCCCAGAGACTTGGTTTTGTTTTTTTCGGTGGACTTTGTTCCTTTTTTTTTTTCTGCCTTCCATTGCCATCCAATCAACAATGTCTACAACACATAAGAACGGAGTTTAGTGTGGGAAGGCTAAGCCTTGAGCAAAATAGCTAAGGGGTTGTGACCCGGTTCTGAGTTTAGCCCTCGTACCGGCACAACAACAAATGAAAACCCACCACCACCAATACTGTACTACCACTAAGTTGTCTTGGATATTTTAGAATGGAGAGATGAGAATATTGAGAAACACACTTCCACTTAGAAATGGAGAAGGGAAAACCGAATGCAATAAAGAGAACACATGCGTATTAAAGGGACAGTACATCAAATTCCAGACAAGGTAGTGAAGATGGTAAGAGGTAATGATGCTAAGAAGGCCTGAGTTGCCACACGAGATCACTGTAGCCATCTCTCCAGTGCTTCTCCTGCAGCAGCCAGGAGGAAATGATTCCTCCTCCAGTGAGAACAAAGTCCCTGGACAGCCCTCACCCCACTCTAGAAGAAAGGTAAGTTGCTTCCTCGATTCTGAAGACCAATCCAACAACACTTAGCATATAATTAAGTGCTCAGATGCCCTGTAACCTGATAATTTCACAGCTCCAAAGCGTTTCCACAGAAACGCTTACATGGGCAGATGAAGACAGGCACGTGAGAATGTTGGTAGAGAGAAAAGCGAAAAGCCTGGATGCATCCCAACTGTTCATCCTCGGAAGAGCAGATGAGTAAACGGACCGGTTGCAAATAGTAACACTGCAACTACATAAAGTTAGGTGTAAAAAAGGAAACAACGTGATCAATCGCTTCAGGAAGAAACCATCTCAAGCCAGACACCAGGGGTTCATGCCTGTCATTGCAGCTACTCAGGAAGTGGAGGTCTGAGGAGCTCAGTCCCAAGTCAGTCCACGAAACCCTTGATCTCTACTAAACTACTCAGAAAAAGCTGGAAGTGGTGCTGTGGCTAAGAGAGAGAGTGCTAGTCTTGAGTGAAAAAAGCTCAAGGACAGTGCCCAGGCCCCGAGTTCAAGCCTCAGGACCAGGAATAGGTAAATAAATAAATGAATAAACCTCAATCCAACTACTGTTGGTTTTAGCCCAATATAGAGATAATTAGCCAGAGCTAAGCGAAGTTGGCTGTTGGTGTCTCTTGGCCTTATGTGTGCCTCTGAGATTGATGGACACATGGCTCAGCCACTGGTATTTTGTCCTCGTGGTGGGAGCCTTCTGGTTCGAGTTGGTAGGCTAGCTTGGAGTGTTTCACACAGATGTAGACGAATTACCAGTGGCTAGAAAGAGTGAAAGTCCAGGGCATAATGTATCATTGAGTCTTTTGCTTACATCCCCACTGCAAACCAGAACAGTGTCTACAAACGCTCACCACAGGCTGCGTGTTACATTTCTCGTGGTTTGATCTCTTCCAATAACCTTTTGAGCCACGTGTTTTTCTTTCTCATCATTTTAAAGGTGATTCAATTCCAGGGGCTAATTTTTTTTTTCTTTTAAACCGAGCTTGGATCTGTCAGATTTCAGAGCCAGCCCTCTCTCAGCTGTCACAGGCTGTCGGTAAAGTGGTGGAATGCAGGCTGTGAACAAGTGCACATGGAGCCGTGTGTGTGTGTGCATATGTGTGTGTGTGCATGCGTGTGCTTTATTCAGTTAAAGGTGAGGTCATCTGGAAAATGAATCCTTGAATCAATTACCATGGAATCACAGCTTGGTTGACCCCCTCAGGGACTGCCCGAGCTCTCTGCCAGGAGGTACGGCATCATTTGTGGGCGGCATTTGAACCTGTGTGGTCACTCTGTTGAGTCCTGCGGGCATTCGGCCTTCCTGGAAGAAGTTCTTAATGATCTTCAGATAAACCAAGCTGAAGCTCAGTTCTTCTGGTCCTATTAGCAGGCTTTTGAGTCAGCATCCATAACTACCTATGATCCAAACCCAGACCCCGGCTGGCGGTGAAGATTAGAAAGCAAAGGCACACATCTCGCCCAGCCTAAGTGCTTCATCAATTATGCAAATCTGGATCATTAGAAAGCCCTAAGTCTCCCCACCTAACCACACTGTGCCTCGAATAAGGAGAATGACCTGTTTCTTCCTTATTTGCTTTTACGCCTGCCATCCTGTGGAGCAGAAACAACAGAAGATATGCCTTCTTGTTTGTGAAAAAGCCACCCAGAAAATGGACTGTGTTTCCCCTCCACTGACTGGCTGTATTTATAAGGCAGGGATGTTGATTTCTGTTAGAAGGAAAACACCTGCCCCCTTTCCCTTAACCTCCTCCTCTTCTTTCCCCTTCTCTTTCCCTCCCTCCCTCTCTCCCTTTACTCTTATCTTTCCCTCTATCTTTGTAAAACGATTTACATAAATGTCTTAAGGTCAAGTCTGACAAGCAGGCTTTACCTACAGCATGTGCACGAAGTTAACTACAGGAGGATTCTGTTTCTCTTGAGAATGAAGAGGTGACTGGCTGCTTCTATTGTAGGATTCACCAGACTGAGAGGAAGTCTGAAGTTCTGATTTGGAGAGTCAACCTCAAAACACTTCATATTGTATTCTAATGTCTGAATAATGTATCATATCAGTCTTCAGATACCCTCAGAGGTATAAGCCAGGTGATGCAAGCCTTGCTTGTGTTTATTGGTCCATGTTAATTATGCAGATTAATAGTTCCTATTGTGACCATTTCACATTATGTAATATATTGTGATCATCTCCACCCTGCATTGCTATCAGGGTCCTCTTTCCATGCTCACATCTTCTTTTTTCCCTCTAATAGTCCTCCGATGTTCATTCTCTCTCCTTCACCCCCTCCCTCTCCCTCCCTTCTTCCTTCCTCTTCTCAGATTACATAGGAGAGGAAAGTACAAGGCTTGTCTTTCCTAGTCTGGCTTGTTCCCCTTATCAGGATGCTTTCTCCATGCCATCTCTTGTGTAAGAAACGCCATTCATGTTAGATAGGAAAAACCATTCAACTTCTCTTAGATGCACCGTGTGTGTGTGTGTTGTAACTCTTAAAAGGTTGAGGACTGGATTAGAAGGAGTCTGAAAAAAAGAAGCCGTTGATTTGGGAAGTACTTCCAGGAAGTAGACAAGGGCGAGGGAGGGGGCAGGTGGCAGGCGGAGAAAAGTCAGGAAAGGGTGCACTGTGGAGCTGGGTCTATTGACTGAGTCCTTGGCCAGCGGATGGCAGTCTCTGGGGACACTGACTGACTGGCTCTGCAGGAAGGGTGAGCAGGCCTTGGCTTTCCAGTCAAGGGGACATGGGCGTGGGTGGAGCGAGGGTTCCATGGGAATTCTCCAGCTGAGTCTGGGTTGAATTTGCACCCAAGACAACCCTCAGATAGTACAGAGAGCGTTTCTTAAAGTAAGTGAAGGCCAGGAGCATGACCTAGTGGTAGAGTGCTCACCTAGCATGCACAAAGCCCTGGGTTCGATTCCCTGGAACCACATACACAGAAAAAGCTGGAAGTGGTGCTGTGGCCCAAGTGGCAGAGCACTAGCCTTGAGCAAAATGTATCCAAGGACAGTGCCCAGGCCCTGAGTTCAAGCCCCAGGACTGGCAAAAAAAGTTAGAGGTTGAGATCTGAGGATCAAGGTTCAAAGCCAGCCCAGGCACAAAAGGACCTGAGACTCTTATCTCCAATTAACCTCTAGAAAATGGGAAGTGGGGCTTGACTCGGAGTAGGGCAGTAGCCTTGAGCTGAAGAGCTCAGGGACAACGCCCAGGCCGAGTTTAAGCCCCATGACCAACAAAAAAAGAAAGTAAGTAAATAAAAATGTGGTTTTGTATCTTACAGACAAACTGCTAGGACTCCCATCCTTCAAGACCCATTCATGACCTATGAAAAACACCTTAGAACTTTTCTCAGGTCCCTCTCAATGGCATATTACAGGGCTCAGTCTGTGTTCTTTCTGCAGTTAGCCCCAAAATGTAACAGAAATAAACATTGGTTAAAAGAAATGCAGTACAATCATGCTTTAACAATTTTTGGAATAAATTGGAGTGATTTTTATTTTTAAAGTAGAACTTGTTTTATAGTCTCTGAAGGCTTGACTCATCTCTCTCTGCTCTATGTCTTGTTAACAACCCCTGAAAAAGCAGCTTATTTTGCTTCCTGGAAAAAAAAAGTGGCCATTCTTAGCAGGAAGGCAAGGTGTGAAAGGGAAGAATTGAATGTATACCAGTTTCACAAAGCATGTAAAATATTTGAACAGTAATGCAATGGTCACAGTTTCCTCCAGGAATTGTAGTAGAGAAAGAGTGTGCTCTGAAGATATTTTAAAGGGTAGATTTCTAGAAATATTGGGAATAATCATTAGCTCTGGCAGGGTTCTGGAATTCCAATTTAGTTAACCAATTCAATATTAGAATACAGTGGAGCTGGGAACAGGAAAGGAGCCTAGCTCTCGTAAAAACGGCGTGATCACCCCAACATGAAGCACATACCCTTTTAGTGTGCTCTTCAGCTAAGTAGTCTTGTGTTCTCGGCTCCAGAATGCTTATTGCCTTGTCTGGAGCTTTCATCCTACAGCCTGAACTTCTTAGCAATGATACCCAATCAGCTTTGCAAACTTTACAACTGTGCCTATGGAAAAGTCTCATTCTTTTCATCTGCCATGTGGTTGTTTATTCATGGCCCGTTATTTATGCCTCCTTAGGGCCTGGCCGAGCATTTCATAGCTGCTTTCTCTTCTTAGCAGCGCATTCATCGGATTCAATAGTTGCAGGCTCGGGCAGTGGTTACATTTGGTGCTGTGGTGTGCATCTGAACTATCTCCTTGTGGGCTGGCATGTGGGACCATCTGGTCTCCAGCAGGTGGCACTAGCTTGGAAGGTAGTAGATACTATCGAGAATGGGGCCTTGCAAAAAGGAATCCAGGCAGGAGGAAATCCACAGAACACCAGGGAGAGGAGGGTGTGCCTTTATTTGTTTTCAGTCCAACACTACCATTTATGAAGACAACGCATCTTGGTTCACGTCTGCCTTCCATCATTATCCTCCTGTCTCTTTGCATAGGCTCAGGCCTTTGAGGATGGCGCCTGGCCCACGGTTCCTTCTTTGCTCTCTGCCACGAGGTTGGTTGTCTCTTCTACGTGACATCAGCAGTGAGGATGTCCCCCCCCACCCCACCCCATGTGGGTCCAGAATCGACAGAACTGAGGACTGACATCTCTGGAAACTGTGAGTCAACGCGAATGCTTCCTTTCTTAAGTTGTCGCCATCCGGTTATTTGGATGCGGTCTGACTGACACACATGTACAGCTAACTGGCGCCGGCATGTATGTTATGGTGCCATGGAGGTAGCACTATCAATTGTCTTCCTGTTGGCGGACACTTGCTTTTTTGTTTTCCTTCGAGGGGTCTGCGTGATGACTAATGGGCTAAGAAATCTCATTGTATAGATGCCACATTGCACACACCTGTGCGGCGATATTTGTTGGGCAATAATCTCTTGAATGTGAACTCCTTGGTCAAGTGGAAAGCTACCTCCTAATCGTTCTCCACGGGGAGGCGCTGGGAGGAATCCAGCAGGATGGTGCTCCGTGTCGGTGTGGAGCTCGGTTGGTTGCTTGTCACGTTCTGGATTTCAGCCATGGTCATTTGCATCTGCTTCTGTAGCCCATCTCCTGGCACTCTTTGCATCTTTCTACTTTGTGTTGCCACCACGGCTGCTGCAGCTGAACTCTGGGTTGGAGCAAGCTCAGCCTGTGCACAGTCTCAGACCCAAAGTTAGGGACAGCTGGCACCTTTCAGGGCAGCAGCTCTGTCTTGGGGAGGGAGCCGAAAGCACATGAGTGACCCAGGCAGTTAGAAGGCTCTGTAGGTTCCTCAAAGTAGCCTGCAGAGCTCAGGCCTGCTCCTTTCTGCAGAACCTTGGCTGGACTGGGGTGTGTCACCCCCTCATTTATGTAGATCATCGATGTCGCCATCCCACAAGCCAGCTTTCCATCGCTGACACAAAACGTCAGAGACGATCAACTCATGATGTGAAAAGGTCTAATTAGGACCATGGTTTTGGAGGTATAGATCTATGATTGTCCTTCTTCCTTTTGGGCTCATGGTGAGGCAGGATTTCATGTGAGGGGGGGCGTGGGGTAGCACAAAACTGGTCACCTATGGCCAGGAAGCTCAAAAGAGAGAGCGAGGAAAAGAAGATAAGGAGTTGGGGCCCCATAGTTCTCTTCAAGGACACTGCCCCATGACCTAAAGGCTCCCCACAGGTTCTTCCTTTCAAGAGCACTGTTCTGGGGACGGGTTCTTCAACACACGAGCTCTTAGGGGGAATGTACTTGACTTAGGAAAATGTCTCCACTTGCAATCACTCGAAAGAAAGAACGAGTCGTGTTACTTGGTCCCTTCACTCCCTTTTCCTCTCAGAAGCATCCTCTCTCCACACATTCTAGGTCTGGGCATGCGCCTTACTTTCAACATGGCTAGGAGCTAAATAAGACAGGACAACCGGGCCATTTGCAAAGCAGTAACAAAATATAAGAATCACCAGGTTGCAGAAAATGCCTGCACTGTGCAGTATTAACATAGTACACCCTTGGAGTTCTGTGGCAAGGAAATTCAAGGAAATGGATGCTAGATTGAAAAACAAAATAACTCCAGATTAAAATTTAGGAGAGGTCTGGCATGCTTTCAAAGAAGTTCTTGGCAGTGGAAAATTGTTTGCCGCTGCTGTTTTCATCAAGACAGTAGACTTCTTTCATTTTTCTTTCCTGAAATGATTAGTATTAACTTGTTCCTCTTCCACCCTCAAGAAAAGGAGAATTAAAAAGTGTGGAAGGGGAAAAAGTTGGAAAGGAGGAATCGGGCAAGAGGGAAAATAATGATCATTGTGAAAGAAAGCAAAACCACCCATAAAAGCATATGTTTTGTGTTTCCCCAACTGGTTTCCTTCTTGGAGAAATCAGACAAATGTTCTCACATCTTCTGTGGAAATGTCCCCATCAAGCAGCTTCAGAGCCTTGGCTTGGATATGCCCAGAAAGACTGAGTTCAGCACTCCCTAAAGTGCTGAACTTTGACCCTGCTCCCTTAGTGCAGGATCAAAAGGCTTTGCTTTTAGAACCAAGAGTTCAGTCCACTCTTAGTTCTGCTTTGTAGTGAGGCACCTTGACCATGAGAAACAGAAGTCACATTTTACAAAAAAGGTTTTACTAATATTGATGTTTATATCATATTTCGAATGTCATGTTTAACAAACAAGTATTCAAGAAAGGAATCTCTCTTTACAATCACTGGCACATAGATTTTAGAACATAATTAAAATTAAGCTGAGGGTTTGTATGTCATAGATACATATTAATCTATGTAGTAAAAGATGATGTCTCTAGAGTACATAGCCCATCACAGGACAAGCCACATGTTGAGAGGTCAGATTGGGAGTCTTTATTGGAAAGCTGGTGATTGCAGACAGATTCTTGGCACAAAGACCCGTGGTCCCTCGAATACACTTAACACTGTTAGTAAACCAAGCCAGAGAGCACGAGGGGACAGAAAGAACAGGAAAACAATACCAACGAGCCAGATCACCCCCAACAGAGAGCTGTACTGGGATGTCATGACAACCAGCGGTAGAGCCAGGAGACACGGTGATGTCACCTGATCCTGGCCTAAATGGAGTTGGGCAGGGCCACAGGAAACTCAAGAGGCTCTCAAGGTACATGACTGACAGGTCCAGTACCTATCATCCGAGTCCCCGATCCTTAGATACGCCCTTCTATTTCTTAGAAATCACCCCATTTATAGCCAGATGCTGGTGGCTCCCTCCCATCCTCAGGAGGCTGAGATAGGAGGATTGTGATTCAAAGCCAGCTGGTTTAGGAAAGCCCCTGTGAGACTCGTATTTCCAGTGAACCACCAGAAAACCAGAAGTGACGCTGTGGCTCAACCTGGTAGAACACTAGCCTTGTGCACAGGAGCTAAGGGACAGCACCCTGAGTTCACTCCGGATAAGCTCTTGAGTCCAGGCCCTACAACAGGGAAGGAAGGAAGGAAGGAAGGTAGGTCGGTCCCCACTTACAAATATCTCTTTCATATAATCATTAGCATAATCAGAAAACCCTAGCCATAAAAGTCCTTAGGGCTGAGGGTTTGGGACACTTGACTGCCGCCAGTTTCACTGTGCTATTGCTTTGTGATCAGTTCTGCTTTAATAAATACAGCTTTCGCTTAAATCCATCTGCTCTGCGAAGACTCCTCCGTGTCTGCTCCCAAGTTCTCTCTTCCATGAGATGAAGGACTTGCCATCTGTCTCTGACAACCAGGGGCCATCTTTGAAGCAAAATTATCCCAAACGAGATACTGTAATTATCTAGCAACCAGTAGAGAGATTTTTTAGCTCTGGTCCTGGCTGGGTTTCTTCGTTCTTCTTACATAGCTCATTTGTAATCTCTTGGCCCTCAGCCTCAGACTCTCTAAAGATATTGAAATAGATCAACTACACTCTAATGCTCACAGGCTCCTGGTATGAAGGAACGATGTGATCCCCGGACCCTGGAGACCTCAGTTTCCCACCCATCTCCCTTTTGTTTCACTGGAGCATGGGGTTCTAGTTCTGCAGGATGGATTTCAGAGTTGCTAAGTGGGGGACAGGTCTGAGGTGTCCAAGAGAGGAGGGGTGCGGAAGTGTTTTGCAAATCTGAGTTTCATGCATTTGTATGATGGTATTTTATTTCTCCATAAAGACCACAGAAACAAAGGAAGCCAGAAGGCAATATCATTATCTTGAAAATAAAATTACCTGTTACTCTTCAATGTGTGATGGGTCCCCTAACAGATTTTTCTTTCTGCCAGGCTAAGGTTGTGAGCTTTTGAGCTCTGCCAGCTGATTATAATAGAAACTAAAAGCCATATTATCTCACATGTATGCTTTACAATTTGTAAAAAGAGCTTTTACTGACATTATGTTATTTGTGCCTCTTTTTTTTGGCCCAGATAAAATCTCTTGTTTATAAGAGAGAGCTTTCTAAACGAGTACTTCTTAGAAATATATTCATGCTGGCTGTTATTCTTACGTGTGCTTATCACACGCCCTCCCACGAAGTTGTAAAGTCAATCAGACCTCAGTCTTGTCTCCTAATGCTGGAGGAGTTTTCATCTCAGGAAAGTTAAGTGATTTATCTCCCGGAACAGAACTACTTAGGCAAAGGCTGAAAAGACATATCTTTTGTGTAGGGCAATTTGTTAGTTTAGAAATTGTACTCCCAATGACTGAGCAGAAAAAAAAAAGACAAGCGAATCAACATTATTATTTTTCAGTAAATTCTCCAAACGCGCCTTCTCTCTGTGTGCCACGTGCAGGAGTCATAAAGGCAAAACCAAGGTGGCTCCTCAGTTGGCATAGCTCTTTTGCTGCTTCAGGTGCTGGTCAGGCTGTGGAATACAGGTGACATTATATATATATGTATATAATATATATACATACACACACACACATATATATATATTAACAGAAGTTTGTAAAATGTCTCTAGTTTGGAGGACAGCTGGTGAGCCAGGCTGGGAGAAGGGGAGAGTGTTGGGCTGGGGTCAGAGGCAGGTGTTAGAGGCTCATCAGATCTGCTCTCCAGATGAAGGCCCCGGAGTGACGTCAACCCTGGTATCTTGGACTGTCAGATGTCTGCTCCCTCCTTGATGGGAGAACAGGGGTGAGCTGTGATGGCCTGCTATGCATGTCAGCGCCATGTTAGACTCTCGGTCCAGTGAGCCGTGGGTACCCACTGGAGTGGTGGGACAGGAGAAGAGAAAGCAACAGAGGGTCTCTTTTCTGATTAAAATGTAATACGTGCAGGTCTAGGATACCATGGTGAAACTCCTTGGTACAGCCAATACAAATAAGTGAATGGGAGGAAAGTAAAGCCTGTGCTGTTGGGGCCGGTAGAGTGGGCGCGGGGAGGACAGATGGAGAGGGTAGGTGATAGTGAGGGGGTTGAAGCCGTTTGTCCGGATAAACGAGAGTGGAGTGATGAACCTTGCTGGCATTGTTTTAGAAGGAGTGAGCAGAGTAGGGGGGGATGGCAGAAGGGGTGAGTTTGAACAGGATACTTGGTATTTATGGAATGTTTACAATTAACACATGCTCATAAAAATTACTAAAGGGACACGTAGAGTAAAAAGATTTTGAGTGTACTTTCAATGTTTATTTTCAGTTTGAACTTAAAAAATTGTTGTTATAAAGTTGGTGTCTAGAGGGGCAACAGTTTATTTTTAGTTTTTGAAGCAGTGTCTTACCCAGTAGCCCAGGGTGTGTTTGAACTAATTAACCCTCCCCCTTGCCTCATTATCCCGAGGGCTGAGATTGCAAACATATGCTACTGTACCTAGCTCTAAAAATACATTAAAAAAATACACTTTATGGAGAACTAGAGAGGAGGAGCTCAGAGTCTCTCAACATAAAGAAATGGCAAGGAACAGGGAATGCTAACTAGTTTATTTTTTTTTCTGAGACAAGCTTGGATATATGTAATCCCAGCTAAACTTGAGTGCCTTTCGAGTGCTGGGAGTGTAGGGAGATGTGAGCGCATCTGGCCTTGGAGAAGGCATTAGAAAGGGTCACGAGTGTTTAAGAAGTAGGCGTCCATGAAGTACGAAAGATGCATAGGGAATGAAGAGGAAGTTGCTGGAAGGAGAGTGGTTAGCTCTGTCCACAATTTGGCCTGTGATGTACCACAGATCGGAGGTTAGCAAAGGCTTTGACAAAAGGCTCTGATGGCAAACACCCCAGGCTTCACGGACCATATGGCCTCTGTGAGAACAGGGAAGCAGCCACAGACAATGTGCAAATGAGCGAGAGGGGCCGTGTTCCAATAAAACTTTATTTATAGATGCTGCATTTGAATTTCATAGAATTTCCACATGTCAGGCGACGTTCACTTTCTTTTGAAATGGTAAGAGATCATTGTTAGTTCCAGGGCCTTCCCAGAACAAGGCGTGCGCGTGCGCGCGCGCGCGCGCGTGTGTGTGTGTGTAAGTGTATGTAATGATTTTCATCTGCTGGCCAGTTGGCCAAGTCCTGCCGTAGGTTCCTTGAAATTCCATTGTGATGTTTACCTGAGTGAACTTGGGAATGGGCCCATGTGACAATATGCCACACAGCCCCCGAGTCTGTAGCAGAACTTAAACACCAGCCATACCAGCGCAGGCCCTGCTTCGGCAACATACCGCTGAGATTTCACAGGTAAACCAGTGCCTTGCAGAATGCCTCCTGCCTGCGGAAGCCGGGGCAGTCTCTCCTGGCGCTCACAACACCTAACCTTCTCCTTAGGAGCAGAGGTCTGCAAGTCTAGCTGTACCTCCAAAGCAGGAAGCAGGAACAAGCAAACTCCCCATCCATCGCCCTGCAGCCTCTGCTCAAAGTGAACCCCCCACTTCCACCCTTGGCGAGTGAACGAATGAATCTGGCAAGCCTCGATGGCTAGGAAAGTAGTTTTGGATTTAAACTAGTTTTCGTTTGTTTGTTTTAACTGGCTCTAAAGGCTTTGCTCCTGATTATCATTCATCTGGGGACAGTGCCATTTTATCAGTAGGACTGATAGGCACACCTCTACTCAGTTTAAATACTTTGGTTCCCTCACATAAAGTTTAATAATAAAAAAATGGATAATTATGAATAGAGTTGATAAAAAGAGATTCCTGATCCAAGATTTGTGGATTTCTCATCGAAGAGAGATGTAATGAAAACAGATCTACCCACTTGAGCTGACAAGAGGAGGGCAGAGAGCGGGAAGGGGTCTCGGTCTGTGTGGCCCTTGACCTTGCCACTGTTTTGTCAATCTGAAGTGACAGACAGCCCAGAGTGTATTCAGACAACACCAAATTATCCGTGTGTGTGTGTGTGTGTGTGTGTGTGCGCGTGTGCGCGCACGTGTGCGCGAGTGTGTGTGTGTGTGTGTGTGTGTGTGTGCGCACGTGCGCATGCGCGTGTGCATGTGCATGTTTTGGGCTGTGTAATAATCAGTCAAGGTGAAGAAATGAAACCTGTGTAATCAGAGTCTAGAAAATAGCAAGTGAACGTTGGTCCTCAGTCCTCAGACTGAGGGGGGTTGGAGGGAAAGGAGCGGGAGAGGGGAGGAGGAGGGAGGGAAGGGAGAAAGGGGGAGAAAAGGGGAGAAAGGGGGAAAAGGGGGAGAAAGGGGGAGAAAGGGAGAGAGGGGCATCAGGCATAGCAAGATTAGCTTCTAATTTCAGCTACAAACTGGCAAACATGGGCCAATCTCTTGGGTCCTCAGTTTCCTCTTCTGGAACAATCAGATGATACTTTTGAGTTCCTTTCCAGTGTGATGGTCTGTTCTGTCTCCCCGGGTGTCCATGCTGGAAGGCACACCATCCACTGGATGCCATTACTTCTCAGCCTCAACAGCCCTCTCCCCCCAGGAAATGGGATCTTTAATGTTTGGCCCCTGGGGAGTGAGAAGGTGAGAAGAGCTCCCTGTCTATAGCTCTGAGGATGGCAAATTAATTCAGTGGAATGGGAGTCAGGCACACCTTGAGCTTATACAGCCATCATTTGCCTTTCATTTATTTATTTTTTCCTGTGCAGCTCAGAAGAAAGCGAATAATTTCCGACGAACCTCTCATTTGAACATATTGAAAAAACATGTCATTAGCCAAAGGGGGGCATTTAGTGGCTTGCTTACCATATATCTCTGATTTTTTCAGTTGGGGCTAATTAGCTGTGCAGAAAGCCACAACATCCTGGGGCTGTGAGAATCCCTGTGTGTGCCTCCTGTGACTGCTGAGCAAGGAACGGGAAGGCTAGCTCATTTTGGAATGAATGAAGTTATGGACTGAGCTCAGGGCCTGAGCACTGTCCTTGGACTTTCTCAAGGCTAGAGCTCTACCCCTTGAGCCTCAGCACCATTTCTGGCTTTTTTCTATGTATGTGGTACCGAGGAATCAAAGCCGGGTCTTTGTGCATGCTGGGCAAGCACTCTACCACTAGGCCAAACTCCCGCCCCCCCCTCCCCTTTTAAGTTATCATCCATCAGCAATCATAGACAGTCTCTGTTGTAGGAGTCAGGACATTCACTTGCTTGGATTTATTACTAAAAGGAGCGGAGAGGGATGAGTGTAGAATTTTCCTAGATCCTTTTGTGACATTGATCTTGTATTTGAGGAGGTTGATCTGTCTAGGCATATGAAGCATTCTTAAGGTTTTCAGAGGTTGGCTAAGCTCTTATTCAGACTTCATCAGTAGGCTGGCTGGTCCTGCCTGCTCTGTGTGCAGGGATTTGTAATGGTTTGGCACCAGGTATAGACTGAGCTTCCATCCTTGGGGCTGGACAGTCCCTTGAGAACAGAAAGGGCGGTGTAATTGGTACAGACACCAGCCACCCTAACTCTATCTACTTAAAGGTTCTTTAGGAGTCTTACTGAAGCTTTAGAAAGACACATGTGGATTAAAGTGCCTGACGTTCTCCTCTCAGTAAACGCGATTCATGTCCCTAGACAACTTAGAATGTTGTTTGCCCATTTTTGTTGTTGTTGTTGCTGGTGGTGGTGGTGGTGGTGGTGGGGTTTGAACTCTGGACCTGGAAGCTGTCCCTGAGCTCCTCTGCTCAAGGCTCTACCACGTTGAGCCACAGCTCCATTTCCAGTTTTCTGTGGTTCATTGGAGGTCACAGTCTCATAGCCTTTCCTGCCGGGGCTGGCTTTGAACCATGATCCTCAGATCTCAGCCTGATGAGTAATTAGGATTACAGGTGTGAGGCACTGGTGCTTGGCTGGACTATTAAAAAAAAAACACCTATAACCTTTTATTTAACCATTCACAAATACTTGGTATTCCTACTATGGAAGGATTGGAATTTAGAAATAAATATAAGAAAAACATCACCTATAAGCTCAACTCCCAAAGTCCTTGGTCTCTTCTAGTTCTTTGTGCTGTGTCCATCTCCGTTTCATGAAATCTCCTCATATGTCCTGGAACAAATACATTAGCTTTGAAATAATAATTATTGCTATAAAAGTATTTAATATTTTATATATTAGAACAAAGCAAAAGATAGAAAAGGGAAGATTGAAGTCACTTAGAATCTCACCAGTTAGAAATAAATATTAAAATTTTGACATGTTTTCAAGTATTTTTTGAAGATATTTTTAATGCTTTTCTCTTTTTTCCTTCTTAGTAAATACTTCAAATGTACAGGAAAGACTAAAAATAAACACCCATGTGTCTACCACAGCAAATATTTTCTACTGTAGATATTTTATCTACGCGCCCCTTGGGTTCCTTGATTTTTCTGCTATTTGCTGCCATTTCCCTTTCTTCCTCCTCTTCTTATTTCCTTCCTTTCTCTTCCTTCTTCTCACCCAAACAAAATATTACAGATATTCTCATACTACAACTACGCTCCGTTTGATCATTTCAGGATTTACCCACATTGAAATGTGCAGCTCTGGCTTGTTTAATTTCTCTACTGAATAAAATTCACCTGTGAGGAAGCACCACAAAGCATAATGACAATCTATATTTCCACGCCCATTTTTGTACAGGATATATATATATATATATATATATACATATATATATATATATATATATAAAATCCCAAGACCATTTTAGACATGGTTTCCACTATCTCAAGTTCCCTTTGCTTGCGTTCTCCCTCCCTCCTCCCCTCCCTGATGCAGAGATCTGTTATCTCCTGGAAGAGGTAACAGAGCCTTAATGTAGAAGGGGCCCTGAAGACATGAACTCCACCCTTTGCCTTCCCAGAGGGAACTCAGACCCATATTACCATATGGTCTCTCCAAGGAAACAGGAGCAAGTAACAGGAGAGATGAACTGGTTTCCGGTTCACTGCTCAGAAGCCAGATTTTTCTTAACTCCTTTCTGTCAGGGAGATAAGAATTAAGGCAGCGGTTTTCCTCCCATCTCTCTGATGGGTCTGAATCCATGCACACCTCTCCAGTCCATGAACAGTGAAAGGCTGAGTGGCCTTTCCTGGCAGAGCCCTTCTGGGCCCTGGAATTGGCTGGGCTGCCTTTCCTTTGGACGGCTGGTCGTGAACAAGAGCAGTTGAGCTTTAGGGTCTCGTGTGCCCTTGTGTATCTGCTGGATGACACCTAGTGGGGTTACAGGTTATCTGGGCCATCGGTGGAAGGGCCTTTAATGCCCCAGCTGAAGGATGTCTCAGTTACCAGTCGAACAGCTTCCTGTGGCCTGTTAGGAACTCTGTACTGGAATGCTTGTGTGTTCTAATGTTCAGGAAATGGCCCTTTGTCCTTTATTCTTCTGAAGGGCAGGGCAGGATCCACCCCTAGCACTACCTAGGGTTGTATCTAGGCAGAGTGACCCAAAGGCAGAGTAGCCATTGGGTAGAAGCCTGATTAGTATGCTCTGGGCTTTCTCCTTGTCCTGCCCATCAGAGCTGTGGCTGGCGTTGTAGCCTTCATATAATATGGCATCCCCAAAGGAAGCAATAGGCTATTTTGTTCTATACTCCTGTGGTGCTCAGACCAGGAGTTTTATATTCACAAATTCATTCTGATGATTCTCTGATAGTGTGTCTATTTTTTTTTTTTTTTTTTGCAGATGGGAGAGAGGTGGGCGGGGAGGGAGAGGAGGCTATTTTCCCAGAATCACACAGGCCAGAGGCAGATAAGTGCCAGGTTCTTAAAGCAATCTGTGAGCTGAAAACTCCCAGCTAAAGACACTCTTGTTGACCTCCAAGGAAATCCATCAAACTGACATTTAATGAAAGCAATCGATTATCGCCTGTTGGCCCAGAGGAGCCACTGGGCTTCGGCTAATCAGTATTACCGATATTTTGAATCTAAAGAGGTAATGAGCGTTCACAGACAGCCATGAAACAGGGGAGTGGAAAAGAGAGAACTCCAGAGGTAGCGGAGGGATATACCATCAGCTATGGATTTAACCCTCTCAGCCTGCATTACTCTGCATCAGGAAAGTTACTTCACCCTATATGTTCAGATGGTTTGAAAAAAAAAAGAATTCCCTGGTATAAAAGGCTTCCACTATGTTGGATGGAGATTTGAACTTGTTTCATTCTTGCAGATTTCTTGAGGTATGCGGGTGTGGGGGAGGATCAGCTCACTGTGTTCTGGTGTATGGTATGAATTTTCTACCCTTGGTGAGTCTCTGGTCCCTGCTTGGCTGTTCATTTGGGATTTCCCTTTGTCAGCTTGGAAATTAACCCCTGTTCTGGGCTCAGCCTGCATTTTTTTAGACCCAGTGTCTTCGTAACTTTCTACTACTTATTTTGGTAGAGTACACTTTAGTAACTTCCTGAATAAAGGCAACACTGGAATAAAATTTCCTACGCAATGATCTATTTTTTACTATTCTTTCTTTTTTATACAAAAGGTGAATTTATTGGAGAAGTAGACAGCGAGTTGGTCTCCAGGGACATAGTGCAGATTTGGGAGCTAACACTGTGCCTCTTCATTATTCTTATATGACTGAGTGGATATAGAGCTCTGGATAGAAGAGTGATTTCCTTTCAGATTTGACCAATTAGTTCATTGTTTTCTTCCTTCTGATGTTGATACTATTGGATCTGGAATCATTCAATTAGAACCAGGAATTCTTGATTAAAAATAATTATATATATATTCATTTTTTGTGATTGCCTCTTTCTCCTGTCTTCCAAAATTTTAAGATTGTGTATTTGTTGTTGTTGTTTCAGTCTGGGAAATTATATTTTCAATGTGGAGGTTTTTTTTCTTTCATTTGTTCTTTCGTCTGTTTGACTCTCCCTGGGTCTTTCAAATTCTGGTCCTTTAGGTAATGAATAGTTTGTGATTTTTTTTCACTTTTTTTTCCTTTTGTGCTCCAACTTTTTCCTCTCAGTTTGATTTTGAGAGGAAATGGGGACTTCCAACCAACTTGGTTGTTCTACCCTTTAATGAGATTCTTTAATATATAATGTTACATCTATCTGCAGTTCTAAGTCACATTCTCCAGAGCATTCTGTGTTTTCTTAATTGGACCCCTGCCTCATGAAGATGCTTTTGGCTTGTATACCTCAAAGGACCAATGGTGTTTGTCAAGTTCCATCTCCTCATGGGCTACTTTTCCATCCAGGTGGCTTTTTTTCCCTGTTTGCTCTGGTCCATGGCATTCTTGTTAGAAGCTTTGCTCATGTCTGGTGACCCTTAGCTATCCGCTTCTGCTAAAAATAGAGTGGGGTGTGGGAAAGCTAACAGTTGATGAAAGCTCTGAGCTTTTTACGAGCTCGGATGGGGTGGGTGCTGGAAAACCCGTCTCTCCCACTCTCACCAGCATCTTCACACCCTGTACCTGGAGGAGTGAAATTCTCCCTACAGGAGCTGCTTGCTGACATCCTGTTGACCTGCACAGGAGCCGGAGGGGAGGCTGGCGGGGGGGGGGGGGGGGGGGGCGTGTCTCAATTCACAATGAAGCAATCCTCGGTGTCGTTTTCAGCACCTGGCCTGTGGACAGCTCCAGCCCAGCCCCTGTGGAGAAGACGGCTGAGCTGATGCCCCTGTGAGAGGGACTAGCTCCCTGCAGGATCTGGGATCCTTCACTTACATACAACTGAACTCCAACTTCTGTCCACAGAGGTAAATCACCGCAGGTGTGCGAGCTTTGGGAGGGTCTGTGGCTCTCTCCTACGGCTGGCCTCAGAATCAGCATTTCTTGTCCAATATTGTTAGGTGTCACTTCTACCTACTGTGCCACCCACGGGAGGTAACACCCCTTCCCTCCTTGTCATTCCCAGCTCATTGAGCTTTGAAAAAAGAGCCCTTCATACTAATTAGATGTGGTTTAAAACTAAAAGTGGAGCTGTGGCTCAAGGGGTAGAGTGCTTGCCTTGAGCAATAAAGCTCAGGGACAGAGCCCAGACCCAGAGTTCAAGCCCCCAGGACTAACACACACACACACACACACACACACATCAAACTTCTAAGCTAAAATGACATGTCACACACAGAATAAGCATTCTTACTTCAAAAGGGAGAAACACAGACAGGAGTAAAGAAGAATTGATCCTTCCTATGCCTCTCGGCACACCCTGGCCTCTCCCTGGGCTCTACCAAAATGCTACCATCTCCCAACTGGACATGCAGCCACCAGGAAGGCATTGAGCACACAGGTGGTGCTCAGATTGTGTGTGTGAGAGAAGAAAAATGACAAACACCTGCTCTTTTTATACTCTGCTCTTAAAAGCATTTTTGAGGGGGTCTTTTTTGCTGCATTTTCTTGAGTCACATGGTGGAAGATTCTCTGGTAGTTGACTTAGCTATGACAGTTCCTTCCTTAAGATAAGATAGTAGTTGTGATATTGTTGTAGAAACCGTATTCTGTGTTCATGATCAAAGGAGATATTTCATGATTAACACTCCCTTGTCCACCCAAAGCCAACACACACACACATACACATACACACACACACACACATACACACACACACACAAGTATTATGTAGGCTATATTAATAAGGAAAAGGCAAATTGTGTTTAAGAAGTGAAAGACATCACTGAGGTACCAGTGGCTGTCAGCCTAGCTATTTGGAAGGTCAAAACTGGGAGGACTGAGGTTCTAAGCCAACCCAAGCAAAAAGTTGGGGAGAGCCATCTCTGCCAAGATCTGGGCAAAGTGGCACACAGCTGTCATGGAAGGTGAGGTGGGAAATGTGACTAGGAGAAATCACAGTCCAAGATGGCCTGGGCAAAAAAAAGCAAGACCCCCATTTCAACAATAACCTGAGCAGAAAATATGCTTGGCTGTCTGGCTTAGTGATAGAGTACCTGTCGAGCAAGTGTGAAGCCCTGAGTTCAAATCCCAGGACTGCCAAAAATAAAGAGAAAGCTGTGGGAAGTACTTAAATACGGTAAGTCGAGACAGCTACATGGGAAATGCACAGTACGGTGAGACCTTGAGGCAAGGCCAAGCCAGGAACAGGACACAGGAGAACGTTTCCATTCTTGGAGTGCCCAGAGCACAGGAAGCCAAGAGCGCAGGAGGAGCTGGATCAAGCTGGAGTTCCAGCTGAGACTGCACTGAGAATGTGCCATCTCGGTCACCTTGAAAATACCTCCACCTTCTGCTAAGAGGATTGGAACAAGAAAAATCTATAAAGAGTAGCTAGGAGATGCGGGGTTGCACACAGCTCACTGGGGTCCAGCTTGGCATGGAGCCAGAGGGAGAGCCTTGGTGGGAAAAGGAGGAAGCAGTAATTGGAAACATTTGTCCCCATATAAAAAGGCAACCAGGCAACCATGACTTTCTGGCTATGTTGCCAGGCTGTACTTCCTGCTATGTTTTATTCCAGTTCGTGTGGAGAGCCAGCTTTGATTATTATGGCTATCTGTTGTGGGATCTTTATTGTTTCCAGAGAGTGTAAAGCAGACATTTTATGATGTCCATCACTGAATCACATTATTTCCAAACTGCATATGAATTAGGTGATATGACACTCACTTCGTAGAAGAATAAAAAGAGTTTGAGAGCAATTAATAAATTGCCCAAGGTCAGATGGCTAAGAAGTCCTGGAAATAGAATCCAGATCAACTTCCTTCCTCCGCCTGTGCTTTCACAGGTTTGGTTCAAAGAAGTTTTTCCTCTGTTCCAGGCAGTTCCTTGCAGATTCACCTGGGCCATTCTAATACACTGTAGGGATGGATGTGTGGTTGGAAAAGATGTGGAATGCAAAAAAAGATGCAATGAAAATAGCAATGAGAACATTGTGTCAGTGTTTGCAAAATGCATGTAAGCACAAAATGAATGCTTACATGGGGTCTTTCATCACGTAACAGATTGCACGTTTTTTTTTTCCATATTCAATTCTAGACATAGCTACCTATAATGAAAGGATCTATTTGTGTAGAAAAACTAGAATGGTTATCTACATAGCCCTCCTTGGCTGGACCTGTTGGATAGTTAGTGTACAAGAGGAGGGAGGGGAATTTGATTTTCACAAAAACAAAAGGCGGAACAGATTAGAATGGCATGATAAGGCTCAGCCGCTCCATTTTTCCATTGCTCCCCAGAATTGTCCATCTCTGTGACTTCTTTCCCTTGTGATAAAATTTAGAAATAAAGTACCAAGTAGATTTTTATTGAAATACCAGAAGTTTTCTGTTTACCTGGGCCAGAAATTCAATATTTTTTTTTTGCCAGTCCTGGACTTGAGCTCAGGGCCTGAGCACTGTCCTTGGACTTTCTCAAGGCTAGCGCTCTACCACTTGAGCCTCAGCACCACTTCCAGCTTTTTTCTATGTATGTGGTACCGAGGAATCGAACCCAGGTATTCATGCATGCTAGGCAAGCACTCTACCACTAGGCCAAACTCCCAGCCCCAGAAATTCAATCTTATTCTACAATCTGTCATCATTCGTACTTGTTACCTGTAGACACATGCTATATGAGTCCCTGGTCCTCTAGATTCCAAGCAGCTAGTAACTACCAGAGCATGGTCAGAGTAACATGTGCTGTGTATTTCAAGAGTTATGGATTTGGATGCCTTGGGGGAAGAAATAAAGCATAGAAGTCTGATGGGTTCTTCTCATTTCCCTTCAAAACCTTCCAAGCCTTTGGCAATAAAGGTGGGTTGTAGCGGCTCTGTTTATCCTCAACTTTTGGTCGATTTTGTCATTTTCCATATTTATATCTGGTAATTTGGGCACTCCTCAAACAATGCCCTAACAAATGAGATCAATTTTCCTCTGAAATGGGGTGGGTGTGTGTGTGTTTAAAGAAATTACAGCCATCCCAGACTCATGTTCTTAGGGAGGAAACAGTGCACTTGGCAATTTTCATCGCTTCTGGTTGTGATCAGATTGGATTTCAGGCAGTCATCTTCCAGCGATGCCCTAATTAAGACGAACAGATATTGTGAGCTGGCCTGTTTAATCAGTTTCCCATCTGTTGTAATCATGTTTATGCGCAGGAGCTGGGTTGTTTTTTTTTTTGTTTCTTTTTGCTTGGCTTGGACTGTAGCTAACATCAACAGAACAAGGCAATCACTTTTGAGAATCCCAAATCCTAGCAGAATACACAAACAGGACATTTGTGCTGCTGCAAGGGTCCTCTTAGACTCAGCACAATCCTCCACCACTTCACGCTTACTTTCTTTCATTGTGTGTCAGTAACCCTTCACCCTTACCTGTGCCATACTCTGGGGAGCACCCCCCCCGCCATGCATGTATGACTAAGAATAATGACTAAATCATTGGTGGCCTGAAGAAACTCTCAACAAATAGGCATCTAAGAAAGCCATGTCTCTTGTTATTTAGGGTAGAGTGCGAAAGATGGCTGGCTTGTTTTGCTGGTTCAATAGAGATAAGAGTCTCTAGGATTTGTCTACCGAAGCCGGCTTTAAATCTCAACCCTGAACGTTCAGCCTTCTGAGAAGTGAGGCTTCCAGGTATGGATGCAGAGTGGCTATGATCAATCCATTATTTGTATCTCTATGGTAGCCCGTGCTATATTGATTTCCTGGTTAATCATGGAGCAGACCAAAGAGAGGTTTCCGATTAACACAAGTGTGAGTGGACTGATAAAGCACTACGCTGTACCGGTGAGAACACATCCAGCAGTGTTGAAATGGCATCACGTCCTGCAGCCCCTGAAGGAGCTGCAAACATGCTCCTTCAGAGTGACATTGTCCCAGAAGAGATGTACTCTTCACCTGACTGAAGTAACTGCATTTATTTTATTATTTTTTGCCAATCCTGGGGCTTGAACTCAGGGACGCAGTTGTAAATCCTTCCCTACCTTGTGCCAGGGGCATGGGTTTTTACCACGTGTTCAAAGCTCATCATCACCCCTGATGGCACTCGCTCCATTCTGGGCCTGGCACCTAGAGCCACGTGTGACCTGACGCGTGGGCTTCCTCTCGAGAGGGGGCAAAGAAGCTGACAGAGAATGCTGGAACCTTGCTGGCACACTGGCAGTCGTGTAACTAAACATACCATCTGGTGCCCACATTCTGGCTTCGGTGTGGGGGTGGAGGTCTTCAGCGAGGGGGGGGGAAATGACAGCAAGGTGAGACGGGTGCTGTAGCGCCAGTATTACTCAGCTCTGCCCTTCACGTTCAGATTTCATCCAGGTGTGGCATCCATATCCACTGGCATTGAACAGTAATATTAGAAATGGCTGTGATAGGGCTTTGCCTCTGAGACTCTCGTGACTGGGTAACTGAGGGGAGGTCCTAGACCCTCACAGCCCTGGAAAGCACCGCTCTTGTTTTTAAAACTCCTGTAGGAGCCTGCATATTTTAGCTACTTGGGAGGCAGAGATTAGGAGATTTGTGGTTTGAGGCTAGCCTGGGCTGCCATAGGGGGCCAGTGAAGAGAAGAATAAGGACTGGAGGTATAGTTCAATGGTTGAGTTGCCTGCACAGCAAAGCCTCAGGACCACAAAAACAAACACCACGCCAACCTCCTTCATTGGCTTTTTATTGCTGAAAGTACAAAGATATAGATTGATGAACCAGGATGTGTATAAAAAAGCAACCACACAGAACTGGTTAGTGGAATAGAGACTTCTATTCTCAGTGTTAAAACATTTATTTGGACTTTTTTTTTTTGCCAGTCCTGGGGACTGAACTCAGGGCCTGAGCACTGTCCTTGGGCTTTCCTCAAGGTTAGTGTTCTACCACTTGAGCCACAGAACCAGTTTTGGCCTTTTCTATGTATGTGGTACCGAGGAATCAAACCCGGGTCTTCATGCATGGTAGGCAAGCACTCTACCACTAGGCCAAACTCCCGGCCCCTTGGCAATCATTTGGATGGGAATATCTTTTCCCTGGTTGTTTTTAAGATTTCATTTTTATTTGGGGGCTTTACAGTTTTACTGTGAGTCTAGTTCATTTTTGCTCTTGGTGATATAGAAGTCTGAACTTAGGGACCCAAACTTATAGGGTTGGCAATCTACCACTTAATTTATGCCTCCAGACTGGTTATTTTTTTGTTGGAAATGGAAACTTATAAGCATTTCTTACCATGCTGGCTTTGAACCTCAGTTATGTGGCTCTCAGCCTCCTGACTAGTTTTGGTTATAGATGTGAGCCGCTAGCACCTGATAATTAGAATGAATACTCAGTCTTGTACCAATTCCATAAAATTCGAATATATTATCTTTGAAATAATTTATTTGTGCGTTGTGTTATTCATTTTAGATATTGGAGTGATATTTAGAGATTGAGATTTTTCATTTTATCTTCCATCTCTAATATTTTTGCATGCTATTCTTTCTTTACCTTTTCTTCAGTGCTGTCTTCTCTTTAGTTTGGCAATTCTTTCCTCCATTGTGTTTAACATGCTCTGTCCTTCAGTTTTCCCAAGCATTTCTCTTACATCCTGTTTTCCATTGTGATTGTTTTCCCTTCTTTTGTCTTTTAACATACACACTCTGTCTTTTTAACAAACGCGTTCTGTCTTTTTGCCATGTGTCTTTATTGATACAAATGCATTATTTTGCTCTGTAAATCTGCCTCCTTGTGACACCAGTTTTTCCTTCTGACATCTTTAATCTCCCCAGTGTTTCCTTTCCTTATGGAGTCTGTAATCTGGGATTATTAGCTCCGTGAGAATCTCATATGGGAAAAAGTTGCCAAAGAGTGCTCCCAAGTTTGTTTGTGCCAGGTACCCTGGAAATGTTCCCATGACATGACCAGATTTTTAAAACTTTTATGGTGAGCTCTCACTACTGACATTTCTAAGTCTTTGAAAATTGAGAAAATGCCCATGTGAGCCCCTTTCTCTGAGAGAATTGGAGCAGAGCGGAAGGAGGGAAGGAAGGAGGGAGGGAGGGAAGGAAGAGGGAAGGACAGAAGGAAGGAAAGGAAAGGGTCTCTGGGGCTGGGGGTGGAGTGAAGCACCACCCTCTGCCACCGCTGGTGCTTTCGAATGGAGCCCATCAGTAGCTGGCACGCTGCACATTGAAAAACCTGGAAGGAAGACAACCTTATCCTTGCCAAGAAATAAATAAATAAAACCAGCATTCCAACACAGGCAACAAGTATCAGCTTGTATTCCAAAGGACAGGGGGCTGTGAAGCCCACATTCCGTACCTAACAATCTGCAAATGTACAAGCTGCTCGGGTGTGTGTGTGTGTGTGTGTGTGTGTGTGTGTGTGTGCATTCATCAGCAGTCCCACAGGTAATATCAAACATGGAGGAGGTGGCCAGGCTGGTTTGTCTTGAGATTGGTTGACATCGATTGTTGACAGCTGCCTTCTGTCTGAGTTCTTGCATGCCTTTTTCTCTGCACACATGTATTCCCCCGCCCCCGGCCCCCCTCTTCTTCCCCAACCACTCATCTTACAGAGGCCTCCATCAGATGGGTGTTGATGGACAGTTTTGAGTGGCAGGTGGTGGCCATAGAACCGCTTTTCATTCCCATAATGCATTCTTACTAAATAGTATTAATGATAGTGCATAAACACAAATCCTTCACTGGGTTTTATTTGTTCCTCCCAATAAAGTTACTTAAGGATAGCCAAGCACATGCAGCTCATGAGCCATTTAATAGAACTTCCCTTCTGGGAAAAGTTGTCGTGCAGCACCAAGGAATAGAAGCCAGGGCCTCAAGCACGCCAGTTAAGTACTCTACCACGAAGCCACCTTCCCAGCGCTGTCGGGATATTTTAAAGGCATACATCATCTGCTTAAGGAAGGATGGTTGGATCGAGGATTGGGCCTTGAGTAAGAGGTGGAGTGGACCCTATGCTTGGTTTCAGGACAGAGATCACTGTCTCTCTCTGTCATGGCCACCTTTTCCTGCCTCATCTCCTTTCTAGCTACACCCACTGTACACCCTGGCAACCCAGCTTTGCACACCACTTTCTGTCTCAACCCACTTGGCTGTCTTCTTCTCCCTTTGATTCAGCTCCACCGAGTTTTCTGTCTACCAAAGGTCCACCCCTCTTGTCTACCTGGTACACTTGGTGACTGGTCATTGCACAGCCCAGGAGCTCCCACGACCAGCGAGCACGCTGATGTGGTGGTGTGCCCGTGGCTGGGTATGGTTGCCCTTCAGGTCATGGGGCTCTAGCCTGGGGTGCTCACCCTGGGCCCTGGGAAGAGGTCTGGGAACAGTTCTCATGATCAGACGACTCCCCCGACTCATATTGTCAAGATACCAATCTCCCCTCTCCCCTTTCTTTCCCTGTCAGGTGGCAGGCTGTGCCAGGGCACCTGGAGAGACCCAGCCAACAGGAGGTTGAGCTGGAAATGCGATCCTTTTCATTGCATTGGACGTGCTGTGGTCTCTGTGTCAGGCGGCCTGCGTGAGGAAGGGCAGTTTCTTCGCCCTGCCTGCAACTTCTCTGACCTCCTGATACTCGTGCAGACTCCAAAAGCCCTCCGTCGTACAAACACGCTCTGTGGCAGGGGTTCCGTGAGAGGCAGCGAGATGAGCCGTTTAGCAATGCTGAAGATGAGACTTGTAGTTATCAAAGTTAGTTTATTCTTGCCTACTGGGGACAAGCTTAAAACCCTGTGTATGCACCACGTCTGGTGGCACATGCTTATAATCTGAGCGCTCAGGACATACCATGAGATAGAGCCTCCGCTAGTTCCTCCTTGCCTCTGGGGCCAGCTTTGCAGGTCGAGTCACCTGAAAAGGTAGGATACAGGGTATTTAATCCATTCTGCCTAAAACCAGCTTCGTGCTAAAAGATTTTCCTTTATTCCAATTGCAAAATGATTACGTGCTCATTGAAGACAGAACACCTAGATAGAATATAGAGGGACTTACTAGGAAGGAAAATGGCCCAGAGAAATATTTCGCCACCACTTCCGTCGATCTGGATTCTTAAAGCAAATCAGGTCACGTTGTGTGTGGCAGGGACGCCCAGACTTCGTCTCTTCTCGTTTGATGTACGATGGCCAATCTCCATGGTGATCATATATTCTTCCCCAAGATCACTATTCAAAACTGCACAAACATTCCTTCAGAGGGTACAGTCTGAGTCCTGAAAACCACGTTTCTTCTCAGTAAGCATTCCAGTCGCACAGCTCTTACATTAGCAGTAGCCAGTGGCTGTGGAGCTAGAAAAGCAATCAAACTCTCTTAAACTCTCGAGTCTCCATTTGAATTCTAAAAAAAAAAAATACTATGCCATTTTACAACCCCCCCACCCGTCACCTAATTAGCACAATTTACACTTTAGAGAGAGGACTACACTTGATGGCATCTTGGCAGGGATCCTTAGAAGTGGTTAGACTGAACTGTGATGTAAAGGATAGATCTCAGCACATAGGGAACTCCATTTGGGGACAGAGGCCTGGAAGAACATTGGACAGAGTACACCGCCATCAATTCTTTTGTGTCTTAGCTCCTGCTATGCATGATAAAGATTCCACCCCATCTGTACCAGAGTGATAAGACACCATGGGGACATGCTTGCAGATGGCTCTGGTTAGAAAACAATAAATAAAAAGTCCATAAAGAACGCCTTAATTAAGTCTTCCTTCCATTCGTATTAAAATTCAGTGATGATTACTATGGAATGTGTACTCGAAAACAAATCACAATTTCATGAGGCTCCCCCTGCCTGCCTTATGAGGAGAGCTTAGTCATTTCACTGTAGTTTGATAGATGGAAGAGTATGTGAAAATCTCCAACCTGCCCTTGGAATGGCGGATCACTAAGCCTGACACACACAGAGAATGTGGTGGAAGTTGGCCAGTTAAAAATAATGCCACTTGCCAGGCACCAATGACTCACACCTGTAATCCTAGCTACTCAGGAGCTGAGATCTGAGGATCTTCCAGGATTTCATCCATCCCCTTACAGAAAGGGCATAGAATTTTATAGAATCTATACATTCCTTCCTGTCTAGCTTACTCATTTTCACATTACCTCACACAATGCAATGAATCTGTAAATATCACACCAGATGGCTCAAGGAATAATGATGACTGTGCATGTTCAAGAGAGGCACAATATTAATCAATCAACACCTTTTTTTTTTCTTTCTCTTTTTGTCATCCATCTTAGGGCTTGAAATCAGTGCCTGGGTGCTATCCCTGAATTTTTGTTCTCAAGGCTAATTTCTCCCCTACCACATGAGTCACCGCTCCACTCCCTCAATCCACATCTTTAGAATAGTTTCTGTTGTTGGCCAAGTCCGTAGATGGAGAAGCTCAATCATACACACACACACACACACACACACACTGTGTGTATGAGTGTGTGTGTGTTTCCTCGCTCTGTGGTATTCTATCAGATGGCAACTAGAAATTTGCTAGGAATTCTTAAGGTTTAAAAACTCCAGGGAGATGACATAGGATAATTTATTCAATAATGTAAGCAGTGGAGAAAAAATAAGCCATTTTATAAGAATACTGAGCATTTTGTGATAAATGTAACACTCACTGATATAAATCCATATAAAATTTGACATCCAAGGAAAGGCAAGGCTGGAATAGAAGTGAGACCATATACATACATATCAGATTGTAATAACTCACGTTGATTACATTTACGGCATACCTTGCATTGGACACTTTAACAGTATAAGACTGCTTTCACTGTTTCTCCAGTAAAGACATTGAACGTAGAGACTGTTCAAAAGGCATGCTAGAGGGTCCACACTTCTGGGTTGAGGATTTGACCCTGGGTTTCTCTGACCCCAGGCTCCCCTGCCTCCTTGCCTTGGTTTTCCGGCTTTCAGCCCACAACCTCCCCAGACTTACATTCCTTATGCTCCCATGGATTTTGGCTTTCTGGATTCTATTCCAATGGAGTTGTTCAGCTCCAACAGAGATATCACGAGCACTGTTGCTTCTGATAGCCTAACCATTGTCCAAAGCAGTCTCGGCATATGTGTGTCCTTCTAATGAATCACATTAGGCAGTCACATGAAAATGACCCTTTCCTACAGAACTGTGGCATGCTTACAACCGACTGACGAGTGACTCCGTGTCCAGCCTCGGGCTCGTGGTCCTGAGATCTCAGGATGATTGCATTTCTTGCCTTCTCGTGAGCCATGACCTCTTTTCTTCCCACCTCTGCCCCTTTCCCTTCCATTACTCCTGTTTTGGGGTCTTTCCATAGCTCCTCGAGGAGCCTGTCTTTCCATTTCTCTATCTCCTTCCCTCCCTCTCCCTCTCCCCTTCTCCTTCCCTCCCTCTCTTTTTCCTCCTCTCCCTCTCCCCCCCCTCAGTTCTTTTCGGTACTTGCATTTGCAAGGTTCTGGATGAACGGATCCTTGGGGTGAGACGATGCCCCCTCACTTTGTGCTGTTGTTGTGATTTGGGGGTTGGGCCTCACCCCCCCCATGATAACCCCATCTCCCCATGTCTTCAAGGAAAAGTTATCAGGTGAGTCTTTTTAATGGATGGAGACTCTGCTGTCTCTCTCCAGCCTTCTGAGCCTTACCTCCCAACCTCAGGGGGTCCACATCAAACTTGCCTTCTGTCCTCCTGCGTCCCCTCATTCAAATAAATAAACAGAATATATGGCATTTCCACCCAAGGCAGCAGGACAAGACAACCCATTTCATGCTTCAGCAACCCCACTATGGAAACAAATATAGATTTTTTTTCTTCCAAACGCCTTTAGGTTATAAGGCAAGTTGATTAAGGCCTCCCTTTGAGCCCCAGTGGAGAAATAAACAGATGATGGAATGAACTCTTAGAGAAAAGGGTTATATCAAATCAGTTTGACATAAAGCATATTTCTCGCAGATGGGCCATGCCAGCCCACCCCGTGAGCAGGAGAGATGAAAGCCGGGTGGGCTTTAGCTTCCTGTTAGCCACGAATAAATTAAATCATGTCCTTTTCTCCTCTTTAACTGCTCCATGGTAAATTCAATTTCCATGTGGACATGTCAGGTACTTTTTATAACGGAAGAGTTAATAAATTGCATTTCCCCCTTCCTTTTATTAGACGAATGTAGTCCTAGCCTTTCCCTCCATCTTTTCCCTCCTCTCACATCTCGTATAATAACTGAGAGGCCAAACTAAACATAAAAAAGCGGAGGAGGGGGTAAGGGTGACATTTGTGTGACCTCTGAGAGATTGCAGGATTGCTGGTCACGGAACTCTGGATTCGGCCCCGATACTTCCTGAGTGCAGTGATTTGTTGGAAAAAAGCCCGATTTCCCCAGCTCCTGAGTCGAGTCCGTTCATGTCTTGGTTCAAGGTAGAGCTAGCTGTGTGGCAAAGGCAAAGTCTCCGTGGCTTAGCAGAAAAAGGCATTTACTTCTGCAGAATTCCTTCAAGAGTTGGGACCACAGGCAGGGTGGTGTGTTCAGTGCTAAGAATCCAGACTGGCAAAGAGGGGGTGCAGCCTGTTTCAGCCTGAGGGCTTTGCAGCTGTCTTGGTGCTCACTGACTTCCAGCCTGGGGGAAGAGGGCCGGGAGAAAGGAAAGAAGTGCAAAGGCAGTTTTCTGTGGAAAGCTGGTGGTGGAGATGTGTAAAATGTTCTCAGACAGGAACCCCTAGCTTGGAGATCTTTACCCTGGAGGTAAAGGCTAGTCAGTGCCTGGTTTCTAGGGTTTGGAGATTTTCATCTCAGGTCCTTGGGGATGTAGATAATTATTATTCAACTGTATAGATTATTCAACGATATTCTTAAACTAGATAATGATTATTAAACTATATTAATTATGCAACTTATGTGCTTAAACTGGATGGTTGTTATGAATCTGTACTACTCACATGTTTTATCATGTGCAAACTTTTGTTGGGTTCATTTTGCAGCCCTAGTTTTTTAATTACACGGTTTATGGTTGTTTTACGTTGTTGTAGGAAAGGATTGGCAGTTTGTATCACAAGATTACTATTGATCAATTTTCTAATCAGATGAATTAAGCCCTGAACCAAGTGATTCTCCCCATCCCCACCCCTTCCTCTTTTGTTCTCCAAGATGTGGATGTGTTTGCATAAATCCACAGCTGAGTGTCTGTTGTTTTGTCTTCTTAGCTGTGTCAGGGATGACAGGTGATGGTCTTAAGCATAAACTCCATTTTTTTTGAAGTGACAAGAATAAAAATGTCTTCATACTTCCTTCTTTACATGCGCATTAGTATAGCTTTTCCTTTCAGAAGTAGGAGAACCAGAAAATTCACCAGACAAGGCATGTTTTCAGATCAGCTTGATTTCTTCATGTTCATCATTAAGAAATTGTGATGTGCTATCAAAGGGTGTCACAATTGCCATAATGCCTGTGAGAACTTCTCATCAAAAGCTGCTTAAAAAATACTCAGCCAAACAGAAATTTTCTCACTGGAGGGAAAAAGTTTCCTTAAGATAATCTGGTTGCACTGGTGGCTTATGCCTGTAATCCTAGCTGCTCAGGAGGCTAGGCTCTGAGGATCCTAGTTCGAAGCTAGCCCTGGCAAGCTGAAAGCTATCTCACTCCCATCAGAAACTGCTGAGGGCTGCAATTGATTGAGCATTGCTATTGGAGTTATTGTAGCATGGTAATAAGCATGTGTTTGCATCTGGAGACACCTTGGATAATAGATTAAGGTTGGCTTTTGTGCCTGGCAATGTGAAATCAGGCATTTTCTACTGGCATACTATCTGTAACCTTCAGTAGGATGTCTACAAAAATCCAGATGGCTTTGGGGCATGAGAACTTGGGAGATGAGTATTATAACTCTTCTGGGAACATCTAGTATGGAAAGTTCACTGCTGGCAAGGCCTACACCGCTGTTGTCTAGACAAATCCTGTAAAAGGCCGCGTAGACCTACGTTCAGGTGGTGTTGAAAACACTTCAAGTAACCTGCCAGTAGACTCAAGAGAACACACAATTTAGTAGGGGGGATGTGTAGGGAAATGAATAATTGTTGTGACAACCATGAAAGGAAAGGGTCCCACATGAACAAACCATTCTTACTTTTCACGAATATTGCCTACATTGTTGACTCTGTTTTAGCTATCACTCATACTGTATATCAGTGTGATGTAATGTGGTAAAAATGTATCGCAAGAATGAATTACTATGTACAGATGAGTTTTATGTGGGGTGCGTGTGTGCGTGCGTGTGTGTGAATGCACACGTGCCAGTCTTAGGGCTTGGCTTCAGGGCCTTAGCGCTGCCCTGAGCTCTTCTTGTTCAAGGCTAGTGCTTTATCACTTGAGCCACACCTCCACTTCTAGCTTTGTGGTGTTATTTGGAGACGTGGGCTGGCTGGATGCCTGGGCTGGCTGTGAGCTGTGATGCTCAGATCTGGGCCTCCTGCGTGGCTGGGAGGACAGCTGTGAGCCACCAGAGCCTGGTGAACCTTACGGGCTGGACGGGTGCTTGTTCACATCCCTCCCTATGTGGGTTGATAACCGCATGCGATGCCTCCCAGAGCCATTGGCTTAGGCCTCATTTTGGTTTGTTTGTGTACACACGTAGCTTCCTGCCATTCTTTGAGTAGGAGAAGATGAAGCATAGACTTCCTAGCTGGGGAGGAATCAGAGACGTTTCCCTTCCACATAGAACGCTCCACGCTGTCAATGTGGCCACTGGACCACCCAAAGGAGTGTGTGCCATGAATCTTGCTACAACACACACACACACACACACACACACACACACACACACACACACCGATCAAAATTGCCACGAATGGGAACGTCTAAATACTGCAGTGCTGTTAATGACCAAGTCAGCCGACTCTGACCCAACCCAAGTCACTCCATGAATGACAGCCACAAGAGGCAGATCTTTCGAGAGCCCTTCTGTCTACAAGCCGAGGAAGGGTGCTATTGTCTCCACGACAAGGTTTAGTCTCCCATTTAAATGTCATACTCTGCTTTCACTGCAATTTATGGGCAGTCTTAATTTCCAAATGTGAAATCACTCATCTTAAGGAGACACGCATTATCTATTTGCTTTAGCGTACCTCAGGGGGAGAAGCCAGTGTGTGTTGAAAATTCAATTAGCAGTCGCAACAATGGTGATTAAAGAGATAAAATCATCTGGCTAGGGATTTATTTATTTATTTTTCCATCTCATTTCTTAGGGAGTCAATGTAGCTTGAAGTAAAGTTTCATTCTAAATGAGTATTCGACATTGTATCACCAAGAAAGTCTGTATTACTCCCTTTTCTGTGTGATGATGGGATTCTCTCTAGCACACATGAGCTGTTTGAGTCATTGAAAAGACTTGTTAGAATAGAGGATAGAAAAATGAGGATTCGTTTTATTACTAGAAAATTATCTTTTCAGAGAGGCAAGCTGAGCTGTTCTCTAACCCATGAGCCAAGGCCAGAACCAGGGCTAGGAACAACCAAAATGTAGAAACTGCCTTTGATCTGACCTTGAAAACGGTGGGACAGTTGACACAATGGCTGAAGAGGGAGATGAAGGCCTCTCCGCCTCATACTGTCACTGCATCAGAATCATCCAGTATTTGCTACGGCAGCTCTTCTGTGTGGTTAGCATAACGCATGGAACTATAATATTCATTTTTTTGAACTTAGGGGTAGAAATTTCTGAGGACGTTTTCAGTAAGACTATAAGCCTGTAAGTAGCATCTCTCTTTGTCCACTAATGTCTGTTTAGGTGATATTAGCAGAAACTTGGTCCAAGCAACCCGCGTATAAGTGACTATTAGATTTTGAAATCTAGAGTTCTTTCCTTTGTCCCCTAAATTTGTGTCTTCCCATACAGGAAATGGCTTTTGGTACAATTGAGGGTTAACTAGCCAAGGGCAGTGGATAACTGGCTGCTGAAATATCTAGGGGCCTGGAAGCTGCTTTGAGGAGCTTGTAAGCTCAGGGGCGACTTTAAGTTTCTACATGCTGAAGCCCGTTCTTCTGCTATTCGACGGCATGGCAATCTCAGCAAATACTTCCAGCTTTCTTCCTACTTAGACATACCAGTTCCTAAGGCCTCCAGGCTCTCAGACATGGTAGAGGACGTGGAAGGACTCTGTTCCTTTTATTTATTTACTTACTTACTTATTGGTGGTTGTGGGGCTTGAACTCAGGGCCTGAGTACAATCCTGGAGCTCTTAGGTTCAATGCTAGTGCTCTATCACTTTGAGCTACAACACCACTTCTGGTTTTTGAGTGGTTAATTGGAAATAAAGAGTCTCATACAGACATTTCTGCATGGACTGGCTTTGAACTCGGATCCTCAGATCTCAGTCTCCTGAGTAGCTAAAATTATAGGCTTGAGCCACCAGTACTGGGCTTGCCATTTTTTTCTTTTTAAGGCATGTGACTTCTGAGGACTGGTACTCACAGTTGGTGTCTATCGTCTTAGCTACTCAAGAGATCTGAGAATCATGGTTCAAAGCCAGCCTGGACAGAAAAGTCCAGTTAAATACTAAAAAAAATTGGAACTAGAAGTGTGAGTCAGTGGCAGAGTGTCCACCTTGAGCGAAAAACTCAGGAAGCGTGTCCTAGCCCAGGGTTCAATTCCTGGTACCATTATGCCCATGAAAGAATGAAGGTGACCTCTCAGAGATCCTAAGGACAGAGCCCCCTCTCCCACACCCTCCAATCCTAATCTCAAAGGGAAACGTAGACCCTTCACTAGGTAGACTTTAGCCCAGAACCCGTGACGAGGTGTCAAGCTGTTCACTGTTATAGTGACAAGGACAATATTCTTCATCTCCTGCAGGAAGTTGTTTTTGGCATGTCACTATTTACCCAAATCCACAGAGGCTCAAGTCCCTTCTATATCTGATTTAACATTTGCACATAACCTATATGCATCCTCGCACCTAAATTTAAAATCATGTCTAAATTATAACACGAGCATGGTGGTGTTCTTGATGTGCTGAGTTGTTTGGAGGGAATAATGGCCATTAAAATTTTGTGCAGATAGAATCTATTTTTCCCTAAATGTATATGTATATTTTTAGATCTCCGATTGGCTGGGCCCACAGGTGTGTAACACAGGGGCGTGAAGGGTCACTGGTAACTTTAAGACCAAAAGAGAAGGGAGGGAAGGAAAGGCTGGGGGGGGGGAGGCATTTCTTCTGACTTACTGGCCTGAGGCTATTGGCGGAGGGAAATGGGTTTTAAAAATAGAGTCACCTGCTTCCACCGCTTATTCTAATTCTGAGGGGAGGAATATCTGTTTGGATTTTTAAAGACCAGAGGACAGGGTAGGAAATATCGGTTGCCATAGGAATGAGGAGTATTATCCAGTCAGAGCAACATGAATTCAAGTGGAAAATCGGAACGGGAAGCAAAATCATCCAAGTGAATGATTGTCTATTGTCCTGCAAAACAAACAAAACAACTCACACCAAACAAGACATGTAACAGCTGAGGGAATCTATGTAGTGCAGAATTATGAATTTCTCCATAATTTTCACTAGTGTTTTTTTTTTTTAGCTAAGTCTTTGAATAGTTTGATTTAAAGGTTAACTTCTTTAATTCAAAACCAATATTCAAATTCATTTCCTTCCACCTGACACATGCTACAGAAATGATGTGAGACCTTACAGATACTTGAAAGCTTTATGGACGCATTGTGGGTTTTGAGAGCATGCAAGAGTGCCTTCTGATTGTCTTTATTTCCTTAAAACAGTTGAGAACAGATGTGATGATGGTGAGATCTGGGTTCCTGGTTCAGAGCAGGTTGTCCTGAGCCATCTTGGGCCTTTACATTGAAGAGTTAAGTGAGGAGGCAATACCTCTTTCATACCGTTTGCTGGAACTGGCTGGCTGAAGCCTAATGGTCAGTGCTTTAGAATTTTAAGAGCTAATTATTAATCTGTTAGTAGCTGAAATCTCCCCATGTTAGAATACTCACACTATAGAAATTGGCAAAGACTATAATCTAGGGCTACCCTTCTGCTCATAACACCTCAAATGCCATTTGACTAACCTAATACTAACTGCTCAGTTTCTCTCCACTTTTATGTCTTGTGGTTGCGATTCATCTTTCCCTACAATAGCATAAATTGGTGTATGACCAAGAAAAGAAAAAAAAGGAATGTAGACAAGAAAGAATGAAAGATAAAATAACTTAGGTGTGGAGTTTACTTTTAATCCTAGCACTTGTGGGAAGAACAAAGTTTGAAATCACCATTGGCTACATAGTGAGACTCTGTATCAGAAAAATAAATAAGCTGGGCACTGTGTGACTCATGCCTATAATCCTAGGTACTATTCAGAAGGCTGAGATTTGAGGAGTGTGGTTCAAAGCCAGTCTATGCAGAAAAGTCCCTGTGAGATTATTATCTCCAGTTAATCACTCAAAAACAAAAAACAAAACAAAAAACCCCAACAAAACCTGGAAGTAGTGCTGAGGCTCAAAGTGGTAGAATGCTAGCCTTGATCAAAAAGAACCCAGGGACAGCACCCAGGCCCACAATTGACCAAAAAAAAATTTTTTTTAATTATAAAATAGAAGAAGGGGTGGAGGTGGCATGGAAGAAAGGAAATGAAAATAAAATTTAAACTAAAACCTAAAGTAGTTTCCAGAATATTTGTAGATGATTCAGACTGGTTTTGGCTCATCCTTACTTCTGTGGTCCTATGACCTTTTCCTACCTCAAAGGTCATAGGTTGAGAGCCTAACTAAATACCAAGAAGGCTTTGTGACACCATTGAGCCCAGGGATGCAGACCTCAGGAACGGGATTAGTGCTCTCAGGAAAGAAACCTAAGAGCCACAAACGCCCTCCCTTCTCCCCACTTACACCTGCTTGTAAAGATGGGGCTGAAAAATGCAGTCTGTGAACCAGAAAACAGACTCTCTCCCCAAAGTACCAGCCAGCAACTTCGTCTTGGATGTCCCAGCTTCCAGCAAGGTGAGACATAAAAGCTGATTGTTTTCTATGCCACAGAGTCTCTGATACTATGTCTCAGCAGCTGGAATGGCTCAAGACTCAGTGCTGGCAGTGAGTGGGAAAAGAGAGAGAGGGCAACCCATTTGTGCTGGAAGGAGATTGCTGCTTCCATTCTGCTGGGCTCCCTGTAGACGGGGGGGGGTGTGTGTGTGTGTGTGTGTGTGTGTGTGTGTGTGTGTGTGTGTGTGTGTGTGTGTGTGTGTGTGTGTGTGTGTGTGTGTGTGTGTGTGTGTGTGTGTGTGTGTGTGTGTGTGTGTGTGTGTGTGTGTGTGTGTGTGTGTGTGTGTGTGTGTACCTGTGTACAGGCCTCTGTGTGCTCTGGGCTCCAACTCACAGGGTGAACTTTCCTGAAAAGAGCTGGTTGGAAAGAAACGCTTCCTTCTTGGGTCACAGTTCATACCTGCAAGGTTTAGAATTTCTTTGTTGCTTGGTTTCATTGCATCCAGCTTCACTCCAGGAAGGAAATAATGCCAGACTTAATAGGAGCCTCGAGAGATAATTGAATAGGACACCCCGTGAGGAAATCGAATCTCCCCCCCTCTCCCTCTCTGTCCCCCTTCTCCCTCTCGCCCTCCCTGCCTGAGCACAGGAGAGCCTTGCCAACCTCCCTACACCCGGGGCTGTGTCTGGCAGGTGCACTCTGCACACAGGCTGCTCTGGCGCAGGGCAGGGAGCACATACTCCACACACAGGGTTCCAGCCATCTGCCAAGCGTGCCTGGCCACCATGGTCAGAGCGGCGATGGGATGCCAGCCAAGAGTGAAACAGGATGCCCGCTCTCGCTGCAGAGGAATATGACTAAACAGACGGCCAGTGCAGGCCAGGGGTGGGGGGAGGAGCACCCAGAGATTGCAGTTCTTGCTTCTTGGTTCATGGCTCGCCTGGTTCGCTGAGTCACAGCCCTGAGTTCTGTTATTGGAGGAGGGAGCTTGGATCAAATTCTCCTGCACCCTGGCAGACTGAGCAGACTGGTTTGTTCTGGCAATCTCCCTCCTGCTCCCGTCATTGAAATGAAAGATGGCTAAGATGGCTAATTCCTTCTGTCCATCCGGAGACCGGCGTCAAACCCATTCTTACATCCCCTTTCACAGGACTCCAGTTAAAATACCGAAGACCAATATTCACCATCTAATCTGGAATCCCAAGAGCCTAAGGGTGGGGATTGTGATAAAAGAAACCAAGCCCATAGCTATTGAATAAGACACTTGATCGAGTTCTTCTTAACAGTCCTTGCAAAGACATTGCGCTTCCCTCAGCAAACTGGCCAAGCGTCTGGGTCGAGTGTAGTTCACTGAGAGGCATCAGTTAGAAAATGTGACCAGAAAGAGGTGACTCATTGATCACTCTGTGCTTTGCGAGTTTTGGTCCCCATCTTTTGATTTCTACTGCCTGAAGCAGGGTTGTTATTATCTTCATTTTGTAACAAAGACACAGACACTCGGAGAAATTATAGCTTGGTGATTCACACAAGGCCCTTCTACCGGGCATTCAGTTAGCCTTTATCAAAGCTGTCATCTGAAAAGCATGAACAAGGTGTGCAAGCCGGCTGGTCTGTGTCTACCCAACTGGTCAGTAGAAGAGAAGCTTATGTTTTTAATAAGTGGAAAGAAAAGAAAGCAATGCTTCGAGAAAGGAGGAATTTATGGACCACACTAAATAGCAAAACTATAAATAAATAAAAGGAGAAGTTCTCTAACTAGATTTCCCAGCTGCTCCTTCAATACTGAAGAGGCTTGGAACAAATGAGTGCCAACCTTTAACAAGACAGTTAAGGTCCACAGAGTTCACAACTCTGTCCATGTTCACTAGACACAAACATGGCCGCGTGCTCCTAATTATGCCTGTGAAAGTACAAAGCAAGAGAAAGAGAAAGAGAAGGAACAAAAGGCTCTGTTTACACCCTGGGCAGGCAGCAATGAGTCTTCAAATGTTAGCATCACCCTTCCCGTGAAGTCCATATATATATGTATATATAGATGTATACATAGATGTATATGTGTATATGTGTATATACACATATATGTATGTATATGTATATATGTATGTATATGTATTTTTTTCATCATAAGTTCTTTAGGTACCATGTCTTGGCTCCCCCATGTAAGTAGATACCACTATCATCCTGGTATTCATCAAAAGATGATTTGTGGTGGCATTCATCCAGTTCAGTGGACTTTATGGAGACACACACACACATGTTTTTGTTTTAATTGGCCTGGGTCAGATCGAGTTAAAGCAAGTCTGAAAGATGGTGGATTTGTTGGAGCCTGGCCTGGTTTATGACATGGTAGCTTTCTTCAAATTGGCTCTTTGTTCAAAGTGGACTCTACAAGTTCTCTTCTTTGCTGTGATAGGAAGAGAGGAAAAAAAAAACCTTTGGGAAGGGTGTGATATTTCTCCCCCACAACATTTCCTAGGATTTGATTTTCCCATCTGCTTATTGGGCCCAAGACTATTGAAAAGGATTGAATGAGATAATAATGCCCACCTACAAAGCTATTCTCAACCTACGTTCTATGTGGCATGGATGGTGATGTCAGTTAGCTTTCCATCCATGTAACAAAATGCCTGAGGCAGTCAACTTACAAAGTGAAAAGGTTTATCACACAAAGGAAGCTGTGTCTGGAAGACACAGAGGAAGCGAGGAAGAGCTTGTGTTACCAACAGTCTCCAGTGACATCCTGGTGACTCGGTTTCCTTCCATCTTGCATGGGCTGGACAGGAAGTTGTTTTTTGTGTGTGTGTTTGTTTTTTAACACACAGGCCTTTGGGGGCCTTGGGTGGGGGACACATAGAAATCACTCTATTTTGTTTGTTCCCAGATGGAGAGACTCCTCCAAGAAAGGACTGCGCCTCTCCCATTTTCAGCATTTAACTTAATGTAGAGCTTAAAGTGAATACAAGTCAGTGCGTGCCTGCCAGCGAGCTGATACCTGGCAGAATTCTCATCTTCTAGTGGAAATCGATAAGTCACAGTTAGTGGTAGAGGAAGGTAAATCTTGGCGTTTTTTCCCCCCTTAAACCGATTAGCAAAGCTGCCTTACAGGGACTATTGAGAAAATGATCACAAAATACCGTTAGTGCCTGAGCAAAAAAAAAAAAAAAAAGCACTCAAATTGAGGTTACATGACACAGCTGAGCTACCTTCATAGTTTCCAAATTAGGCTGGCCATAGAGCATCCATTGTGTTTCCTCTTCTGTCTTCAACTTCGATAGGCTGTCGACTGGAGAGAAACCTTCAGGACACCGTCATCAATATTACTTGGCAAGAATCCTGCCTCTTGGTATAATTAAATTTCTCCCTTGTGTTAATTAGCGTGCATGCCTGCGATCTCACTCTCCTCCCATTAAAAGCATCGCTCACCGACAATGCTTAACATTCAAAGCCAGTGTAAATAAGAAGTGAAACAGAAGTGCAGGCTCCGAGCTAGTGCTTCCCTGGCAGAGGTGTTTTCCTTCCGTACTTTGTGGGGTCACTTTTATGGTACTAACAGCTGTGCTATGGGGATGAAAACAATGGGTCACATTTATATTTGTGTCTTGAACTCTGGACCTGAGCACGATCTTTGGGCTTTCTCAAGGCTAGAGCCCTACCACTTGAGCCACAGCACCACTTCCAGCATTTATATATGTGGGACCAAGGACTCAAACCTGGGTTTTCCTGCATGTTACGCCAGCACTCTACCACTAGGCCAAACTCCCAGCCCAATGGATCACTTTTTTTTTTCCTTTTCTTTTTTCTGTTGACTCCTGTCACTGACGCAGCCTGGAAATGGGAAAAGAAGCACAATCCATGTTTGTGTTTTGTTCTTTTGTCTTATCGCAAGTGTGTGGTTTAAAGCTCTCCTTCTCAGATACTACTAAAGATCCATGACATTTTCTGAATTATCGTTGGCTGGTGACTGATGCTGTTATCACTCTTGTGAAAGACAATGAGACTGCATCCCCCCAAGTACAGTCCTGTCTCTGCTGCAGGAAATGCAAGTATCTAGACCTTCCTTCACAATTTTAAGGATCCCAGCACCCAGCTCTGAAATAATGAAATGGTGGACCTCATTCAGAACCAGAGATGGAATGCATTAGCAGGTACAAACAGTTTGGGAAGGATGGGAAATGTCAAAATCGCCCTTGCCTTTGACTTAGATTCTGAAGGTAGGTGGATCTGGACTGTTGATTCTTCTCCACAGTTGTTTCTTTCCCTATCTTGGCCGGCTCCATTTTTTCCCCTCTGTGGTCTGTTTCATGAAGACAGATTTCCTAATTCTTACTTCATTAATGTTGGCCTCCTGTGTGTCGAAGATAGCCAGAATGACTGTGATCATAGGCAGAATTTAATAGGGACGGGAAATATCTAATTACAGAGGTTAGCAGAGGAAGTCAGGAAGGTCCTGGAGGAAAAGATGCGCCTGTAAGTTTTAGAATCACCCAGCAGAGTGCAGAGTATCAACCCTCAGGGCCTGGGGTCAAGATCTCATCAGCCAAAAAACCCCCCCAAAAACCATCTTCCCAGCCCAATCCCAGAGCTTTTTTTTTCCCTTTACTTGGACTGTTCCTTTCTGATTGGTCCCAAACTGTTATGTAAATTTTGCAAGCCAAATTAGTGGCATCATGGCCTCATCTCAAATAGGAGAGGTACAGTTATCTTGGAGACTAGGTAAAAACTCTTTAATGTTCCTGTGATGTTGACCAAAAGTAGAAGTGTGGATTCCAGGCAGGTGTGGACAAGCACCCAGCCTGGTTCTAACCTCCCTCTGCTGCTCTCTTACAAGCTTCCTTCCCACTCCTAGGCAAATCCACTCACCAGGGATTACGGAGGGGGGGGTGGTATTGCAACACATTCTCCCAGTTGGGTTTGTTCAACAATTCAGAGACCTGTGTCCCTCATGTGTCTGCCTGTAGTTTGAGTCACCCAAGGCCCAACCTGGATCTGATAGATGGCACACCATCCGGCGTGATGAAACTGAACACAGAGGGGAAGAGTCACCCCTTGATTCAGTATCTCCCCATTGCTTGGATCGCCTGTACATTTGATCACGCAGCCCTCTTCCTTATCAGATTGTGCGTGCTTGAATTTATGCAACTGACAGTTTCTAACATGCAGGGCAGTGGTGGTGCTGTTCACTGACGAAGGCCCCCAGGCAGGTATAAGGTGCTTCCTTCAAAGGGAAAGCGGTGGTAGCCAGGGATCATTGAGAGTCAGGATTTCAGGTATCCATCCATCCATCCATCCATCCATCCATCCATCTGTCCATCTATCCCTCCCTCCATCCATCCCTCCAGGTTCCTGCATCTCCCACCCCACAATTCCATATCTTGACTATACATAACCAATGTATCCATTTTTGTCGACTCCGATTTCTTTCGGTGCTGTCACAGATGATGCGAAAGGAGTTATAGATTATTTCCATCACAGTCAATTTGAGAACACTTCTCCACATAGGTGTCTTCATTTAGGGTAATACATTTGGAATGCTTTTCTTCAGCAGCAAATTGTATGTGTACTAGCATTTCAAAAACAAGCGACTTCTCCTTCAGCGCTGAGGTTTGCTAAATCGGCCTCACAATTTATTTAAAATTAGCGTCAGCATTTCCCTTTTGACAAGGCGAGTTTCGCGAAGCTTTGTGACAATTTCATAAATTAGATGAAACATTGGATCCACTTAGGAAATCAGCCTAATTCATTATCTCCTGGCAGTATCTCCTTGCGAAATTCTTCTGACACATCACAACTCTTGCTTCGTTTTCTACATGGGCCCAAGAAAACAAGGAATAACAGTCAGAAACATCACGCTGGTAGTATCCAAATGATTTTCATTTAGTCTCGATCATAAGCCAGGCTCCCGAGAGGGTGTAAATTTTCGACAGAACTGGGTGCCTTCGTGCGTCTTCAGACACCCTCTCCTTAAAATAGAATCTCCAATCCAGCTCACAAGATTCAAGTTTACTCCACTTAGAAAAAGGAAAGGAGGTTGAATCATTTGTACTCGTGATATTATTTACTGAAAAAAAGGGAAATATCCACTTATGAATTCCTTGGAATATCGCAATACAGCAAGTATAGATAGGAAATATTTTTATCTTCCTAATTAGAAGGACAGCTGTAACCAAAGGCGATAGCTTGCAAATATTGAGTCTATCTTACTAATAATGTGGAGAAATTTTAATAAAAGAAATGCATAAGCATTGGCATGTATTTTACCAAATAAAATAAACTTAAAGTTATGTAAAACAAAAAGACAAGTCAGATTTTATGTGAAAAATTAAAAATACTGGATTATATAACTATTTAGCCTTCAGGGCCTTTTTTTCCTTTTCTTTCCTTATGATTGGAAAAGGAATGTAATCCAAATTATTAAGATGAACAGGAGACTATAGTGTTGGTGGCACTTTCTAATAACTTTATCTTGGTTAGGAAACAAGATTAGTGGAAAAAGACCTTATTAGTAGTAGCAATGGATAAAATAGCTAAAGTGTGATACAAGCTGGATACAAGTGTTTTAACTACACACGTTGCCCACTGGACTAGAAGTGGAATTTGATTAGAATAAAGGAAGTAGATAAGGAAAACAGTGGATATATAACTTGTATTCACTAACTCTGCTGTCTTATTTATCAGTGAATCTTCTGTTATCTAACAGTTGGACTTTTTGGCCTGGTCTGACTTAGAACTGTGATCCTCAGATCTCAGCCTCCTGAGTAGCTCTGATTACAGGCGTGAACCACAAGCACCTGGCTGAGATTTTGATTTATTTATTTTTGCCAGTCATGGGGCTTGAACTCAGGGTCTGGGAACCATGCTTGACCTTGGTTTTGCTCAAGGCTGAAACTCTACCACTCCTCTACTTCTGCGTTTTTAGTGATTATTTGGAGATAGAAGTCTCATGGACTTTTCCAGTCCAGGCTGGCTTTGAACCCTAGATCCTCAGGTCTCAGTCTCCTGAGTAGCTAGAATTTACAGGCTTGAACACAAGCACCCAGCAGAATAAGACTTTTAATAATTCAGTACTTTCTTTTCTACCATTACCCCTGCATTTACTTCGCTGAAAACAATTAGTATTCCTTCATATGAAAAATGAAGTTAGAGGGAAAAACATGTATTCTTTATTATTTATAAATCCAATTGTGCCTTTGCCTGATCCACTTGGTGCAGAATACCTTATTAAAATGGGCAATGAATTGTAGCAGCAGGAGAACATGTAAATGATAGCTTCCTATTAAATCTCAGCCTTATAGAGAGTGACCCTAATAGGAAAAATTGAGCTCATTCATTTAGGAAGCTATGAAAAATACTAAGAGAAAATGGAAATTAACTGATCAAATCTTAGCACAGGATTGGGATGATTTTTTTATATAAAAAGCAAAAACAACCAAACAGTGGAAGTTATAACTAACTAAGAGGAAGATTTTCATACCCAATTTATAATTTCTCAGAATCCTTCATCAGCCAGGGACAAAAGGGGAGATGTTAGCTTCAAATGAGAAAAAGGTTGATAAAAAAGTTCATGTTCCTAGGAGAGATTTACAATAGAGCAAAACCTAGATACATAAGGCCATCTAGTATGATGCTAAATGAAAGGACCTCCAGGATATAGAAACAAAAGCCATAGAATGAGTGATTGTTGTCCTTAATGCACTATGTTATCTCTCATCGCTTTTGCTGTCCCTTGGTTATCTCATATTGTTACAGTATTTTACCTTGTTATCTGATATATTGAATATATGCATATTTGGTTATTTGAAATCAGATAGGGAAGGGGGGGAAACAAGACGAGGAGTGGGGGTGAGGGGAAGGAAATGGGGACCAAGACATGAGAAAGGGGATCAATGTTTGTGAAGTAATGCACCTTCTATCTGGTGAATATAACGTAACCCTTCTATTAATTACAATAAAAATATATTAAAAAATTCATGTCACAAGGCAACAAAAGCTTTTGGTTTCCAATAAGTAAAGGGAACAAATGGTTTTAAAGCAGAGATATATCCAAGGCTCAAATGAGTATTTGAAATTTCCAAGCCCACTCACTCTTAATGAAATGGAAATTAGGAGAGCCACAAGATGCTGTTTTTTTAAACTTCAGATGAATAGAACTGTAAAACATTAGACTGGTCTGTACTGCAGGTGGGGTACCTCGATTCTATTCAGTAGAGCTGGACAAAACGTGGTTATCTTTGGCTTTCAGAGGAGGAATCTGGCACACAACCCACGAACTTTGAAAATATTCATAACCCTTAGTTCAGAAATTCTATTTCTAGAATCCTATTCATGGAAATAACCTGAAACAAAGAGAGGGATTTCTGTCTAAAGACATTTATTTCAATGCTATTTATAATATTAATGTCTGACAATTAACTATTTGCAAGCTACCTCCCCACACATACCCAGGAGGATATTAAATAAATGAGAGTAGAAGGAAATAATATATCCATTCAAAGACCTGCGATATATTTCAAATCATGTCATAAACTCTGTAGGTTTTAGTGTTAGGTATAAAAGTAGACTATGAACTTTATATAGAGAATGTGATCAAAGATGTAAAATGCCTATTCCGTTTAAAAGATGACTGGAGAGAATTAGAACAGCATAGAAGGTGGGTGCTGGCTTCTATGGGAGGCAGGGCTGCGGAAGAGTCATTTAGCTTCTGAGTGGAGCTACCTGGGAGATTGGCAGGGGGCTGGATCAGTGGTGGTGGACTGCATCCCGCTGCTGCAAGCTACATGGCTGCATTTCTCTCCAGTGAGGTGAACGCTAATTCTTGATGAATTATACTAGCCTACTACACAGACACATTTGAAAGAGGGTCTGGGATACGTGTGGTGAGACACACGGATAAAAGGAAACGATGGTATTGAGGATTGGAAAAATATGGAGTGGCCCAAAAGTAGGAAAATAATTCGTGGGAAATAATAAGGGAAGACGTTAAACAATGGCTCCGAGGTCCTGTCCAGCAACTGGTTTGCCAATCTCCAGGCCTAGCTTTCTTCCTCATGTGTGCCAGTCATCTCCTGAGAAGTCTCCTGGTGGAGACCGGTGAGCGTGATTGCATTTGTTCACCCATGACTCTTCTCCTTGCCCATGAAGGGGCTAGGTGCAAATCACTTCCCTTCTCTAAGATGCCAGGGGCTCTTTGACCACTTATGCGACATCCATAAGTGCTGTGGTCCAAAGCTCCAGCAAAGATCCTCAGGTTTATGACTTACCTTTCTCCCTGCTTGATCATATATAATGAAGAGACTTTCTGCAGGCTCATCAGCATCCCATCTTCTCTCCTTTTAGAAGAGAGAACCCCAAGACAACTCAGGTTGTGGGGGGAGAGGCCTCTGCAAGCTGAGGCAAGCTGAGCCAGCCTCCCTAGGCTAGACTCAATCCACGTGTAAATGGGAGAATGCATTGTGCCTGTCTGCCCAGGAGAGTGGCTGAGACTAAATTAGTTACATATACACACATGGAAAACAGCATGGTAAATATTATGCAATGGTAACAGCAGCGTGCACACACACATGTATGCAAACACACACACACACACACACACACACACACACACACACAGGGGTGGTGATGAAAGACGTGTATCAGCAAGGGAGGAGGAGAAGACCGCCCGTGGCTGTGGAACACGCGCGCGGGGCTTTGATGTAATGTGGTGTTTCAGATCCCAGTGCTTTGTGTGGACGAGGGCAATCTCCTCTCTGAGGAGTGTGTGATGTGCGTTTCCTAGAAGGGAGATGCAGAAGCAATGCTTGGTGTTTCATTTGAGCCTCTGTGGAGAGACCTACCTTTGACACAGGGAAGCGTGAAGCTGCTTCTTGTGGCCTGTATACATTTGACCTTTTGCCCATGACAAAGGTGCTTCATTTTATGATCTGTGATAAATCATGGGAGGGTGGGAGGGAAGGGAGAAAGCTACACCAATCCAACCAGAAGACCGACGCCCTGGAGTACTGCAAATGGGAGTGTAAGATCAAGCTGCATTGTACTTGTCAGTGGACAGGTTCCCTTGAGACTTCACTCCCTAAAGGTAATCTTTAGAAATGGAAAGAAAGCCCTGAAGTATAACCAGACTTAGGGAAGAGACCCCAGGAAGAGCAAACCAGAAAGGATTTCCCATACGACAGAGCACAGGTTTGCTGGAGCAGAGAGGGGCTATGATCCCAAGCCAGAGACAGGAACCTGGAGTGCTGGGACTTGGGAGTTTAGTCCTGCACAGCTTCAGATGGCGCTGATGCCCTGTGGCTGTCAGAGAACCCATCTCCAGTCCTCACCACCTCCTCTTCCTATAGTCACATTGACGGTAGAATGCCTACCTCTTTCCTGGCCATGATCTGGTGCCATGTTCTAAATGCAATCATACCATGGAGATCTCCTCCCAAGAAACAAACCTTCCTGTGCCTGGCATCCTGCGGGAAAATCCCATGCCTTTTATTATTATTTTTTAATGTCAGCGTTGGTAACAACTCCCCAAGAGTTATATTTAAGTTGATGCACTGCACTCCAAGGCAAAACTACCACTACACAACCTACCAGTACCACTGCACAACCTACTGCCAGCCTCACTTGTTATTACTGGGGACATTGTCTTCCCATCACCCGGGAAGTGCACCTCACATGTGTGTAATCACAGACGTGGGAACCTGGGAATGTATTCCCAAGCCACATTCCAGAGAGCAGCATCCATTTTCTGACTCATTACAAGGAGGTGGGAGGCGGGGGTCATCTGATAATCCCCTAAAGGCGTTGGGTAAATCTATTCCTTGGAACTGTCCCCCCCAAACCCCCCCCACCTCTGGGATAAACCAATAAAGCCATCATTTTGCTCACAGTGGTGTCTCTCACGCTAGTGGGCCATAATGGGGACTCCACAGGCATGGGGTGTGCCCACGGGGGGTGGGGGAGAGGGCTTCTGGTTTCCTTAGCAACACCCTGGCACCACATTCGTCCCAAGTTAAGACTCTGGGAGAGGGGGTGGGAGAAGGGCTGGCAGTATTTCAGTTGAGGCTTTACACACCTACACCCGCTTTACTCCAGAGAAAGGCATTCAGCATCGCTATCCTATTGGTAGTTGGCCTGTTGGTTTCTCACTGGAATATTCTGTCCTCCCAGCAGTGTGAGCTAGGATAGGAAGGCCCTGGGGGTAAAGGAGATTACACAAGATTTAATAACCCCACTTTCCAGGCGGAAGTCATTTTCCCATCGCTCCATTTTCCAATACAGCCCTGAGGGGAGCTAATTCAGAACCTCAGCAAGTCCCTTCAGTCCCATAGTATGGCGGTAGATGTCATTTAGTCTTTTCCCATTGTGTAATTTCATTATTGTTTTTTCCTCCTTCCAATAGAAAAGTTGGTATCTTGGTGAGATTGACTGCTGTCTTCTAATTCAGGGTTTTCAAGCTTGATTCTTCTGGTAATTATTATTACTGTGTTATTATTTTCTGTCTGTGGAGGATTGCTTTGTTTATCATAGGTGTCAAACTACATCTCCTTGGTGGCAGCCATCAGTCTCTTGGGAATTGCCAAATATACCCTGGGAGATAAAATGACTCCCATGGGTCTACTGTCCTCCCCTCCCCTCCAAGATGGCCTGGTGTAACTCTGTGGGCAACTCACTACCACTGTTCCTTGGTTAGCCCTAGGTTTCAGCCTCTTAAAGTAGATAACCGGTGAGGCGAGCTCTTAAGCAGTCACCACAAGGGTCCCCATCAAAGAGAGCTCTTGCTGGGCACACGCCTGTCATCCCTGTGCATTGTGGTTCAAAGCCAGCCTGGGCAGGAAAGTTCAGGAGACTCAAAGCGGTACGGCGCCAGCCTCAAGTGAAGGAGCTCAGTGAGAGCAGCGAGGCCCGCAGGTCAAGGCCCATGGCTGAGCTCTGTTATCGGATGTCTGATTTTGTAAGTTCTCTCAGCCATGAAGATATCCCACGTGAGAAGGAATGCATCCACCTTCCACTGGTTACTTCCCTGCTCGGTCATAGCCATTCTGACAGCACGATTCTCAAAAGCCAGGAGCCACACACACCTCCAACGCACAGAACGTGAACATGTAATTTGAAATGCAATCCTCATCTCTTCCTCTTGAATAGCGAGGATGATTTTATACCATTTTAAAAAGTCATAATTACTATTACTGTTTAGAGGAGAATATGGACCCTGCAGTTTTGCTACTGGTTGAGAGGCTTGCCAGCGCCCAGTGTGAAAGGACAAAAGAACAATTCATACCTCTTAGCCCTTTATATTCCGACACAGCTTTTTGCTTTAGCCCAAACTTCAAAAAATGTTTTAAAAATTGTTTCACAATAAACTGTTTCTAAACTTTTCCTTAAGCGTTTTTCCCCCAAATGGAAGCCATGTTTGTGAAACCAGAAAAACATCCATCAGTTGCTTAGCTTTCTCCTGAAATTCAAAGACCAAGACTAGGGGGAGAGAAAAGAAATGGATTCCTGATTACCATGGCTTCCTTTGCCATTCAGTGAAAAATTAAAGGCATTCACGCTGCGAGCTAGAGAAAGATTGCAGGTTGTGTATGCAATGCGCACTTCCTTTTCCCTTTTTAAGAGTAGTTAATTTTCTCCCGAGGATCTCTTGGCTGCTAGCCGCTCACTGATTCAGCATTCAGTGAGTGAAAGCCATTGTGTTTTTTGAACGGGGTTAAGGATGATATTTGTTTGTAATTTCACTTAAGAGATGAACCAGTTAAGACTTCTCTGTCATGTCGGTCCATGTACACATAGCCTGACCACAAGCCACATCCCTGGGATTTGAATGGGTGGTTTATATCCAAATTTGAGATTTAATTTCATATTTCAGTTCTGGCTAGGGCAAGGAAAGTTCACAGTTCTGCTGGTACATGTCCCCTGCTCCCTCCCCGTGAAGATAAATGAGAGAGAGCGAGAGAGAGAATATCAGTGTTCTCATCAGCTATTAAATAGATAAAGTAGGTTAACCCTCTGATTTATGAATCAGATGAAATACTGAGAAAGTGGGAACCCGGTAGCACAGAACAAGAAGAATGTGCAGCGCAGGGGGAGGTGGGTAGAGAGGACAGAAGTGAACACACCGTGGTGGAGCCCAAGCCATTCATGGGGTAAACGTAAGAAACTCTGCATCCATGCATCCCACCAACTACCAGCCAGACAGCATCCCAAACCACACACCCAAACCCTACTGGGCATGCTCAGCCTTCCCATTCTCTCTGCAACACACTATAGCTGTCATTCATGAGCCTCTATCAGTGCGGCAGACATTCCCAGAAACAGAGACAAGTTAGAGATGATCAGGAGGAGGTGGGGATAGGAAGAGCCCACTGGAGGCCAGCTCTAAGCAGAATTCGCCTTAGACCACATCGAAAACAGTCCGAGTCACAGTGAAGAAGGCAGGAGATGGGTCTTGTGGTCAGAGCCAAACTACCTGAGTTCAAGTCCCTCAACCATCGGGCAAAAGAAACAGCAAAGTTGCTATTTTAGATGTGACTTGGCTTTGTGGCCTTACATATTACGAAAGCCTGCGTCCCCACTGGTAAGTGGTGACTCATTTCAAGGCATAAGTAGTGTGTGTGACCAGCTCACAGTTAAATGCCCAGGGCTTGGTTGTGTTTCCTTAGCTCCCCACCTTCGTTCTGGACCTGGGTCAATGTGTTGGGGTGTGTGTGTGTGTGTGTGTGTGTGTGTGTAAAAATCTGGAAATGTGATTCATAAACAGAATCTTATACAAGTCTAAAGATGCTCTGTCAAACAACAGAGCTAGGAAATCGGTCCATGTTCTCGATCTTTTCATTCATGTCTCTGTCTGTCTCTCTTCTTTGCTCATTTTTCTTCTCTCTATCAGATCAGGGGCTCTTTCCGCCCCCACCCCCCAGATCCCCAGAGCCCAGTAATTGTGTCTTATTGATTCACACTGCTATTATCTGTTTATAGGTCTGAATCTCTCACCAGCTTGAGATGCTAAGGCTCTGTCTTCAATTTCTTTCTGTCCTTAGTACCCAGCAGCAAGTCTCCGGCACAGAGTAAACAGGAGATTAGTATACAGAAGGAATACACGAGTAAACGAATTGCTATCATTTAACTACATTGCTGGGGTACACAATGTTACATCGGAAATGACGGAGCCTTGCTATTCATGCCAAAGTACACAGTCTTAGCCTCTGCCTGGCAATTGTACTGAAGACGTCCATACCAGTTCTACGATTTGCAAATTATTAAATCCACTTAGGCTCATAGTCAACATAATAAGATCTCAGTGAGTACAGTGTAACTCGTAAAGCAAAATCACATGTAGGTAGAAGAGTTTAATCTTGTTTATATTAAGACAGATTGGAAAAAATTCAGCATGACATGAGAGTGCCAGATGGTGTCCGGGGCATTATACAGCCTGTCTATGCACACATTCAATTAGAGTTTAAATAAAAAACCAATGTGAGTAATTTATCTCATGGAGTTTTGTATACAACATCTGATTAAAAATTCCCATGCTGTTCAATTTCAATTCTTCACTTGGTAAACATTAGTCGATGAGAGGATGACATCTTTGAAGCAACAACAGAGGTAAAAGGTAATGGTTATGGTAATTCTAGATACAAGGTTATTTAGATAAAAATCCCACCGGGTCAGAAATTATATTGAATGAGCTACAGTCTCCTGCTCCCAACCCTTCTGCCCTCCTTAAAGAAATTGTGCAAACAAATCAATAACAACAACAAAAACCCAGAACTGTTATCTGTGTCTGGCTTGCCCTGCAGAGGATATGAAATAGAAATAGGAAAATATGAGGCCTTGATTAAATAAACTGTTGAGTCCCTCCCACCCCAGCTTCAAGTTTTTCCTTTTGTTGTATAAAAGAATTAATTAATTTCTTACCAGTCAGGCATTCCTCGTTTATTTAGGGGCATAAAAGTCACTACAGGTAAACTCAAGCTAGTAAGCTTGTATCTGTTTTAACAATGAGAAAGTTATTTACTTATTTTAACTTTTCTTCCTGTTTAGATTCAATCAAATATTCTTTTGCAAATCCACTATCACCTATGAGTCTTTTGTGAATGCTCCCAGAGCTAAAGGAAGCCAGGAGGATTATGGTAGGAGGGAAGCCCAATCAGAAAAGTCCACCAGACCCCATCTCAACAGAGGGAAGCTGGACATAGCTGGCCTGCCTTCCCATCGTCCCAGCAAACACAAGAAGCCTGAAGTGGCAGATGACACATGCCCGGGTGAGAAGCAAGATCCTATCTTCAAAAATATTCCATGAGGGGTGGGGAATGGATAGAAGGAGTAACTCAGCAACAGGAGACCTGCTGAGTGAGCATGAGACCCTGAGTTCAAATCCTAGTACCACCAAAAAGTTTTTTAAAAATGCCAAGGAGACCAATTACAAAAATGATAGGGTGAGAAGATGTACCAGCTGGGCCAAACTCCATACATAGGGATGTATTTCTTCCTACAAACAGTTTTCCTTCTTTAAGGGCCGTCTTGTATAAACTTATCTCAGCCATTTCGGAAACTATTTTCTATTTCTACTCTCTCTTGGAATCCCAAAGTTCCGTGTCATCTTCGTATTTTCTCTTCCTAAATTTGCCTCCTGCCAGCTAGTTTTTTTTTTTAATCAATCTACCAGTTCCTTCTCTGTGTGACCAGATTTAGCAAAGCCAAAAAAAAAAAAAAAAAAACCCATCCAGATTGAGAAGCAAAATACACTGAAAATTAGCTGTGTCAAAGTCGCTACAAAGTAAGTCCAGTCATGAATTTAGAACTGCATAGAAGTTGAAGATGCGATATTTTCCTGTCTTACATACTCTCACAAAACTCTGTGCTAGCCATGTCGACCATGTCTTACAGGTTTCCTGACTCCCTGGGGCTGCATCATGGCATGTTCTTAGGGCATGCCCAGGAGGTAAATGTCAGGAGCCAGCCTGCTTAGTCCTAGTTCTGCTGTGTGGCTGGGGGAGCTTCTAAATCTAACAGTGCCACTGTTTCTAATCCCGTAAGTAACGGAAATGATAAAAAAAAAACCCACAAAATTGCTGTGTTGTGTTTTCCTAAGGTGTTGCGATATTTCAGTTATGTAAGACTCTTGGAATGGGGACTTGTGTCCCAGACATATGCATGGAAACAAATGAAAAGCTGTGGCGTGTGGAGTAAGACTCTCAATACATATTTATTTTTTTGTTTCTTCTGTAACTAGTTTTCATTAAAAAAAATAGGAAGAAACTCTGTGGATTCTTCCCACATGAATCCAAGTTGCCCTCCAGCTGGCTTAATTGTTGAGACACTGAATTGCCAGAAATGCCCCACAAGTGAGGAGAGAGTTTAGACACAAAGGAGAACTTCCAGAAGGGTCTGAGGTGTTCTTCATGCATGTCCATACAAGGAAACGAGCTGGTGAAGTGATCTGGTGAGGAAATTTGCCTGATAGCCACGGGTTGGCCTGGACTCCTTTAACCAGCAAAGGATGTGTCCCCTTCTTCCTCCTATTCTCCTTTGGGTACAGAAGAATGTTCTAGAACCACATCCTTTCCACTTTATACCACACGTCCCAAACCAGCGTATGAAGTAATTGGCTGAAGGCATGCTATTCCTGGGAAGTAAGTATTCTTGAGCCCATTTCAAGTTCAGGAATTTAAATATCGGACGGTAGGACTTGCTTCTGTGGTCCCCTGGTGGCTGTGTTTTCAAGGTGGGACTTCCAGTGTGAAAAGATGGTTTGAATTCATGAGGGGCGGGGCAGCTAGACTGACCGCCGTGCTCTGGCCGATTGCAGGGCTTCCAGAGCTCACAGAACCTTGTCCTCAACCTAGTAGCATACTGGTTTGGTGGGGAAAAGTAAAATCCCGTCACAAGTTACTTTGCCCAAAAAAATGGGGGATTTTTTTGTCTCTGTCATGCTAGAAACCAGAGCTAATTTCCCTGACAAGCATATTTTATTTTTTTTCCCAGCACTTTAATCTGTGATCCATCACTTTAACTCAATCTCTAGAACCACTTTGGTCCTTATGATTTTCATTTACATAATTCATCAATTAAAAATATTGAGGGAGAGATAAATTTGTTTCCGTGGAGCACATACTCTGGAGTCTCCATCCATAAAATTATCTCCTATAAATTTTAGGCTTAACTGGGCTTTGCATAAATTGGCTAGGCCCCTAACTGCAAGAAGGAGTCTGTGTGTGTGTGTGCGTGTGCGCGCGCGCGCTCACACACACATATGCATGGTAGTCATTTGGTGACTTGACATTGACCTTTACTTTCTTCCTGGCCTCACTTGTTCTGTTCCTGGCAGCAGGCTCTCAAGAGCTAGGACCTCCCATTTTAGGTATGCCTGACTTTCAGGGAGCATGGGCGGTGTAGGGGAGAGTCCCATCGCTTTTTTTTTTTTTTTTTTTTGCTAGTCCAGGGCTTGGGCTCATGGCCTGAGCACTGTCCCTGGATTTTCTCCAGGCTAGGGCTCTACCACTTGAGCATCAGCACCACTTCCGGCTTTTTTGCTACGTATGTGGTACCGAGGAATCGAACCCGGGTCTTCGTGCATGCTAGGCAAGCACTCTATCACTAGGCCAAACTCCTGGCCCTAGTCCCATAGTTTTAAGATACGCTTCACATCATTGCATGCCATGTTGAGTCTCTAGATGGTATTTTGGCCAATTTTTCTGTTTAAGTCACAGATATTCAGTGTGACGTTGATAAAAACCATAGAAGAAGAAGAATGCCAGGGTTCCTTAAGGCAACCAACCACCACCACGTTTATAAAACCAAAAACCTAATTAAACGCTCAAAATATGCTTTTCTGAGTTCACCGGGAAACCAATGTCTGTAAAGCAACCTCTGGTGCTAAATAGCAGGCTTTGAGATTCTCCTCCTGAGTTGAGATAGCACCTTTCTTATTTATCATTATGTTTGCTTTTCAGAGAAAGAATCTGTCTTAGATTAACTGTTTACACTTATCTTTCAGACATGGTCTGGCTAAAGAAAACACCTTTTCACTGTCATTATCACAAATATCAATACTACCGCGGAATTGAACATTTTCTGTTTCTTTTCAGGGGCCAGCATTAACATAGGTGAGACAGGAGCACGGATCTGGGGACTCTGCTCCATAATTCTCTAGGTCCGCCCACTGCATAGGCACCCCGCATTCCTGAAACAAACACAGCCAGACCCCAGACGACCTCCACCCAGAACCAGGGAATGTGATGACAGTGTCTTAGTGCTCTCCCAGTGGTCGTGGTGGCAGTCAGCCTATGGCTTTGTCACAAATGAGGTGAGCTTCTGGGGGAAACTCTTCAAAAGGCCTCTCACCCCAAGTGGGGATTGACAACCCAGCAATGCTCCTGCTGAGCTTCAGAAAGAAAGCAGTGCCCCCACTCCACCAGGCACTATCTCCGTGAGTGAGAAAGCCACCCAGCCCATTTCCACTTCACTCGAGGAAAACCTGCCTCCTGGTGAGAGAGAAGAAATGTCCCCTGTCCTGGCCGATTATGGGGAGCTGATTCATCAGGTGTCACTGATTGGCTCTTGAGAAATTCATAAGGGCAAAAAAAAAAGCAAAATGACAGGGAAGGATTGGGGCAGCCTGTGAGTAAAGCACATCACTTGCTCTATATTAAGTCAGGAGAGAGAGCACTTAGCATGCTTAAAATGCCCTTTCTGACAACGCTCTTTCAGTCACAAAGAATAAGGCACTAACTTTGAAAGACGCAAATGTCAGCGTTCCAGGAGCTCGAGTTCCTTTCCTTGTGGCTGCGTTAGAAAGAGTATTATCTATAACTGCAAAATGGGAGCATGTTGCAACAGAAGTAAGTATGCACCATCATTTTTCTTTGTCAGTTTTATCCATATAAATAAATATTGACATAAAAAGTAATAACCAGAATGGATATAACAGTGCATGTGTTTAAGGTGAGTAATATCTATGTTTATAAAATTTAGGATCATTTCTAATTGTGGCTATTCAAAGTAAGACCGGCCTTGTGCCCAGCTTTGAGCAGAAAAAAAGCCAGGTATGTAGCCACAAGTTCAAACCTCAGTATTGGCACACACATACACACACACACACAAAGTTTTGATTTTGTTCTGCTTCTGTAACATATATGCGTTCAGTAAAGCAAAACCTAGAAAAGGTATATGTAAACAGGAAATGTTTTAGGGCTGGTAGATTATGGGTGATTTTTTATGTGAAATTAATATCGTTATATGTCATATTTTTTTACAAAGGTCAGAAAGAGTTTGAAAGAATTCATGTAACAAAAACACGACCCTGGAAGAGATGAGAAAAACGTTTGCAAACGCGCAGCTCTGAGACACATTTCACAGAATGGCAAACGAGAACCTGACAGATGTGGAGAATGGGGAATCTTCTCACCCTGTTCAGACCATTCCTGTCTTCTTAAAACATGAAGACATGTTCAGAAGTAGAATTGAAGGTTATATTGACATCATGTTAGGTAAAGAGCTGTCATTTTTCTGGAATTACCACCTTCCCAAGCCCCCCTAACTGTCGTCAATTACAATTTCAGTCAGCACTCTGCATAGCAATGCGTTTTAGAATACTTGGGATAAAATACCGAAGTACTTCAATGTTCCTTGCTCTCTTTGAGTCTTTGTGCTGCCTCTTGTTACTGGGTATCTTTCAAAACCACAATGACTATTTTTAAAAACTCTGTCAGCCTAAATTAATTGTACAGATAGAGATTATGAGAATTGAAACATGCATAGAATATACTTTGATCAAGTTTGCCCATTCAGGTTAGTATTGCTTAGTTTTAGCCCTGAAGAGCCACCTTAAATCAACTACTGGCATGTACTTACTGTGTCAGTTACAGTCTACTTTGTTCATGTGAACTATTATCAGAAGCAGAGAAGAACTGGGGAAACACTGAGAATAAAGTTATCGGCACAAGCCATTATAATAAGTCATTTGATTTGATGAATAATATTACGGTGACCTCCAGCCCTATTTATCTTTCAGGGAACCAAGCTGTTTCCATGTGTTCTCTAGACACCTTGAACTTCATTATCATCCAGTGTTCAGAAAACTCCAGACAAATGCTGGCATTTGGGCTGGACTAAGCAAGGCTGGCAGGTTCCCTGGAGAGCAAAAGGGGAAGCCATCTTGAATGAGTGGATTCTAAATCAAGGTGAGTTTTGTTAAGTGAAGAAGAGGTTTTTTGGGGTTTTTTTTCCTTCTAATAAAATACAGGGGGAAAAAATCTAACACAGTTTATTATCTAAGAGAGTGGAATGGCTTCTAAGAAAATTTACCTTGGCTGTCATAAGCCAGCTCATTATACAAATCCCCACTGCCCAGATAGGTAAGATGGATTTTTATAGAGCCTCAGCTTTGGAGCCAGATAGATGTGGATTTAGATTTTGCTTGGGGATCATTTGGGGTTACAGGAGAAGTAACATTTTCAAGTAAAATGTCATATGCAATAAAGTATTGTTTTATACCAAGAGGATGGGAGAGAGGATGGTTTCACAGTGTTTCACTCCAGGAAGCAGACACTGCCTGCATTCTTTATGAGCCTTCTTTGCTGTCTTGTGCTTTGGATTTTGTCCTCCAACGCTGGCTGGACACTGTAGCAGCTGTGTGTCCCCAGCCCCCCACAGTGACATCCAGTAAAGGGAGAGACTCACTCTCCTTTGGGTCCTATAGGAAAGGAATAAGCTTCTCTGGGACTTCAAAGCAGCCTGTTCCTTAGGTCTCATTGCTAATTGGGTCACATGCTTACCCCTTAACCAGTCACAGGCAGGGGATGGGAGGGATGGGAACATCTGGATTGGGGAGAAGGCAGAGAAATAGAAGCAGAAGAGCGAGGCAGGGAATTAACTTTGGAAGGTGGTAGGTATATTCTGGCCTTGACGGTGGTTTTACAGTATATTAAATTCTGGTATATCCTCTCATCAAGCTCTATTCATTGTATCTGTACAGCTTTTATTTGCCATTCCTCAACCATTCCCGAGTAACGTGGTTTTAAAGACGTTAATGGATAGCTTTTCCTAAAAACAAAACATTAATGGGATGCAGGTATGGCTTAACCATCAGGGGTCTGGTGGTACCACGAATGGGTAAGAGGAGATTGGAAGCCTGGATCTGGTGGAAGAGGCCCAGTGGACGTGGATGTCGCAGTCCTGTCGGGATCCAGTCTGGTTACGTTAGGAGCATCCACACATGCTGGAGAGAGACATCTGCACACGGGGTGACCAAGGATGAGAGGAGAGGAGAAGCTCAGCGGGAGGCAGGCCTTCTTGAATACCAACAGGTGGAGGCTCTGTCAACACCACAGCTGCCCCTGAAAGCCTTCTGCATTCCTCCAGCCACAGACAGCTCTTCCCTGAGGAAATCAATAGCAAAAGGTAACGATTTTAAAAATTAATAACAATAATAACGAAAAGTAATAAGAAGAATATAAAACCAAAGGCCTAAGCTTAGATCTTGTCTGAGTCTAATATGCGAGCTGGAGTCTTGTACACAAATCAGGTCACCTGTAGCCCCAGTCCACTGGGCCAGCATTCATCCTCCTTCACATTTGCCCATCATCATTTTCTAGCCTGCTTATTTCAACTTAATCATATTCATTTGTAGACTACTAAGGCTGTTTTTCCAGGCTGGCAAAGTGATGCCTTTTCTTCCATGGCCTCAAATGGCACCCAAAGGTCTTGCAGAGACATACTGTGCAAAGAAAATTAATGATTCTCCACCAATACATTAAAAACATTGGCAGAAGCATTTCTGAAATCTGCAAAGAAGAATAACTCACACTGGCATATATTTTCCCCCACTCAGAAACATAGTCTTGCACGCTTTCCAATAATGAATGTGTATTATGTGTTCAGTAAGGAGGAATAAATCGCTTTCAGAATGAATCAAAAACCCATCCAGTGAAGATTTAGCTAACAAACACAAGATGGTACAGGCATGTTACTAAGTGTGCAGAAAATAGACTTCAGGGGCCTCAGAGAATTGGTGTATTTTCCCTGTGATAGCTAGTGCAAGGGACATTGGAGAAAGGTCTATTAAGTCAAGAATTATTTGGCCCGTAAACCATTAGTGAGACTTGAAAAAGGTTTTTACTGATTAAATATTTACCAGTCACAGCTTGACAACAACCCAACCACTTCTTAAGCATTCAAAGAAGTGGCGAAAGTGCCCCAGAGGAGGGGAGCCGGGGAAATCACAAGCGGACATGTTTTAGCAACTTCCTGAATGCATTCTTTGGAATACTAAGGGAATGTCTGGTCAGCCGTCCACTCTGCACCTCTGTCTCTATGGAGGACACACACACACACACACACACACACCCTCCCTCCCCCCTCTTCTTCCCCCCCCCCCCCCCGTGAGTATGGAGACTGCAATTTTGAGCCACTCTGGGAATGACTCACACTTTTGGTAGAATGCTGATACACACGTCACAAATACAAAGAAGCCTGTGGCCAGAATCCCAGGAGGCTTTCTTCCAAAGTAGCAAAGAGTAAAGAGTCCAGTTGAACTCCATACTAAAGTCCCAGAAAATGTCAATTGAAAATCGATGGAAATATCTGCCTAGGGCTGCCGGGAGGTGGCGGGGGGGGGGGAATGTTTCTTCAAAGAAGTTATCACCAGTAATAAGCAGGCAGGAAGGGTGGGGAGAAAGAAGAGTAACAATGAAACAGTCTTTTTTTTAAAAAAGAGTTTATTATCAAGTAGTTGTACTTTTGTTAAAAAGAGTTTATTATCAAGTAGCTGTACAGAGGTTGCCGTCTATACATTCAGCTGAGCATCTAATGCATCTCAACCCACATCACCCCTTCCATTATTCTCCCCATTTCCACCCTCGAGCTCAGACCTGAGGGTTTAATGTACTCAGCACAGCACTCTTGAAGAAAGGGTACCACACATCTGCCACTGGCTGCAGGCATGCACGGCCTGGAACAAATCACTTCATCAGCTGGTTCTTTGGTGAATTCCTCTTCCAGTCCAGGGATGCTCACGAGGGCAGCCAACCATCGTGGGCCCCAGACTGTCTGCATCACCCTCTGAGGTCTTTCTCTTCCCGGCCTACATCCTCAAATGCTCCGGACACCAAGTAGGTGTGGATTTCTTTCTTGCACCAGCTCTGGCTCAGATCCCTGCGTTTACTATGCCCGCCGGCCACTACCCCATGACAGATGCCTGCTTCTCGCCTCATCGTTGCCTCAGGAAATACCAAGGTTGGTTGGATGTTTTCTTTCTTTCAGTATTTGCTTAGACCCACGTGCTAGGAGTCCAGCTTGCTGCCTCCTGCCACAACTTGCTGTTACTTCTCTCCTTTTGTGTAGCTCGCTTTGCGTTCCCCTTTGGTGTAAACCAAAGCAGCCTGGGAGAGCTTCTAGAAATGTCTCCCAAACCCCAGTTGTTCCCTTGAGTTGACTGAGTTCACAGCCATCGAAGGTGGCATGAGATAGGTGGGGATGAAGCAGAAACCGTGTGGCTTTGTAAAGGCAAGAGAAACAGAGGGTTGAATCTGGGTTGCTGCGATTCTTTCCTATCCGCCTGGCTCTTCTGTTCTTCAGGTATGATTAGGGTAGAGATGGCGTTTCCCTTTTACTTCATACCATCCTGCAATGCGTATCTGCGTCATGTGTGCAGGGATGACTTAGACATAAGAACTTGCCAGCAGACACTGTGAGACCCACAGGAAGATAACCAATGCCCATTTTCATGTGCTATGGGGAACAACTAAAAACATCATTTCTTTTGCACAGTGGCATGGATTCAGGTATTTTAGGGGAGGAGAAAGAACTAGCTATAATTGGTGTTGATAAAATCAATTTCTGACATGTCACTCACTGTATAGGTGCAAAAAAAACCCAGAAAAAAAAGAAAATTTTAACTCGGAGTACCAGGAGTATGCAGATCTTTGGCTTTATATCCAGATGATATTCAAGACTAAATCTGGGTTGTTATCTTGTTAGAATTTCAAATATTTCTCCAAGTTTCTCAGTATAAAAAGTTTAAGGGAGTTTGTGGCCAAGTTACCATTTCCTAGGCTCTCTGTTGAGATTCCACTGCTGTAGAGGTCCCCTTCACTTTTTCTTACCTGGACTGCTAGAGTCAACCTCATCTCAGGCCTACTTTCTCACTTCCAACTTGTATTCTTCATGGAGCATCCAGAATGGCCTTTGAAAATAAAAGGGATAAGGTCTATTTTTACAGTGATAGAGAAGTTGATGACAGATGATTTCTTTCATGCTTTAAAATATATTCAATACTATGTCTATAAGGAAAAGATAATAAAATACCTTTTCATCCTTATAATGGTCTTGCTTAGCCAATAGCTAAAAGCACTACTAGAAGAACAGATAGTTGAGTTGGGTATCAGTAGCTCATACCTGTCATCTTAGCTACTCAAGAGGCTGTGATCTGAGGATCATGGTTCAAAGCCAGCCAGGGCAGGAAAGTTCATGGGACGCTTATCTCTAATTAACCACTGGAAAACCAGCAATGGTGCTGTGACTCAGAGTGGTAGAGCTCTAGCCTTGAGCTGAAAAGCTCAGGGACAGCTCCTAAACCCCGAGTTCAAGGACTAACAACAACAAATAGTTGTAGAAGGGTTACATGGTTTTCTCAACATCAAGAAGATAAACAAGACAAGTTACACAGTCGGAGAAAATATATGCAAATGACCTATTTTTATAAGGAATTTATCCAAAATGTAGAAAGAGCTCTTAAAAACTCAACCGCAAGAGAATGACCGGATTAGTCACGACACTAAGACATTAAGATGACAAACATAGTTAAAGATGCTCTTCAGTCAGTGTGTGGCAACAGGGAAATGCGCAAATAATATTACCACTTCATGCTTATGCGAGTGGCCGAAGTCCAGAAAACTGACAACACACCCAAAGCCTGGCAAGAATGCAGGGCATTTCCCTGGCCCAGTAGAATGAACAGAAAGGTCTGGCTGATTCTTATAACATTACTCATACTCTTACCAGACAATCCAGCAATTGCAAATCTTGGAATATAGCCAAAGAAATGAAAATATATATATATACACACATACTGAAATCCTACCTGCACAAAAGCCTGCACATGGATGTTTATAGCAGTTTGATTCATGATTGCCCAAACCTGGAAGCAACCAAGTCGCCCTTCAGAATAGGACTGAGTTGGCTGTAGAAGAATATTCCATATCAGATTGTGATGAGATCCCCAGTGTTGGGAGAGGTGGAGGAAACTGAGGTAGACTATGCTGACTGAGGGAGGGAAGGAGGGAGGGAGTCAGTGACCGGACTGCACACTTTGTGACTGGGACACAGGGCATTCAGGGTTAGGCAGAGTGGCAGGGACTTCGTGGGGCTGGGAGAAAACGAGGGACGAGCGGGTAGCGAAGAGGGGATTGTGGGGAAGTGGTTTGCTCTGGGTGAGGCTACCGTGGGGGGTGAGGTGTCCAGGGTGGCATCAAGGGACGTGGGCTTGGGGCCCTTGGAGGCCCACGTTTGTTTCCCTGACCCGAAGTTCAGCTGGTGTTTCCCTCCACCCACTCAGGATATTTTGTGAATGGATTCAGATGCTGACTCACCTCTGCAGAGAGCTTGTTGGCACAGGGCATCCTGTTTAAAATTGGCCTCCCTCCTCCCAACTCCCCTCTTGGCTCTACTTTTTTTTAAGCATGGAGTTTATCGCCATCTGGCATACTACAGGCGGCTCTTCCTCAAGCTTTCGTCGTACTCATTCCTCCACTCGCGTGTAAGGCTTACGAGAGGAATAAACGGGCAGGTCCTATGCTTTTCCTATTTGGAAAAGCACCTAGCATACAGTCTGTGCTCAAGAATGGATGAGTCCAAACTAATGGACTGACACATGCTGGTCACTGACACAGGCCCTTTCTACCCTTCTGAGGGAAATTGTCTGATAGAGGTAAAAACAAAAACAAAAACAAAACAAACAAAAAACAGTGAAGATAAACCTGTATCCCATCATAGAGCTTCTCCTTTCCATAGCGCCTCTGGCTTCTGCTCAAATGCTTCTTCCCACAATGCCTTGGGTATCCACCAGACAAATGAAAAGATCCAGGGTAAAGCCTGACCAAGCCACCAGCCAGTCAGCACAAAGCCCAGGGGAAGAGCTAGGGAGGAGCCTAAGGGGGTCACAGCAGGCCTCCCAGAAGAGCCATCTGGATTCCTCTTTGGGGATCATCCCAACTTGGTTCTCCAAAGTATACACAGGTCTCAGGGTCTGAGAAGGCCAGCAGATGATCCAGGAACAGACGTCATTCCGCTCAGCCCACAGCCCTGACCGCACCATTGCAACCTCCCGGGCTCGGGTCTTGCACAGATGCGGTAGAGATGGGCCTTCGTGCCTTTCTCTCAGCTCTCTCTAGAAAGATGCTTGCTTAGCGCCATCCTCTGCACTTTCCTCCTCCTTGACAGCCAGGCCTGTGTGACTTGAGCCAGAGACGCAGTCAGTATTCAAATGGCCTATGACTGCAAAAAAAAAAGAACCCATGTCAGCTCATGTTCTGACTTTGTGATTTTCTGACAGATGGTTTGGCTCGGCCTTTTGTCTTCTTGCTTAGCAGTGCGGGAAGTCATTTAACTTGAGACAGCAGCAGTGGCTTCACGTAGCCATCAGGGACAATGGCGGGCAGAAGGTGATGCTGGCCCAGCAGGAAGAAGCTTAGAGCATTCCCCCATGCATCAAGGAAAGCAAGAGAGGTGGAGGTGGAGGCAGAGCTAAGTGTCTGTTGTCGAGTTTGTAGTGGACCTGCAGAAAGATGGCTACAGTGATGTCAGGAGCATCTCTAGTTTCCGCTCAGATGTAAAGTATGGGAATGCGTCTTCAACTCTGGTGAACAGTCAGTGCTTTTTGTTTTTGGACACTCTGTATTTTTCTGCATACAAATTGTATGCAGATGATGGGTGAAATCCCAACACAGTGGAAAAATTGCACACTGCTGATGTCCTGTTATTAACTTACTCTTCGGTGAATTAAAATTCCATGGCTGACTAATCCTCTTAAAGACATGGAGAATCATTTTTATTATCATTGTTGTTGTTTGTATCGGGATAATTCTCATTTAGATTTAGCTGGGCCTTAACGTATCATATGTTGAGGTTTTTTTTCTTTAAACCAACTTTTAATTAAAAAATAAAATAGAGAAAATGTTTTAAGAACAATGATTTTGACAGTAGTCTTCTGCCTGTCGGTAGTTTTGGCCTTAAGAATTGGAAAGTATTTAGAGAATTAGTAGGTTGTGTCCAGTGAGGATGATTTTTCCACTGATGGGAAAAGAAATGGACTTGGGGGATTTGAAGCAGCCTGAAAGAATATAGCTAGTGAGTTCCCCAAATCCTGCCTGATTTGTAAATTTGCGTTTCTATGGCAACAGGAGAGTACAGTTAAATAATCCTGTCTAGGACTGAATCCCAGCAACCCTTCCTAAACTCTCATCCTATTCTAATCCCACCACGGTTGCCATGGAAATGATCAGATAACATGGGGTCCTAGAGGCAGATGGGCCTGTGGTGGGAGCCAAAGCCTGGCCTACATCTTGCTGCTGCTGCAGTCAGCACTGCTTTGGTTTGGTTTTCTCCTGACCTCTGCATTACGGAAAGCAGGTAATGCAGCGTAGCGTCAGGTCCAGTTCCAGAAACTTTGCCTGAGAAACTCCCTCACATGTGGCTCCCCGAGGAGAGACCCTTTACCCCACTCGACCCCCTACCCCAGGAAAGGGCACACCAGACTCTGCCCCGGGCTTGCGTCCATTCCCTGCTGCTCCTCTGAGAGGACTGCTGTTCTTCACAGTCATGCAAACTCACTGCAGGCCTGCAGGGTTCTCATGGCAGCCACAGGTTCTTCTCAGCCTCCATCACTACCCCATAGTGTGTGCAATCTTGCAAATGGATCGTTTTTTGGCAAAGAGCTCACTTTAAATCACTGTTTCGGAACCACATCCAGATGAAGCTGTGCTTGGGTTGAAAAAGGAGGAGGAAGAGGAAGAGGAGGTGGACGAGGAGGAAGAGGAGAAGGAGGAGGAGGAGGAAAGTAAAAAGGAAGGGAAGGAGGGAGGAAGCAGGAGAAAGAGAAAGAGGAGGAGAAGAAAGGAGGAGGAGGAGGAAGAGGAGGAGGCGAAGGAAGAGGAGGCAGAGCATGTTGTCTTTGAATGATGTGGTTTCACTCATGATGAAAACCACTGGGATGTCAGGAGATGGAGCCGTGTACCCGAGCAAACTCACAGCAACGAATACAATCCCAGAAATGGAAGAGACCTGGAAGGGCATCTTGTGTGCGCGGACTTTTCAGACTCAGGAGCTGAGGCTGGCCCAGGGCTTCCTGGCTCAGGACTCCCATGTTTCCCCTTCTGGGTATCTTCCTGCCACCATCCATTTAGGGAAGGCTTCGAAGCAGTCCAGCCGTCTTCATCTTCATTCTCCTTTTCAACTCTGGTAGCCGAATCACTTAGCTCTTGGTGACTGCCAACTTTTAGAAGGTCTCCTCACACCTGCTATACGCTTGCTTGTCGCTCCACACGGGTAGAATGGCTTCAATAAACACTTGTTGATCTCCTGTAGGCATGGCGTGGTTCAAAAATCTCCTGGCAGCGCCTTTGGGGTAAGGATCTTGGCGTTCCCCTGCTCGTGGCCCCTCCCCACACTGTCTTTACAGAGCCGCATGGCGCGTTCCCGCCCCTTCTCTTTTGGTTCAGGCTCTGTGGAGTCCCCTGGTGGTTGTATCTCTTTCCACACAGGGGGTAAGAAGGTCAGACAGCTTTGCACCTGTAAAACTGCCCCTGGCCTCCTTGACCAGGACTGGGTATGTAATGGGATGGTTGAAGGCAGATAGTCGTGCCAGTTGCACAACTCCAGGGGGTGCCACGGCTGTGTTCTGTCTTGTGAGGAGATAACCTGGAGGAGCAGAGCCTCATTTGTCTTCATGCCTCCAGCAACCAGGACAGAGCTACGCAAACAGCCGAGGCTCCATATCCACTAGAATAAAGGTTAGTAAATAGAGGATGTGGGTTGAGCTGGAAGAGCGGAGTCGTATTTCAGCTGGGCTCTTTAGTTTCCATTTTGAATGAAGACATGAGAATGAAGAAGCTCCCCAGATTCTCCTTCCAAGTGACAGGAGGTTTCCCATAGTGAGACCAAAAAGAATAACATAACCTTAGCTAACTTTACTCCCAGAAAATGTCGCCCAATGCTTGAGCGTCTCTGATTCTGGATTCCATACAGACCTTGCTATGGAACTGTCAGACCTTTAAAAAAAAAAAGTAAGACTTCAGTGGCAGGCTGATCCCAAGGGAGAAAAGAGATCCAAAAATATGTGACAAAAGATTTTTAACAGTTTCTTTGGAGGAAAAATGGAAGAACTTCGAACTCTTCTGTAGTAAGCTTTCCAAGAAAGGACTTAAACATCTAAGTGCTTTGGCTGCCAGGAAAGGGTTCAGACTAAATCAAACTGGTTCACACCAGGCTAATCTAGTTCGAACTAGACCAAACTGGTTCAAACCAGATTATACCAAATCAAACTGGTCTTGGCTGTCCCGGGTCTATTCGCTAAGAGCTCCGTGAGTTCTCCATTCTAGCTCTAGAATCCTCAAGAACCAAAAGCATCATTGGGCTGAAGTCTTCTCTCCTAAGGAAGCTGAAGCAGCGTAGTCTGGGAGAAAGAAATGTTTCCCAGGTCCAACAAGCTGAGCTGAAACCCCACCATGGCTAACAAGTAGCTAGCTGTGTGAGCAGAGGATCAAACCTAGCCTCAATGTCTTGACAATCTTTATCTTCACAATGACATTAGCAGTGCCTCTTCTAGAAGGCTCTGAATAGAACATTTACCTGGGTTGCAGTAAGCCCTTAGTAAATGGTAGTTGTATCTAACATGGCTTCTTTAGCTGCCAGACACCCATTGCCTTAGCTACCATTACAGTGAGGGTATGACTCCCAGGCCTTCCTAATGGAGAAATGATCATTGCTAAACTCAGTTAGCATCGCAATGCCTTGCTGTAAACATACCTTCCAGTAACACACTGCCCATGTCTCCATAGTTACCGGTCCCTAAACTTAGTGCCAGTCCCAGCTCACCCAGTTGCCCAAGAGAAAGCAAAGGCTGGGTCCTCTGACAGAACTAACAAGTCCCTTTAGGATTTGGTTCAGCTCTCAGACAAGAACAGGAGGCTGGGAACATCTGTCAGGCCTTGGAAATCACACCCACACCCTGCCCTGCTGATGTAATCGGTGGCTAACTTGATCATATCACTAATTGAGTTTCATTGTAATTACTCCTACATTTCTTTCTCTTGGGCAGTACTACGTGTTGTGTGCACTTCAAATGTGTCTCGTTCCTTTCTCTGTCTTCAGTGCCTGCCTCGTGTAGTTTCTGTCACCTTCAATTAGGTGGGGGAAAAGGCTGGATAGTGGATGGATGAATGAATGATGATGAAGTGGGTGGATGGGTGGGGTGGGTAATGGATGGATGTATGGATGAAAGAATAATGGATGGGAAAATGGGCTAGTTGGATGGGTGGCTAGATGGATGAGTGGATGAGTAGATGAATGAATGATGAAGGAATGGATAGTTGGGTAGGTAGATGAGTAGAGGGATGGAGAAATGATGGATGGATGGATGGGTAGATGAGTAGATAAATGAATAGATGATGGTGGCTAGATGGGTGGACAGGTGATGGATGGGTGAGTGGACGAATAATAAGTAGATGGATGGATGGATGGATGATGGGTAAATGGATGGATGTGTGACTGGTTAGGTGGGGAATAAGCTGAATGGATGATTGTGGGTGGATTGCTGGTTATGGATGGGTGGATGGAAAGGTGGCATATTTGATGTTTGGGATCTGCAGTTGCCTGATTTTTTAAATTTTTCAAGTGCTCTCTTCATCGTGACTCAATGTCAAATCTGTTTCACAGGAAATTGACTATGGTAGCTACACACATAGCAGTGCCACTGGACTATGCCTCGTAAGTGACCCAGTGAGAACTGAGGTAGAAGGGCACGTTAGGATGGATTTGCACGTTTATAGGTAGCAACTCCTGCAGATTCAGCTCAGAGTTTTTCATCTGAGGTGAGCTTCTGGAACCTTCTAGAACCTTCCTTGTAGATTCTAGAACAGGCATGGTTTGGTTTTTTTTTTTCCCCAGTTTCCAAACTGAGTAGGGAGTGTTACTCTACTGAACTGAGCCCTAGAGTAAAGGGCGGCCCAGACTGGGTGATCCCCTGCAGCGGGGCCTAGGACCCAGCCAACTGATCATCCAGCAAGAACAACAACAGCCCCAGTTTATCCTCTGCCCTTGGCTTGAACCAGTGCAGGCTGGGGCCTAAGGTTGAAGCATGGACTGGAAACTTGAACCAGCAATCTGACCCGGTTCTGGGGTGACAACCCAACCCTGCCTCAGAGTGGCATTTGCTACTCTGCTGTCCCGAACAACATGGATAGTGTTGCCATCGCCCCAGATTGGGGAGGGTGAGACGGACAGAGGTGAGAATGTCGGCATCCTGGCAGAGAGAGGAGGCTGTGAGCGAGCCAGAGACCTTTGCTCGCTGCAGCCTGCAGGGGGGTCAGTACACACTTACTTTTGCCTCTGTACCTTGGTTGCAAATGTTTATAGCATCCCTAAAAGCCAGTGGAAACGCAGCCCTACCATGGTCGTCAGAGGCCTTCCCTGCAGAACCAGCATCACACGCATTTTCTGAGTCCAGGGGAGGCTTGCCTTTCTCTTGTCCGGGTCAAGAGAGATTTCTATTTCCGACCACCTATTCCATCATTTATTATGAAGGCCAAAGAGGTCAAGTCATGGGCATGCAGGACCACAGAGTGAGACCAGTATTGGCTGGACAGAAGGTTATGTCTCTTGTTGTCCACCCTGACTTGTCAAGATGGCCCTATAAAAGGAAGACCTTGTCTGCGTGATCCATGAAGACTCTACGATGAGAGTAGTTGATGTTTTATTCCATGAGATTAGGAGTAGCTAGGATGACAGGCATGAGCCTGCATTCACCCATCATGGTTCTCTTCTCTGGTTTGGTCTGCCTGCCTCAGACACTGCCCCAAACTTTCTGACTTGGTCAAGTCCCAGTAGAGAGCATACCAGGGCCATGTATCTCTTCTTTCTAGAAGTATCTCCTGAATCGAAAGAAGAGTCACTCCATGCGTGTCTCTTTCATGTTTGTGTCTTGACTGGCCACAAAGGAGAGGAAGAAGCTGGTTCTCTCAGCATGTTGACTACTATTCAAACCCACATTGGGTTGTATATTTAATTCCCATTTGCCTTCCTGGATAGGTAGAGTTTAAGCATTGTGCCTGGTGTTAATCACCCGGCACCTGGGTGCTTAGCTCAGTCAGTCCCTGGGGATATCATGGGTACTTATGTACAATATGCTGAGAGTAGAGAGAGAAGGTGCCATGGTTTGGCTTCAAGCAGGGTCATTTTTTTAGCCCTGAATTTGGGCGCATTTCTTTTGTAGCTGTAAATTTATCCTCTGTCCAATGCAGTGGGTGATATATAATGCCTTCATGAGTTGTCACAAAGATTAAGTGAGGTAATTAATGTAAAAAAATACTTAACACAATGCCAGGCATGTAGTTGAAAATAAAGGTTTGAATACTTACATTCATCGTCAGCCCTTATGTAATTCCTTCAGAAAAAAAAGCCAGTGGCTTTCTCATGCTTAAAAAGCCAATATGATATTTAGTGGAGTCTAAACTAATGCTTTTCCAACTTAACAGATGAAGAAATGGAGAAAGAGGAGTGCAGTATTTAGTTTCTTGGTCAAGGTCAGTGGTTGTCTTACGCCCATTCTTCTGTTTTGGTAGCTTAGACATGACCTTTTTAAACTCTAAATTCAGTCACAAGTGCCTAATGTCAGAAACCCATCACTTTCTCTTTATGCATTTGGTTTTTTGCCTTCCATGTTGCTCTTCTGTCATCCCAGCTTTCTCTCCCCACTCTCTACCCCTGTCCCTTTCCTGATACCCATATTAGAATGAAGGAAGCAGCATGCATTATCCCTCCCAAAGGGCTGAATTTGAATGTGTTGTTGCATCATTCTTCATCCCTCATTCACAGATGCCCCACCCCCGGGGAGCCGAGAGGAATAAAGATGACTGCATGGATGAATGGTATTCAGGATCCTACCAGGAAAGCAACATCCCGGGCTTGTGAAATCCATCTGATGACTTCCAGACCTTTCCCACAGGAGGGTAAATGTTGACATCTCTCCTGTCTCTTCTAAGGCTAGCCTTATACATGGATCCTGGCCTGAAAAATGCCTGAACCCTTCCTAATTCAACCTCATCACCGTCAACGGTACTGATAGATGTTCTTTGTGGACAGACGAGGGAGAGCCATATCCTGTTAGCAAGTACGTTCGCTCAACAAAATAAATGTCGCTTAACAGCACATGCCCAGTCTTGTACTTGGCTGTCCTGAAGTGGACAGGATAAGGGAGGCCCACAAGGCCTCCTTCATAATTCTATGAGATCCTCCATGGGGATGCCTGAATCTCCCCACAATATGGGGGCTGAAAGAGAGCTACATCGTGTCGCTTCCAGTTTCTTGTAGAAAGTGGAAACTGGAAGAACTTGTGGGTACCTTTTTTATATCACTCCGTGAAGAGCAGTGAAGAGGTGAGAGGCAAGAGCAAAGAGGTTGATGGAGGAAAGACTTGGAGATAAAGCACACAGCTTCAGATATTTTGATAGAGCAGGAAAAGCAATGCAGTTAACCGGGTAGACTCAAGTCTACTTCCAGGGTGGACAAGACAGGCAAGGCCTACGCAGGGTAGGCAGGAAGAAGTGGCCATTCTTTGCAGCTGACCTCTCTCCCTTTCAGGTGGTGACATGTCAGCCACCTTCTACCAGTGGCAGCCAAGCTTTCAGCTGCTGCTTTTTAACTGATCAATCATGGGGCTTGAACTCAGGGTCTGGGCACTGTCCCTGAACTTTTGTTTTTCTTCAAGGCTCTACCACTTTGAGCCACAGCTCCCCTTCTGGTTTCCAGGTGATTCACTGGAGTCATGAGAACGTTTCTGTCCAGCAGGCTGGATTTGAACCAGGATCCTCAGATCTCAGCCTCCGGAGTAGCTGAGATTATGGGTATGAGTCACCAGCGACCAGCTTCAGCTGCTTCTTTATCCTAGGAACAAAATGTTTGGATCTGGTTGTGCAAGACTCTCTGGACCTGCCAAAACTCAGAGTACTCTGGGGATTAGAGATGAGGCCCCAAGCCTCTGAAACACATTGCTGGCCTCCTGGTTAAGCTCCCATGGGAAAATGGTAAGCTGTTGAAAACAGGGTTCAGAGAGATTAACCTTCCAAATCCAGCCATCAGTCTACACAGAGTGAGTCACAGCCTCACACGCGTGTGTCTTGAGTGAGTAGCTTTCTGGCAGGAACCTGCTTTGTCCTTTGAAAGCAGAAATGCCTGAAAGTGCTGATAGGATGTATTAAGGGCTCGAGGGTCTCCTTTTGTGGTGTTTGTCAGGGGAGGGTTGCAGGTTCATTGGAGTCAAAGCTACAGCTCTGAGAGCCTTGAAACTTGGCGAAAGCATTTTCCATATTTGTCTTTCTAACTCTATCAGGTCCTGCCTTTTAGGATGGCTACATTTCGTGTGATTCTCAGTTCACGTTAGTATATTTTAGTGCATACATTTTTAGTATATTTCCTGCAAGAAACCTCTTGTGTCTCTGCAGGGAGGAAAGAGGAGTTATATTGTTTTTTATAATGCTGAAATAATTTTTTTACAAGAATCTTGACATAGAAAACCATTTCTTACTAATCTGTTCTCCTTCCATCTTTCTCCTTAGATTTCTGTGTTGGATTTGGAAAGTTCATTCACCAAAAGAAAAGTATACTTTCCACGCACATTTCCATTTGAGGATATGTTTTCTTGTCTTCCTCTATGCTGCCCTCATAGGAATGATCTGGACGTTCATTACGAATGGGCCCTCACATTCATTCAGGATAAAATTTTCAGGAAATGAAAATGTGAACAACCTAGATTGTGCAGAATGGCACAATAATAATTTATGTTCATAGTAATAACCCAGAGGCATAAGGAGCCTAAAATAGCTCCTGAATCATCAAAGAAAGATTAAAATTATACTCAGCATTTTTTTTAGTGCTAAGTGAATTTGGTAGTGTTCTAATTCTCTAAAAACTGACAATTGACATATGGGATGTGTGGTGTGTGTGTGTGTGCGCGCGTGCGCGTGCGTGCAGGAGCGCGCGTGCGTGCATGCATGTGCGTTCTGATTCTTTAAAAACATATAAGGGCTAAATAGTTGTCTTTTCCAATACCACGTACTACTTAGCACCATTAGCACCAATTATTACCATGACTACTGCACCGTGCACACATACGCACACATATGCACACAAGTGGTTACCCCCTCATGCAGCTGCCCATGGGATTCATCAGGACAAAGAAATAGAAGAGCCAGGGTTCTGCTCTGCTTTCCATGTTTCCCACATAAAGTCCTTAAGGGCCCTTTTCAGGCCGAAGACCTTAGTTACGTGGAACCTTCTAGATTGTGGTTATTTCTGCATATCTGCATATTCCCTAGGAGAATGCATGTGCTGCTCCATGGCAAGAAGATTGGCATTGACTTGGAAGCCTTCATGCTGTAAAGCCAGCCAGAGGCACCCGATTAAATAAGCAGGAGAGGAAAACAAAGGTCAACAACTCAGTCTTTGAAAGAAAACATCCCACTCCTAGAGAAGAAAACCCAGATCCACCATGCAAGGTAAGTAAGTCACTGGAGGACCCTGTGTGATGACGCTGAGCGTGCGTGGCCACTGGAGGTGGGTGAGCCTTCAGAAGAATGCCCTGAGGTGCAGAATGACATGGTCACTTGGCTGAAGCTTAGTCCTGAGAGCATGAAGCAAGGAACTACTTTTTACGAGAACCAGGAAACAAAGCGGAAAGCAGCCAGCCCTGGACTGCCATCAAGGAAGACCAGGACCCCAGACACCAGCTAGCAGTCTGAGTCCTCCGTGGTGACACCGTGAACACCCCACTGTTGGGGTCCTCACCGTTTGTGGGTGGCCTAGTGGGATGCCTGGCCTGTGGTGGGAGGAAGGGAAAGTTGGCCCCAGGTCCAGGGGCCTTAGTGGAGTGGACAGAAACTGGATCACCACAGCCACTCTGCCTCTCTAGGACACAAGCTCCTCTCCACGTTCTTTTGATTTGCATTCCTGCCCTCAGCTCCTCAGAATCCCTTGGTTTCTGATTGCCCATAAATTATCTTTGCTTGGCTCAAAGCTTCAGGGTTTATCCTGGCCTATTTTTTATAAATCGACTCTGCTTCTTACACCCAATTTGCCTGGACCTCAGCCATTTTGCCTCTGCCTCTCAGATGCCTCTCAGATTTCTCCTCTTCACACCAAAGGCTGCATTCTCCCACTCGAGTCCCCCCGGCCAGGCTTTGCTTCCTTGCTCCTTATCCACAAGCAGCTGCATTCCCAGGGTTGGAAGAAAGCACCTGAAATAGTCATTAAGAGTGAAGTCTCCAGGTGGTAAGGAAATCCTAAGGCAGGAGAGCCCAACATTCTAGTCAGGATGAGTTCTCAACATGGCCCGTTGGTAGGGGAAGGACACAAATGGTGGCTTCATTATTGTTGTTTCTTGAGACAATTAGAATTGGCAGGGAATCTAGATATTAGGATATATATATACATATATATTAAGATGTACATATATAGTACATTATATATTACTATATATAAATTACTTTATGGGTGTATCCTTCCCTTTTTAACACATGCATTTATTTGCCTGTGAACGAAACTGAAGATGGCAAAAAGGTGGCTCATGTGAATTACTTGAACAGTTTCTCACTGTGTTGGATTAAACGCTGGGCAGGTGGGGGGGATAATGGGGATCTTACTACTTTCTGTGATGGTACAGCAAACTGTCACTTGCTTTTTTTTTTGTATAATCATGAAATGAACCCATTTTATCCCTACAGAAATTGATTGACGACCCTTTCTCAAGTGGAGAGAAAAACTCCACAGATCCCAGTCGGTAAGCACATACCTACCAATTTGTTGATTATTTTAGAGATAGAAAGTCAGTTTATCTTCCCACATTATCCTACACCAGATTTGAACAGGACATCGCTTCTCAGTGTTTGCAGCCAATAAAGGAAGAGTTTACACAGCCATAAGCATATTTCCATCTAATTTGGAAAAGCCAGGTTGTATCCGGAAAAGAAAGTAAAAAAAAAAAAAAAAAAAACCTAATTGGAAAGGATTTCCACGAGCCAGGCCTCTCACCACTAGAGGAGCTGGGCCTGGGCCAGCGTCCAGATGTCTGCAAGGTAGCTGTCAGGACCACCCCCTTGAGACTGTGGTGGGCTTCAGCCCCTCAAGTGTCTCTCTAGCCTCAGATTGCAGAGACAGAAATAGGACCACCAGCCAAGGTCATCTGGGAGAAGGTGGCTTGTAAGACTCAATCCCCAAACCAAGATGAGTGGGGCGGACAGAACTACCATCCCAGCCAGCGCTGAGGAGGGGGTAGGAAGACCCAGTCGAGATGGGCCTTGGACAAATGTGAGATGACACCAGAAAACCAACAAAAGCACAGAAAGGTAGGGGCTGAGTCAAGTGGTAGAGTGCTTGAGTCTCTGAGTTCAAAACCCCACACTACAATTATATGTGTATATTATATATACATGTTCTGTATAAATTATATCTGTATATACATGATCCACAACATAGAATATCATATATACTATATAATAATATATACCATAGCGTGTAATATATAATAAAATACTGTATCTGCAGCATACTACCACACATATTACATATACTAGACATAATATGTCTGTAATCATAGTGAATTTGAACATGTATATTCGTGGATACACATCTATGTATATATTTAAGTCCCCTCCTGCTTAGCTGTGTGATTGGGGTCTGATAACTACACTTCCCTGAGACAAGCTACCAGTAATGCCTGGGCTCCTAGACCGACAATGAACGGGGGCCATGGCTCAGAGTGTGTCCTTGAAGAGGCCTGATGGGCCCTTGGCGCCCTGAGTTTGAAGCTGGGGTGTTTCAGGACTGGCCTGGCAGGGCAGCCTTCCTTGTGCTTCAACCACGTGCGCAAAGGAGACCTGATGGGGGCCAGCCAGCCAGGCCTCAGGCACGCCCTCCCCAGAGGGAGGGGGCGTGGGGTGGGGGGTGTCCAGGCCGGGTGGTGTCCAGGCTGTGGGGGGATGATCAGGCCCCGGGGGTGTCCAGGTGGGGAGGGGGGGTGGGGTTGTCCAGGTGGGGGAGGGGGTGACCAGGGGGGGAGGGGGTGTCCAGGTGGGGGGTGCGGGGGGGGGGGGGGAGACCAGGCTGGGGGGGGTCCAGGCCAGAGGAGGGGGATGACCAGGCTGGGAGAGGGGGTTTGTCCAGGCGGGGGGGGGGGGGGGGGGGGGGGAGTGTAGGGGGGGCAGTGACCAGGGGGGGCGGGGGGGGGGAGTGTCCAGGTGGGGGGGAGTGTTATCCAGGATGGGGAGGGGGTGTCCAGGTGTCCAGGCCTGGGGGTTGTCCAGGCAGGGGGGGTGTCCAGGCTGGGGGTGGGGTCCAGGCCCGGGGAGGGGGTCCAGGCCTGGGGAGGGGATCCAGGCCTGGGGGTGGGGTCCAAGCTGGAGGGGGTGACCAGGCGGAGGGGTGGTGACCAGGCCGGAGCAGAGCTCCACCGGCTCGCCTGGCAAGTGACAGGGATGAGGGTGAAGGGGCCGATAGGATCCTAATGGTTAGACTTGTGCAGAAGTGGCCGTGCGAACGAGTGCGGGACATGGAAACGGCCCCTGTGTGTGTGAGGGGGGGGACGCAAGAGAGTCAGGAGGTGGCCTAGACTTTGGGGAGGAGGGGGAGGACGCAGGAAGCAAGGGAGAGGTCGGCAGCCCCAGGGCCCGGCCGCCCCAGGGCCCGGCCCGGCTCACCGGGTCGCCCACACCGCGCTCTCCTCTCCCGCGGGCGCCGGGGCGGGGAGCGCCGAGGGTTTGCAGGGACCCGTGCACTTTCTCCGCCGGGGCCGAGGGCGGGGTGAGGCTGGAAACAGAAGATGGCTGGCCCCGGGGCGCAGGCCGGCCTGCGGCTCGCCGCTTCCCGCCGGCGGGGGCCTGGATTCGGGCCCTCCGCGGGGCGTCCGCGCCCGGCGGCCGGGGTGGGCTCTGACCTCCGGCACCGCCCCGGGGCCCAGCATCGGTCCCCAGGAACGCCAGCCCCGGGCGCGGGGGAGGCGCGTGCCTGCTCCGGGAAAGCGCCCACGTCTCTCGGGGCCTAGCGTGCCGGCGGCGCCCGGCCACGAGATCGATCCCCGCCCGGGCACTCGGGGGGGCCCCGCGCCCCCGGCCGCAGTGCCGCCTGGTGGCCGGGCGTGCCGTCCTCGCCCTCCCCACGCGTCCCCCACCCTGAGACCCCCCCGACCTTCCCCGACCTCTCCGGGTTCTCCGCGTCCGTCCCGGACCCGGCGCCCCCAGCCTGGCGCCCCCGCCCCGCGCGCGTGCGCTCCGCCTCCCGGGGCGCTCGGCTCGCCCGGAGCGGCGCGGGCCGGCGGGGGTGCCGGGCCCGGCGGGCGGCGGGCGATGGCGGCAGCGGGCGTCCGCGGGCGGCGCGAGGCGCCCCTGTGATTGGCACAGCCCGAGCCGGAGGAGGAGGCGCGGCGCGGGGAGGGCGGGGAGGGCGGAGGGGGCGGGGGAAGGGGGCGATCGCGGCGATCGCGGCGGTCGCGGCGGTGCGGGCGGCCGGGCGCGGTGCCTGTCACCTCCCCAGACCCCCGGCAGGACACCGGCGGCCGCCGCGGGCCCAGGCCGGGGACGACGCGCAGCCTCCGGGCCGCGGGCCCGGGCGGGCGGCGGGCGGCGGCGGCGGCGTCCCGGACACCGGGGCCAGGCCGGAACGGGCGGAAGGATGCTGGGGAAGAAGAAGCCGGGGGTCGCGGCGGGCGGCGGGCGGAGCGGCGAGCTGCAGGCGGACGAGGCGCAGCGGAACAAGAAGAACAAGCAGGCGTCGTGCTTCTCCAACATCAAGATCTTCCTGGTGTCCGAGTGCGCCCTGATGCTGGCGCAGGGCACGGTGGGCGCCTACCTGGTGAGTCCCGCCGACAACTCGGCCGGCACGGGGCGGGGGCCCTGCGGGGGTCCGGGGAGGGCGAGGGGCGCGGACGCGCGGCCGGGTGGGCGGATTCGGGCGGGGCGTGGAGGGGCGGTGTGCCCTGGGCCGGGGCGGCCGGGGCGGCCGGGGGGGCAGGTCCGGAAAGCGCAGCCAGATGGTGAATTCCGTGGCTTCCTTGGGCAGGAGAGGCATGGTGGGTTTGGGGTTCATTTTCCAGATGACCCCCGCACGTGGGGGAGAAATGCTAGTTTACCATCCCTGCGTCCTCGAGTCCCGTCTGCATCCTTTCCTGCCCAGGGCCAGGGGAGAGGGAGGTTCGGAAGCTCAGAGTCCCAGGCCAGGGCTGCCAGGTCGGGTGGGGGAAGCCGCTCCCCCCCACCCCCCATCCCTGGGCACCTGCCGTAAAGTTGCAGCCGCCTCTGAGAGCAGCTGGGAGTTTGTGCACTTCTCGCTCCCCACTCTTCAGAGCTCGGTTCCCCACCCCGTGTCCCCAGGGAAGAGCTGGCGGTGACTCAGCATGGCACAGGACCTGACCCGCCTGGTGGCTGTCACCCGCCCGGTTCGGGGGGACCCCTGGGTGAGCCCCCAGCCAGACCCGGCTCCCCAGGAACTGACAGCAGCCTTCGCCTGGCTGCTGACCCGAAACCAGAATCAAATGGCAGACACCTTGGGGTGTCACTAAGCAAGTTCGGTGGCGGGGGACAGCGTGTCATTTCTTGGAACCTCATACCTGGAGGCAGAGCCCCGCCTGCCTGATGTTTTCAGGTGTCGTCAGCTCCTCCTGCCCTCCCGGCGTCCCTGTGGGTCAGGGCCGGAGGCGTGGATGCATCCTCTCTTTGCCCATCCATCTTCCGAGCCCCCTGTTTCATTTAGGGAGGAGAGTCTGTCAGCGGTTGTTGGTGTTGGGTATCAGTTCTGTGCTTGCACACTGTTCAGGTCTGTTCCCCGGGGGCTCCACCGTGTGTGTGGTACACAACCCTTCTCTCCTGGGCATGTGAAGCCTGATGCCAGAAGTACATTTTGTGTCCTGTGTGATGAAGTCACTGGTTTTTCATCCACTCGTGTCCATCGTTACCGGCAGGGTCTGGGACAGGAACTGTTCTGGGAACAGCTGTTTGGAGCTTCCTAACTAAGGGATGCCAGGTGCCCGCAGCTCCCGCTTGATACCCCTAGCTGTTCAGGAGCCTTGAGATCTGAGGATCACAGTTTTAAAGCCAGCCGGGGCGGGGAAGTCCGTGAGACTCTTATCACCAAGTAGCCAATAAAAAAGACTGGAGTGGAGCATTCCTCACTCAAGTGGTCAGAGCACAAGAGGGAGAGTTGTCAGGCCCTGAGTTCAAGCTCTAGTACTGGCACAAAAGAAAAACTAAAAACTGAGAAAGGTACATAGGTTGCTAAGACGTACATTTCTGCCGTCCATGTGCGCTTCTGGATAGTAGGCTCCGGGTGGAAGCCGGGGCTTAGTACAGTAACAGCTGCCTCCAGTGTAACTCTAGTGGAGATTAGGCCTGGCCTGGGGACAGGGGAGGTGGGCTTTCATCCTGGGAGAGTGGCATTGTCCTGGCACTTTTGGCCTTTACCAATAGGAAAGCCTGACTGGGGTGGGGGGGAGGACAGGAGCCCAACAGGTGTCTGGCAATGGAGGCCCTAGAGAAGACGGACAGGCCTCACTCTGAGTGCAGGTTGACAGGGCTCTGTGTTCCTGTCCTGCCCTTGGCCTTTTCCTTGCTATCTTGAAATCATGAAAATAAATAACTGGCCTGCCTAGGGTCAACATGGTTAGCCTGCTCTGAGCTACTCTGCAGGTTTCTCTTGGTCTGTCATTTGGGGCAGGGGGCGGGGGGTGGGATTGGAAAGAACAAATCTGCTGCATCTTCCTTCAGCCTTGAGGGAGTTGTGAGAGGCCAGGGCAGGGGATTCCCTTCCCTCTAACTCACTGTGGCTTTGCTAGGAGCCCTGAGATCCAGCCCCCCTCCCCTCCCCTCCCCTCTCCCCCATGCAGGGCATGTGTGCATGTGTGACACAGCCAGCCAGAGCGCTTGGCATGATCCACCAGCCTGCCCCTCCGATGATGTGGATTTGATGAAGGCATGCCCCGCGTGTCTCGTAGGTGTTACCTTCCATGGACAGAGAGGAGGCTGGTCACAAATCCAAGACCCACTGGCATTTCTGTGCAACTCCAGGCAGTTGCCAGAGTTGCCTTTTCCTTTTCTTAAGGTTGGGAAATTTTATTCTGTCTTCTCCTCCTCCTCGCCCCTTTCGGAAAAGACTTTGGCTTTTCCCAGTGTCCTCAGCGTGCCCTCTGTGACACTGCTGTGAGTTCCCACACTGCGCCACGGAGGCAGGAAGTTGCCTGGGATTTGAGAAGCCACTTGGGAAAGTAGGACGTGTGTGTGTGTGTGTGTGTGTGTGTGTGTGCATGCACGTGCTTACAAACCTGCCCAGGGAAGGTCACCAATGGCTGGACTGGGTCACAGATGTGCAGTGATTCTTGCCTGGGTGGCAGGGGCTACAGAAGAAAGTAGAAGGGCCTGGATGGTAACAGCGAGACTCAGTGCTGAGAGGACAACCCTGGGTGAGCTGTGAGTTGTGAAATCGGTGATGGTCCCAGGTAGCTTACAGCTAAATCACCCGTTATGAGAATATTAATTTAGCTGCCTGGCTCACCAGGCCATTCATTATTTTCACCTAAAAGAGCAGCCTGCTTTGCTGGATAGCCACAGAGAGGGACAGAGCAGGCTGTGAGGTGAGTTTAGTAGTTGAGTCTTTGCAAGGACAGAAGCTTCTGCCTTAGTCTCGGACCGCACAGTGGGGGCACAGGGAGAGAACAATCGTGTTGTGTGCATACTCTGTGGGTGTTTTTCAGAGGCCCCCCGAGGAGTTCCTAGCTCTGCCACCAATGGAAGGCCCTGCCCAGAAGGGTTTGTGATATTATCAAATTACAGAGCACTCAGAGGAGATAAGGATGCGTACAGGAAATTAAAACCACAGGCAACTCTGCCTTACATACCAACATGTTTGTGCTTCATCTGGGTGGAACTGGAAGTGGGGCTTCTCTGGTTTCCTGGTTGAGGCTCCAGCGAGCTCCTAGGAGGCAGAGGTGGGCATTGCTTTAGTCCAGGTCATGCAGAAATGGCCCGAAGGTTGGGGGGGAGGGGACAGATTAGGGACATAGATGACTGAATGTGGTTCACAAGCTTTGATCGTATTGCTTTGAAGTCACTTATTTTTAGGTTAAAGGACACCAGGTGGATTGGTAGTTTGTGACTGTGGTAAAGCCGCTGACATGGTTCTTCCGGTTTTCTTTCCTCGAGAAGCATCGAATGTTGCTGGACGCCAGTGGCTCACGCCTGTAATCCTAGCCACTCAGGAGGCTGAGCTCTGAGGATCATGGTTTGAGGCCAGCCTGGGGGAGGAGAGTCCTGTGGTTCTTTTCTCCAGTTAGCCACTGAAAAGTGGGAAGTAGAGCTGTGGCTTTACAGAGCTAGCTTTGAGGGGGGAAAAAAAAACCCAGGCCCCTGAGTTTAAGCTTCAAGTCCTCGTACCAGCACACAAGTAAAGCATCCTGGGTTTTTAGGAATATTACCCAGAAACAGTCAACTCAGAGTCCCTTTTAAAGCCCTTGTCAAGTTGGTAGGATGACCAAGGGAACTGTATTTTACTTAATCAGATTATTTTTATAGGCTCATATTTGTTCAAAAGTCACTGAAGAAAGAAATCTTCTCTACCCTCCTTGTGGCTGCAGGCTGGTTTCTTTGGGGGCATTGTTTGAGTGTCCTAAGAGGAGAAGAATCTGAATTTACTGTGGCTAATTGTGATGTGCGCACACAAGCTCATCCTTGAATCTCCCCAACTCTTCTCCCAAGGAGAGTTCACCCTGCCCTGTCCACCATGGCTCTGCCTTACATTTGCAACTGCTGTGAGTGCTGTCCCAGTGGCCTGCTGTCACCTTGTCCCTGTCACGCGGCCTGAGCTTCCACTTCTGCAGTCCCTGGGTGGCATTGGACAGGCTGGTGCAACTCCACACAACATCTCAGCATTCCGTTTGCATCTCTCATGACAAACTTGGTGGGGAGGGGGCGGCTCTGCATTGATAAGGACTGGCTTCTCGCAGTTCACGGGTCTGGATATGAGGTATTGCATAGACTGATGTAGAAGGCTGCGTGTGCCCCATAAATGGATCATTCTCCTAGCCATGCTCCTCCAGCCCCTGTGTGTATGTGTGTATTTGCAGAGCTGTGTATTGGGTTGCACACACACTATACTATATGCTGAACTTCTTTGTTGTTTTCATTTGTGCTGGCACAGGGGCTTGAACTCAGGTCCTTGCATGCTCACTTAGCTTTTTCTGTTCAAGGCCCCCGTATGCAACCACTGGACCACACCTCCACTGCTGCCATTTTGCTGGCTCACGGAAGATGAAGGGTTTTGAGGATGGATCTGCCTGGGTTGGCTCTGGGCTGTGATTCTCAGATCTCACCCTCTTGGGGAGCCAGGGTGCCTCGCCCGCACTGGGGGTTTGGCCGTGTGTGGCCTCCAGGTAGACTGAGAATCCAGGCTCTTCTGAGGCAGGTCTGCCATGTTGTTTTTTTGACCCCCACAGAAATGCCTCCGCTCATCCAACCCCACAGAAAGATTTCTCTGGACCCTTGTCTGTCTTTCTTTTTCTTTTAATTTCCTGTGCCTGTGTGTTTTATCCACAACATTGGTCATAAGTAAGGGAGGAAAAAGAATGGGGTTTCTGACCTGGCTTCTTTGGAGAAGAGAACTTGATGTGGCTCATAGACCCTCGTATTTCATGAATTCCAAGAGTTGTGTGTCTTCGTGAGAAGGCTTACTCCTCAGTGATGAAAACCTCAGGTTAAATGATTTAAATTCCCAGGTAGAGATGTCGGAAGGCCTGGGATCCTCAAGTCCCTTCCCTGGCCTGCTCTGTGAAAAGTCCTTGGACTTTCTCAAGGCTCGAGCTCTACCCTTGAGCCACAGCACCACTTCCAGCTTTTTTCTATGTATGTGGTGCTCGAGGAATCAAACCCAGGTCTTTGTGCATGCTAGGCAAGCACTTTAACCACTAGGCCAAACTCCTGGCCCACAAAAAATTTTTGAAAACCATGAAATAAGATAAATTCCAGTTGCTGTTTCTGGGTGTGTACTTATTATAAATAGAGTAATCTTTTCCTTCCTTTCTTTCCCCTTCTCACTTTCCCTTCTTCCCCCACCCTCTCTCCTTCCACCCTCCTTCTTTTCTTCCTGCTTGCCCACCATACTGGGTTTGAACTAGGACTTGTGCTTGCTGGACAGTCAGTCCCTCAGTGGCTGTGTGCTGTGTCCTGGTGGGCATGAGTATATTAAAGGAGTTGCTCTTGGGAACTTGGGAATCCCTGGATGATAAACCCAATTGGCATGGTTGCCCTCGGGAATTCTGGGTAGCTCTGCACCATTGTGGTTTATGTCCAGGCCCGCCCAGGCTTCCCGGGGTGTATGTGGGAGAGAACCCTGTAAGGTGCTCCCCCTGGAGAGTGAGATGGAGCAGAAGAGCAGCCACACAGAAAGCCTGAGAAGGTAAACAAGGTTTTGGTTTTTGTTTTCTAGATGGCTTTTCTTTCTTTTTTTCTGCAATACCGGGGCTTGAACTGTGGGCCTGGGTGCTGACCCTGAACTTTTTGGCTCAAGGCTAGTGCTACCACTTTGAGCCACCTCTGGTTTTCTGGCAGTTCATTGGAGATAAGAATCTCACAGACTTTCCTTCCCAGGCTGGCTTTGAACTGTGATCCTCAGATCTCAGCCTCCCAAGTAGCTAGGATTATAGGCACGAGCCACCAGTGCCCGGCTGCTGCCTGTTGTTTTACCTTCACTTCTGCACCTGGTTCAGTGGTGTTTCCCAATATATGAGTATTGGGAAATAATGACTGTTACCTCCCCCATCCCTGTACCTGGCCTTCAGAAAAAGCTTGAGGAAAACAGGGGTGTGCCTTCTGTCACCGTGGGGTTTTGCTCTCTCCTATCCCCTGTTGGTTCAAATGAGAAATGACTGTTGACTACAAGCAGAGCTGGGATTGGAGAGCTGCCCTCCGCGGATTGCGCAGACACAGAAACGCTGCACCTGAAGAGCGCGTGTTTCCTGTGCTCAGGATTCCCCTCAGGAAGTCCCAAGCTCTGGAGCCCCCTGGGGCCCCATGTGGTTTTCTGTGGAAGGATGGTTGCTGGGATTCAGCCTGCCTGGTCAGGAATGATGGAGGATCGTTCATCTCTGCAGAGTTGTTGGAAGCACAGTCCATCTCTATTGCCACCTGGCCACTCCCCTTTCCCCTCCAGGGCACCGCCTTCTCGGCCTGTGGAAGCTCCAGGCCTCAAGGTAAGCAGAGAGCCTGCTTGTCTGGATAGCTGTTACAGATTGCTTGAGCCTTTCAGTGGCTCTCTGGGAATCCTGCGTTGTTGATTGTGACCCATGTCAACAGTATAGTTCTAAGAGGTGGAAAACAGGTTGTGTGAGGCCCAGAGTTTAAACTGTAGTCTAGAATGTGTGTGTGTGTGTGTGTGTGTGTGTGTGTGTGTGTGCACGCACACACACATTTAAAAACCCAAAACTCCGTTTTGTTTCTGGCCAGGTGCTGGTGGCTCCCACCTTAACCCTAACCTGCAGTCCTGGCTACTCCAAAGGCTGAGATCTGAGGATCAAGGTTCGAAGCCAGCCCAGGCAAGAAAGTCCTTGAGACTCTTATTTGTCATTAATTACTCAGAAAAAGCCAGAATGACAGTGTGGCTCAAGTGGTAAAGCACTAGCCTTGAACAAAATGAAACTCAGGGATAGAGGCCAGACCCTGAGTTCACACGCCAGGACCAACACACACACACACACACACAGAACACAATATACTGTTTGGTTTTTCTCTTTATGGTGTTGGGGATAAATGCCAGCACCTTATGCTTATTTGAACCTTTGCAGATTTTGCTATCCGAGGGATTTTCCAGGACCACACCCACTGAGATAGGAAAGAGCCATCATGCAACTTTGTAAAAGCCTCCGAATTTCCTGTTTCATTAGAGGTGAAAATCAGGGCACAGAATTAACACCCAAATGTGCAGAACCCAGGAGTGCAGGTGTAAGCAGGCACACAGTCAGCAAGTGGGGACAATTGTTACATTCTGGGCAGTTGTGATTAAAAATAACTCAATAAATTTAAATTTAACCCCAAAATCCGGAGCCTGAAACTTTCTCAGGGCTACATGAATGGAAAATTCCGTGACGTCCATCACATGGGAGTTGTCGCTGTCCAGATGCAGGCCCACGCACAGTGCCCTGCGAAGTGACCTCTCCACATGTGTGAGGCGGGCACACCTCCATTCCTTTCTCCTCCAGTTAGTTTTATTGAGAGTGGGCCTCACTTTTTAACTTTGAGGGGCTTGCCCCTCCCCATTTTGCCTTTCCTGCCATAGCTGAGCTGACAGATGCATTGTCAAACACACTTTTTCTATTGAGATGGGACAACCTCAAACACCTGGTCCTCGGGCTAGACTCCAACTCTGATTCTCCCCACCTCAGCCTTCTGAGTGGCTGAGATTACCGGTCTCAGCCATTCCGCCTGGCTGGGCCCAAATGTGTTAGCTAGGAGATCTTAACTCCTAGTTCATGCTGGTTTCTTTTTTTTTTTTTTTTTTTTTGCCAGTCGTGGGCTTGAGCTCAGGGCCTGAGCACTGTCCTTGGACTTTCTCAAGGCTAGAGCTCTAGCCCTTGAGCCTCAGCACCATTTCTGGCTTTTTTCTATGTATGTGGTACCGAGGAATCGAACCCGGGTCTTCATGCATGCTAGGCAAGCACTTTAACCACTAGGCCAAACTCCCAGCCCCATGCTGGTTTCTTTAGCAGAAGCTAAGATTTCCCTTTTTCCTCCCTTTGCCGAAGTCCTGTGAGATTCACAGAGGCTGCAAAGGCTTTTCTCTCTCCCTTCTGCGGGCTGCTCTTCAATTTGCCCAGGGTCCAACAGCCATGTGACCAAACCAGCATTGCTGAACCAGGGATCCAGGGTGGGATAGGATTCTCGTTTAGAATAACAAACAGAACACATGCCACGTGCTGTTGTCCCAAGCCTGTAACCCTAGCTACTAAGGAGGCTGAGATCTGAGGACCAGAGTTCTCAGCCAGCCCAGGCAGGCACCTTCCAACACTCTCAAAAGTCAAAAGTGGAGTTGTGGCTCAAGGGGTAGACTACCACCCTTGAGTTAGGCCCTGTGTTCAGGCCCTAGGACTGGCACATACATGCATGCACCTCAGGTTGGCCTCTGCCAAACTAATTAAATTTGACAAGTGTGAGAAATGTGGAGCGGGGTGAGGTGTGGTCCTCTCTCCTGCTGGGGGACAGGACATGTTTATCAGCTTTTCACTAGTGACTCATTCATGTGAGTGCCGTGGGCCCCGGGCCAGGCGGTGGCCGAGCCCTCTGGAAACCTTCCATTTGGTGCAGTCTGTGTACAGGGTGGAGGAGGCTCTGTGGACGTGGAGCCAGGAGTGTTAGGTAGGGGTGAGGCTCGGTGGGCTTCAGGGGTACGTGCTTGGAGATGGAAGATGAAGTCCTCAGCGTTGGTCAGGGCACTGCCCTGGAGCAGGGCAGCCTAGAAATCCGGGGCTGCAGACACACAGAGGGCACCTGTCATGATAAAGACAGCTAGGCCCGTGCCTCCATCTCCCCGAGTTGAAGGGCTACGGCTGGGAGTTTGCCAGGCGGCTGCTGGAAGGAATCAAAACCCCGGGCATGCACCGTGGTGGTTTTGTCGCGAGGTGTGACCAAGGGCCGAGCACCGGATTGTTCGGGAACACGGTGCTGCCAGCATGGGGTGATCAAAGAGGCAGGCTGGCTTCTAGCCCAAGGACACGGCGACACCTCTGTCCAGGTCCTCTCTCTCCTAGCTACCGGCCGACTAGACTCCTGCAAGTTGAGCTAAAATTAGGAAGAAGGTCAGATCCAACCTAGCTGCTGCCCTCTCTCCCTCTCTCTCTCCCTCCCCCCCCCGTCTTTCTCACTTTATCTTGGCCTTAGATGTATCCATTCCAGATAACTTGAAAACTGGTCACAGAAAGAACTGTGTTCACAGGCAGGAAATGTCTCCAAACAAAAAGTGGGAATGCAGTTTACAGCTACAACACCGGGGAGAGAAGAGGCTCTCGGAACTTCCCTCTCCACTCTTCCTCCAGGAAAGGCCTGGCAGAGGGCTGAGACGGCCCCCCTCCCCCCCCCCCATGCCCCTGCCTTCTTGAAAAAGGCTGTCGTTTGGATTAGCGACAAAAGCTGGCCCTGCTGGAGCGGGGTGGGGGGTGACTGACAGTGGCCTGGAGGCTGGAGTCTGACTGGGATATTTCTGTGCTGTAATTATTTTTTTCTCCACACACCTTTGGCTTCGAGGCCTGGGGAACAAAGTGTGTCCGTCTGTTTTCTGTTGCTGTAACAAATAACCTGGGGCTGGGCAAATATGTATCAAGGAAAGGCCGGTTTGGCTCATCATTCTGATAGCAGAAAAGTCTGAACTGCCTGGCGCCAGTGCCGCTGGTGGCACCGCCCTGTGGCAGAGGCAGGGAAGGAGCTGAACGGTGGGAAAGAACCAAGTGTACTGGCAACACATCAGCCAGCCCTGCCACCAGGGTGAACTTTCCAGTTCACTCATGAAGGGTTTTCCTTTCTTTGAAAGTGTTTTACCCTTGGGCCAGGATCCTGGCCTAGTGGTAGAGTGCCTGCCTAGCATGCATGTAGACCCGGGTTCAATTGCTTGGTACCACATACATAGAAAAAAGCCAGAAGTGGTGCTGAGGCTCAAGTGGTAGAGTTCTAGCCTTGAGAAAGTCCAAGGACAGAGCTCAGGCCCTGAGTTCAAGCCCAGGACTGGCAAAAAAAATAAATACATAAAATAAAGTGTTTTACCCGCCTCCCTCCTCCCACTCCCAGAGTGAATGGCATTGTTTTACCATTCTCTCTCTCTCTCTCTCTCTCTCTCTCTCTCTCTCTCTCTCTCTCTCTCTCTCTCTCTCTCTCTGTCTCTCTCTCTCTCTGTCTCTCTCTCTCTCTCTCCCCCCTCCCTCCCTTCCTCCCTTCCTCCCTTCCTCCCTCCCTCTCCCTTTTTGTTCAATGTGGGTCACTGTCACCAGGCTGATTTGCTCAAGGCCAGTGCTCTCCCACTTGAAGCTGTAACTTTAATAACTCTACTTCTCATTTTCTGGTGGTTCCTTGGAGATAAGACTCTCGCACACTTTCCGGCTCAAGCTGACTGCAAACTGCCATCCTCAGATCTCAGCTTCCCAGTAGCGAGGAGGACATAGATGATATTTTAATCAGATTGGCCCACTTGCCTGCTCTCACTTTTCCTACCCTTTCTCTAGCCATTACCCAACAGCTCGCTCTGCAGATGGTATCTTATTTATCTTCAAATGCTGTTGTGTGCCTTCAGTTTATTCCCTTAGGGGCACCATGTTGTTATTTTTTTTTTCCTGGGTCTGAGCACTGTCCCTGGGCTTTCTCAAGGCTAGCTTTCTACCATTGGAGGCACAGCACCATTTGGGGCTTTTTCTATATATGTGGTACCGAGGAATTGAACCTAGTGTCGTGCATGCTGTAGGCAAACATTCTACCACTAGGCTATACTCTTGGCCCTATTATTATTTTTTAATGTTGCCTTTGAGTTCTTCCTGTATTAAACTCATTCTCTCTCTCTCTCTCTCTCTCTCTCTCTCTCTCTCTCTCTCTATTTCTCTCTCTCTCTCTCTCTCTCTCTCTCTCTCTCTCTCTCTCTCTCTCTCTCTCTCTCACACACACACACACACACACACACACACAGTTATAAAGTTTGATTATATATCACAGATTGGCCTCAAATTTGAGTCCTCTTATCTCAGCCCACTAAGGGGTGAGATTCCAGGGATCTGACATGGGTGCTGGATTAGAACTCATATTCTTTATTCATCCCTGTGGCTCCAGGATTTGCGGAAGGGAATCTTTTCTGCGTGTGGATGATGTTTTCTGTTAGGCTAAGTTCTCCGGTGATGCTGCTCTGTGGTTTTCTTGTCTGCCTTCCAGGAGTCTGTGTTTATACATGCCTGTGTTTGGGTTTGTTTGTTAGGCTTGTTTTGTTTTGTTTTGTTTTTTACTTTACTCTTGCCTGAGTAAGTCAGCCCAGGTCTGTCTCTCTTTGTTGCCGAGCAGGAGGGATGGTTTTTTGATCTGAAGCCTGGAGATTTTTTTTTCCTCCCCTGCCACGGGGACAAGTTTGCAGGCTGGTTTCTTGTTTCTGGTGTCTGCTTTCTGTAGCCTGAGGCCAGCCCCCGCCCCAGTGGCTAGAGCTGAGTCATTTTGGCTGGGAGACAGAAATGGCTTAGAGCTCTTGCTTCTGGAATCTTGGAAATGTCCTGAGAAGTGGGCTTAGCCTTCCTGTGTGCGGGCTTCCTGACACACAGGGATCTTTCATTTACCCGTGGTGGTAGGGAACTGGTGCTAGATGCTGATGAGAATATGGTGCCGGTGTTACTTTATGACCCACCGTGGACTCTTGTCCACGGGTGACACTGGGGAATTCTCCTTTACTTATTTCCTCTTCTTTAGGAATTGTGACTATTTTTTATTTTATCTGCTTTAAAGAGTTCTTGGTGGTGGCTGCATGATTTCCAAGGCAATGACATGAGTTATGATATTAAATACTACAGGCAATCCTGGAGATTGAGGTAGAACATTCCCCCTCCATTTCTGTTGTTTGGTTTTGTTTCTATGCCAGTCCTGGGACCTGGGCACTGTCTCTAAGCCTTTTTGCTCAAGGCTAGCACTCTGCCACTTGAACCACCGCACTACTTCTGGCTTTTTGTTTTTGGTAGTTAATTGGAAATAAGAGTCTCACAGATTTTCCTGCCCAGGTGGGCTTCAAACCTCAAGCATCCGATCTCAGCCTCCTGAGCCCAGCTGTCCAGATAGGATGCTGTCTGATGTCCATTTTCTGCCTCGCCATTCCTGGTGTGAGCATGGCCTACCATGCGTCTGTCGTCTTTTCTTCCTGGAGTGCTCTCTTCTTCTGCCTCTCCCCAGGCCCAGTGTGTGCAGGGCCTGCCCAGGGGTGGGGAGCCATCCCTTCCAGCATGGACCAGAAGACAGCTCCTCCCTGAGCCATTCTTAATCATCTGCAGCCTCTCCTACTTGGTTTATTTCCTGATCACTAAGCTGGTACTTATTGACCGCCAGCATTACATTTGATTCTGCTACGAAAGCATCCTTTCCCTTACATTTTAATCTGTGCTCCTGACCACTTAAATAACTACTTAGTCACTTAATTAATTTGATGTGAGGCCTCTGGAAAGAGTAGTAAAAGCTTCTCTTTGTTTAAAAAAAAATGGTTTTTTTTTTGTTTGAAGCCAGCCCAGGCAGGAAAGTTGGTAAGATTCTAGTCTCCAATAAACTACACAGAAAAAGCTGGAAATGGTGGTGTGGCTCAAGTGGTAGAGCACTTGCTTTGGGCAAAAGAAAGCCCAGGGAGAGAGCCCAGGCTCTTAGTTCAGGCCCAAGGACTCGGCTAAAAAGAAAAATGAAGAAGGGAGGGAAGGAGGGAAGGAAGGAAGAAAAGTTGAGAAGAAGGAGAAGGAAGAGGAAAAAAAGAAGAGAAGAACTTCAAGCCAGAAAGCACCTGCTGGAAAGAACATTCCTTGTTATGTCCTTGGGCACGGCCTTGCCTTCTCTGCCTGAGTCCGGCCTGGACTGCCGTGAGTGGCGCTGGAAGGGCAGGCACAGGCTACCGGGTCTGGCCTGTTGACCGAGAAGGGGATGGCTCCCGAGTGTGTGCTTGTCCTGTTCTTAGACCCACGATCTTCATCTCAGCCTCCTGAGTTGCTGGGGTTCCAGATGTGAGCCACTGGCATCTGTTCCATAATGTCCCCTTTTAATAGGCGGCAATACGTCGTGCGGGGCTCACTTCTTCAGGGCTTAAGAAGGCTTTGCAGTTCTCACACTCTCTGTCCTGAGAATGCAGGGAGGGGCTTCACACCGGGGCCCTACAATCCCCTCTTTGGGGTTCATCGCCCCTGGTATGAGATGTGAGAGACCCTGGTTCCCGGATAGAAACAGCTCTTGTTCAGGGGTCCTGTAGCTGTGTCCTGCTTGGCTCTCCTGCTCTGATTTGGGGGGCTTCTGTGTTCTACACCCCCCACCCTGCCCTTGTACCTCCTTATCCTCAGCAGTCATTTCTGCAGGGAACCCTTTCTCAGTTAGTCATGATTATCTCATTTTCTGCTGTTTCATACTCTTCAAGTGGCCGTGGGTGATAAATTCCAGGTTGTGATTTATAATCTTTGGTAATTGCTTACGAATCACTCGGGATTGTTTCCTGTGTTGTGACCATTCCACGCGTGCTTGTGGAAACTCCGGCTCTGGCTGTGATCCCCACTTGACAGAGAGCATCTAGTGCTGTGAACTGTGGCTTCACAGGCATGGTTTGCTTCACCTTCACCCTGGGCACCCCAAGAAAAGAATCTGAGGGGCACCAGACTCACAGTAAAACTCCCACAACAGGATGCAGCCCCAGGCGGACTTGGGAAAGGGCCTGGAAGGAGCACTGTGTCTGAAGCAGAGAGTGCCGGGTAAGCTGAGAGGTGGCCGGAGGATAATGGTTATCAGGAGCTGCCCAGGAAGGCTGTTTGGGGGTACAATGGGCCCTGCACTCACCCCTGCACCCTTGCCTGCGATGGTTTCCGTCCATTAGTGTGCCCATCCCCCCTCTCTGAGCCTCTCTTTCTGTATCTCTAATCGGAAGTTAGCAGCCCCAGTCCTACATGACTTGTGCCAGGATTTAATGAGATAGTGTTTACTGAGCACTCCTTACCCTGGTCTTGGCTTACCGTCAGGCCACTCGGGATAATGAGCTTTCTTAGTAGAATCTCAAGCAGGAAAGAGAAAAGAAAAAGCCACATACATGCTTGAGAGCGTGAGGGCTGTTGTCCTCTGTGGTGACTGGGCTTGGCAGAATTCGGGCACTCTTGAGGGCACAGTACAGGGGGTTCCAGGGTGCTGCCGTTTGTGTTTGGCTGGCATTGTTTTCAGCCGATCCAGGTTGGCCAGCCGGCGGTCAGGAGGAAGTCTGTATTTCCTTTGCTGTTCCTGCGGGGATGGGGTCAGGGTGGAGCTGACGGGGGGAATGAAGGCCGCTGGAGGGCTGCACCCTGGCCTTTCCCGCGCCTGCTCTTCTTGGCCCCGGTAAATGGACTTACTTTCTCTCTTCATTCGCTGCATTCCAGGGCTACGGGCCCAGAATTGGCCTTTTCCCTTGTGTGTAATGGGGCCGTGGCTCCAAGATGGTTCTCTTGCAAGGGGAAAAGACACCTGCAGTGCCAACACACGCCTGTAGTCCCAGTTCTCAGGACAGAGAGGAAGAGGATGGCAAGATCCAGGCCAGCCTGGGTGACATAGCCAGCCCAGAACAGAACAACAGCCAGTTCCCACTTTACACATACATATATGTAGATACATACATGTTATATGTGTACATATCTTACATGTATACATATGCGCATGTATATTGTGGGTATATGTGAGTCACTGCACATGTATAGTCAGAATGTCTATGTGCATGTGTATGTATGTATAATATATATACATATATATTTACATACACATTGGCTGTTTACCCAGACAGATCAACCAGACCACTAAGTCCCTGAGTTTTTGGTTTTTTTCCTTAGGTTGTTTGCAGGATTTCACTTGGCATCGTGTTGAAACTGTTGCTTCCTTCTGACATCTAGTTTCTACACGCTGTTTGCCACAAGTGACTTCCTGTTTCATTTGGCAAAACTTACTTTAAGGGAAACAAGAGCTCTCATTTCCTGAATTACCTGGTCTGGGAAGTTTTGTCCCCAGCTTTCTTGCTAGAAACAAAGCACAAGAACCCGGCTGCTTACACCATGCAAACCCCAGTCTGCCCTCGTTCATGCCCTCGTGTCTGTGTCAGGGACTTCATATAGACGCATACATAGTGTACATACAACTTCCTGCCCGGGGCCAGCCTGCACCCCACACACACCCAGAGAAGAAATCGGGGCTCGTCCTCTTGGGTCTCCGGTCTTGTCTTCATCAAAAGCCTTTTTCAGAGGTACTGCATGGAGCCCAACTCTACCCGGTGTTTTGTTTTGTTTTGTTTTGCCAGTTCTGGGCTTGAGCTCAGGGCCTGAGCCCTGTCCTTGGACTTTCTCAAGGCTAGAGCTCTACCACTTGAGCCTCAGCACCACTTCTGGCTTTTTTCTATGTATATGGTACCAAGGAATTGAACCTGGGTCTTCGTGCATGCTAGGCAAGCACTTTAACCACTAGGCCAAACTCCCGGCCACTCTACCTGGTGTTTTGATTCTCTTTGACTATGATGTGGCTGGCACTCACACATCCTGCACCGGTGTCTGATGTGGGTGGTAGGGGGAAGGCTGGGACCCCCCCCCCCCACACACACACAGAGGGCTAGGGGGTGTGGACTGAGCAGCTGACACCGTCCTGGAAGATCTGTGAAGAGACCGAGTTGGGCCCCTGGCTGGGACTCCACGTGGATATGTGGGGACTTGTGAGGGAGTCAGTCTCCAGGGACTCAAGGAATTTTCTGGGCCAGGACAGGGACGTCCGGGCCTCTTTTCCTGGGCAATTATTTCCCAGCCTGTGGCAGTGAAGGCCATTGGTTTCAAATCCAATCACCAGAGCTGCATTTGAAGAAGAGGAATTTACATGTGAAAAGGGAGCCTCCAAAAACACCAGGTTGGAGTATACCAGCCTGTATCTTCCTGGGGCTATTAGCACAGCACTCTCCCGGACTGGGCTGGAGGGGCAGAAAATGAGACTCCTGCCACAGAAGGAAGTGGGCCTACTAAGCCCTCCTGGGTGGGTCTTCATGAGCCATGGTTGGGGAAAGGACCTGTCAGGAAGTTTAGTAGGCAGTTATAGCGGTTTACCTGCGGGCTGTTTGGAAATGAGCCGACTCCCGTGTAGAGCAGGGCTCAGTCAACCAAATTGATCACCCGGAGCCAGAACGGAAGGTTTGATGGAGGCTAGATCTCTATGGAAGTTTTCATGTCAATGCAACTACCATTGGATTACCAGGAGAAAATTCCTGCGACTTGTCACCTGCTTTTTTAGTCAACATTGTTGGTTCATGGGGCTTCAAAGACGTCTAATAACTTGCTTTGCTGCTGTTTCTCCTCCTCCTCCTCCTCCTCCTCCTGCTTCTTCTCCTTCCCCTTCTTCCTCTTTTCTTCTTCTTCCTCTTCTTCTTCTTCTTCTTCTTCTTCTTCTTCTTCTTCTTCTTCTTCTCTTCTTCTTCCTCTTCCTCTTCCTCTTCTTCTTCTTCTTCTTCTTCTTCTTCTTCTTCTTCTTCTTCTTCTTCTTCTTCTTTCTTCTCCTTTCTTCTCCTTCTCCTTTTCCTCCTCCTCCTCTTTCTCCTCCTCATCCTCATCCTCCTCCTCCTTCTTCTTCTTCTTCTTCTTCGTCGTCGTCGTCGTCGTCGTTGTCGTCGTCTTCTTCTCCTTCTCCTCCTCCTCCTCCTCCTCCTCCTCCTCCTCCTCCCCTTTCTTCTTCCTCCTCTTCTTCTCCTTCTCCTTCTCCTTCCTCTTCCTCCTCTTTCTCTTCCTCCTCCTCTTCCTCCTCTTCCTCTTCCTCCTCTTTCTCTTCCTCCTCCTCTTCCTCCTCTTCCTCTTCTCCTTTCTCCTCCTCCTCCTCTTGTTCTCTATTTTTTTTATTTAACTAGTTGTACTGAGGAGTTCTGATTCACAGACAGCTTGGGAGTACAGTGTCTCTTGATCAGTGTCACCCTATTCTTCCTTCTCCCCCACCACTCCCATTTCAGATGACAGGAAATCCTGAAGCTGTCTAAACATGATGGTTATAGCCCTGCGTAGCCAAGTCCATCTTTCTTCCATCTCCTCTTTCCAGTTCCCTGGTGCAGTAGGTATTTCTTATTGCAGGTTATTAAGTTACCCTGTGGAGTTTTGCATTTTTATTGTGTTCCTTGCATCTAACAAATGCAAATCTTGCCCTCAGAGTCCATGTAGGCTTATTTCTTTTAAGCTAATAAACCCGAGGCGAGGGAGGATACAGTGGGAACGGCCAGCCATACGCTGCTGTTTTTACAAACACTCAGCCAGCTCCTGGTTTTTGTTCCTCTGAGAAAGACTGGGTTTTCTAGTGCCCAGTATTTGTTTTTCCCTTTTGGTTCGCTTCCATTTATGGAATTAGGGCTGACACCAGAGATAAGTGGCTAAAAGGAAAATTCCAGCTAGACAAAATCAAGCAAAAAAAATACAGACATGGCTTAAAAAAATAAAACAACCCTTAATGGAATATTATCATTTTGTAATATGGCTCAGAGAGTCATGCTTCTGCTCTGAGCATAAATGCCCTATCAGTCTGTTCTTGCCTGGATGGGGACTTGGCCCCTCTAATGCCCTCCAAACTTCTATGTGCCAACAAAAGGAACAAGCTTTGATCCACTCCCAGTTTCTCTTCCACGGTACAGCTGTGGGCAGGAAGTACACAAGGAGGTGCTTTTATCTAAGGGGCACTCTGCCCAGGGTAACTGAAGGTGGCCATTATGTAAGTTGTCAATCACTGGAGCATGTTGTCTCTTGTAAGAAAATAGCTGAAATCCTGCTTACACCTTCTCTCCCTGACACACCAGCCAGGAGTCTGCTGAGATTCACCACAAGATTAGGAAGCAGATCGTTCTGATTCGAGTCCAGTTGTGTGACCACAGAGAAGAGGCATAACTGATCTAGGTCGTCTCATCTCCTCTGGGAAGTGGAAACAGGAATGGCCCGTCCCAGCAGCTAGAAAGTTGTGGAAACTCCACAGCCATGGGCGACAGATTTCCTGCCACTCTGTCTGTTCTTGTTTATTTAGTTCTTAATTGCTGGTTTTTAAACAAAACCAAAATCGATCTGAGGTCGGAGGTGGCAGGTAAGGGTCTTGTCCTGGTGTTGTGTGTGTCTTAGACCAAAATGAGAAGGCCAAGGCTTCGGGTGCCTGGCGGCCTCTCCTCGCTGCTGCACGGACTGTCTGTAAACACAGTGGCAGGTGTTCTGCTCCCTGAGACAATGCCACCACTGTCTTCACCACAGTGTCACTCTGCCTGGGTGCAGACTGCGTGGAGGGTCTGTTTGTTCCCACACATGAGGCCCTGAGAGCCCAGGCTTTGTGGGAGGATGCTCAGATAGACGTCCAAGGCCTGTAGTCTTCTCACCATACTGGGTCTGCTTTTGTGCCCAGGAAGTTTGTCAGCCATGCACTGACAAGGATGAGTTAGGACAAACATGACAGGGTTTAGGATGTGTGTCTTATGTTCTCAGAAATCAACTTCAGATCTGTGCTGGCTGAGTTTCCATAGAATATGGAACTTTCTCTCCAGCTTCGTCCTGCTCTGCTCTGTATATTCCACCGGCACATGCTATTGATGCAGTGTTTATGTGATCGAGTGCCTTTTAAAGAAGCTAAAAGAAGGTGGCGGTGGGGGGAGGCCTTCCATTTGTACAGCCTTCCTATGGACAGATGAGTCTCTGTCAGTACTGAGGAATTCTGTTGTATGCTTTTTGCAGGAAGTGCTGACGGTCTTTCTTTTCTTTGACCGCCAATCCCCTGGCCTTCATTTTCAAGAGATGGTTTTGTCGTTGGATGTCCGTGGCTTGGTTGGTTGATTGGTAGGGTTTGGGTTGGCAGGCACCAGCTTCTATTGTTTTCTGGCCCTACTTCCCTTCTCTCAAAACACCCACTGTCACTCTTCTTGAGTGTACTCCTGCTTGTACAGCTGCCAGGCTCACCTGTGTGGGGCAGGCGAAGGTGCAGACTCGTTCACCAGTAAAATGTTTGTCAGCCTGTTGTGCACTTTTAACTGATCTCCTGCATCCTTACACACACACACACAGTTTGCTCCAGTCTTACCATGATTTCTTGAAAGGATTTGCCAAGCTTTTTCCCACTGCCACAGCAGCCATCCAGTCCTTCCTCCACCCCGTGGAGAGGGCTCGAATGGAGAGGGCTTGAATGGCGGCGTGGATTGTGGCCCTGGGGTTGAGTCCTGTACCTGCCTTGGGCAGGGTGCAAGGGCCTGGGCAAATGATTAAAAACCTCTAGGCCTCTATTTCCTCATCCATAACTCGGAAGTGAAACGGGCAGGAGCACGCAGGGAACGAGAACTGCACTTGGCACTGGAAACGCTGAACTGGGGGTACTTTCTGCTGGCTCAGCGAGGGCAGGGGCTGTATCTTCTTAAAACATCTGAGCCCCAGCACTTTTGGACATGGTCAACTTGACCTGGCCCTGCTCTTCTTTACTTAGTGACCTTGACCTTCAGAGGGATGCAGGTAGCAGCTGGAGGACCTGCGGGTACAGGGAGAGGACACGGGATTGAAAGCAGATCTGCACACTTGCATTTTAGAGCAGTTAATTAACACAGTGGCTGCTCTCTCAGACGTTCCCTAGTATCCCCCCAGTCTGTGGTGGCACCTGTCCCCTTGCGCCCCACCCTCCCCCGTTGGCAGAGGTGTGGAGATCACATGGCAAATATAACCTGAGGTTTGTGTCACCTTCAGGTCCCCCCCATCTGCCTTCCTGCCTGGTGACTCACCTGCCTCTCCATCCTGCCTGGTTGTTGTCCTAGGCTTCGCCATGCAAAGAGCAGCTGCTCAGTAAATATTTGTTAACCAAATAGGAGGGCAAGAAATAGTCCACTGTTGGGGAGAGCGGAAGGAGGGTCCTCGGCAGGTTTCTGGTGTGTTTACCTGATGTCTTCTGGGAAGGCCCAGATCGTTTAGAAATTTCCAGAAGTTACGGAGAGCGTGAGATAATCTCATGGCACTGCTTGGGCCATCCATTTTGCTGCTTTGGGTCTGGCTCGATTTTCATTATTTTCTCTCCCAGCCTTGGTATGGTGGTATGCACGGGGGATTTAGGAACTTATGTCACATTTCATGGGCAAAGGCATATGGGGGTGGGGGAGGGATACATTGGAAACACTTGGAGTTGGGCACCACTTTGGCTCATTTATTGAGATGGAGGTCAGGTCTCCTTCACTTGTTGCCTTGAACCAACCGTCCACCTGCGCATCTATCCATTTCTTTCTTGAGTAGCTGGAATGATAGGGCGATGCCACCATGCCCGCCCATCCATCTGCTTTTGGGGAATAAAAATAATCTGTAGGTTTTTAGTATCTCTGAGTAGCTGTATGAAAGGTGGTTCCGCACGGGCTGCTCGCGTAGGGCGCGGGGCTGGCGGGTGCCCGGGCCGGGGGTCTCCGCGTAGGGCGCGGGGCTGGCGGTGCCCGGGGCGGGGGTCTCCGCGTAGGGCGCGGGGCTGGCGGGTGCCCGGGCCGGGGGTCTCCGCGTAGGGCGCGGGGCTGGCGGTGCCCGGGGCGGGGGTCTCCGCGTAGGGCGCGGGGCTGGCGGTGCCCGGGGCGGGGGTCTCCGCGCGCCCCTCCCTCCGGGCCTGACTTCTCTCCCCCCGCCCGCCCCAGGTGAGCGTGCTGACCACGCTGGAGCGCAGGTTCAACCTGCAGAGCGCCGACGTGGGTGTGATCGCTAGCAGCTTCGAGATCGGGAACCTGGCCCTCATCCTGTTCGTCAGCTACTTCGGGGCGCGCGGGCACCGGCCGCGGCTCATCGGCTGCGGGGGCATCGTGATGGCGCTGGGCGCGCTGCTGTCGGCGCTGCCCGAGTTCCTGACGCACCAGTACAAGTACGAGGCCGGCGAGCTGCGCTGGGGCGCCGAGGGCCGCGACGTCTGCGCCCCCAACGCCTCGGGGGGCGCCCCCGGGCCCGCCCCCGACCTCGTCTGCCGGAACAGGACGGCCACCAACATGATGTACCTGCTGCTGATCGGGGCGCAGGTGCTGCTGGGCATCGGTGCCACCCCGGTGCAGCCCCTGGGCGTGTCCTACATCGACGACCACGTGCGCAGGAAGGACTCCTCGCTCTACATAGGTACCCGGGGTCGGGGGCCGGGCGTGCGCCCTGGGCGCACCGGGTGTGCGCGCAGGTGCCAGGGGCTGGGGGGAGGGGGCGCCCAGGGAGTGGATCCAGGGGACAAGAGAAGGGATCACTCCCCTTGGGAAAAAAAAATCTCTCCCCAGTGGGTTCTCATGGTGGTTTAAACACAAAACCAAAAGCTTGAGCTGCCTGCGCTGGAGTGTGATGGGCCCTGGTCTGGGCAGAGGTTCTGGTGTGAGGTGTGCCTGAGCTGCGTGGCTGTCTGGAATGATTAGTTCCCCAGGGTGGGTTTTGGGGATCCACACAGCAGGGAGGGGAAAAAAAAGATCCCCATCGTTTGGAAGAAATCACAATGGAACGCTGGGCGTCGTTTTGGTGGTGAACAACTTCTGGTAGTTTGAGCAAGGCAGGAAGGGGCTGGCTGGCTGTGTAGGAAGAGGTGAGGTCCCTGCGGGTGTGTAAAGCAAGGCTCTGGCACCTTCACTGTCTCGGACGCTTCCTCCTGGGAAGGGTCAGAGCGTCAGGCTGCTGTGTGGGGATTCCGTTGATGGGTCAGGTGGAATTGGTAGCACTTGTGTGGCAACCGTGCTTGTATTCCCTGCAGCTGTTGGGTTGCTCTGAGGCCGAATGCTGAGCCCTGAAATTAAAAAGTCAGCCACACCTGGGGAAGCTTGCAGCTCCCTTAAGCAAAGGGCTTGAGGTACAAGTTAATTATAACACGCAGGCTTCAGTTAAAGTAGAATTTGAGCCGAGGTTGCCATGAGCTTTCTGCACCATGTCGGCACTGGTCTATAGCAAAGAGCTGGTCTTGCTTTTGTCTTACTGCTTTTTCATTTCTTCTTGGGCCCACACTGGGGTTGGAACTCAGGGCCTGAGTGCCCTGTCTCAGGGCTTTTTCTGTGCAAGACTGGCACTGTACCTCTTCAGCTACAGCTGAACTTGGAGCTTTCGGTGGTTCAATGGAGATGTCTTGCAGACTTTCCTGTCTGCTGCTGATGCTCACAGCTCAGCCTCCTGAGGGGCAGCTAGGGTTACAGGCGTGAGCTACTGGTGCTGGTCTCGGGGCTGACATATTCGCGGATGACATTGTTTTAGCTCTCTGTGTGACAGGAGGCCGTGGGTGATGGGATGAAGAGTGCATGGGTCTCCATCTCGTACCCCGCCTGTGGGCTGAAGACAAAAATGCCTGGTCCCTTCCCCTCCCCAAAAGTTAGGGGCTTGAGTGTGTGTGTGTGTACAGTGCCTCAGCGGTGGGAGGCCAGGTAGCTCCTGACTTCTTTCTTTCTTCTGGTCCATGGATACCTGAGTGGCTCTCCTCTGACAGGATTCTGCAACATGACAGCATGCAGTCCTGCAGCCAGCTCCCCTGAGTTTCTCCATAATTATTTCAGTGAACAGAGAAATCCTTCCGCACAGACTGGCCTCTCTACATGGCTTTTTAAAAATTCCATGACTGGTTAGAATTCTCCCAGAAAACTTTCTTCCCCCCCACCCTAAAAAAACTGTAGCATGCACATCAAAAACTGGCTCATGCATTTCTCATTGAGCCATGGAAGAGAGTTGGTGATGGCGTGAATGTTGGGGTCTTCATCCCCCCTAATTGGACACTAATTCCAGAAGCCACTTAACTTTGTTTCAAGAAGTACTTGGGGGAACTTAGGCTGCAAGAGTAGGTGTAGAGGTGAGCATTAGGGTGAGACAGCCCCACCCTTAATTCCAGCTCCTGCAAAAATGATTGGGACAGTGGCTCATGAGGCCTTTGGTCACAGGCGGCTGTGTGACATTGAATGTGCAATAGAAAGAGGGCAGATCCCAGGCTTTTTCTACCCGTGACCTTTGCCTGTGTCTGCCAGCAGGGAGAAAAAATTGCCATGCAAGCCAGCTAGAGGCAAGCTGGGAGTTCCTGCTGAGACAACCACTTCCTTGGGGCCCAGCCTGGCACACTCTTGGGTTGCTGTGGAGTACCCCCAAGGGGCCTCTCTGGCTGATCCCATTCTGTGGCTGGCCCTTGGCCAGAATGAAGAGGGAACTCATTACCAAGTGACTACCCTGGCTGACCAGGGGATTGGGCTGAGCTGACCGGCATCTCAGCACTGTATGGGGCGGGGGAGGGGGGCGGCCTCCCTGGGTGGCCGAATAATGACCGGGGTGGCGCGTGGCACTTTTGTTCCCAGAGGGAAGGCATGAGCTCAGTGGTGGTGGAATCCAGTGGGTTCCCTGCCGAGGTCTGAGCTCCTGCCTGTGTTGTTGAATCAGCCCCTGTTTTCTTAGTTGTCTTTTGTTTGTCCAAGTACAAAACACAGCGTTTGGTGGTGGTTGTTTTTCAAACTCGGAGTGTGTATGTGGAGATACTGTAATGGACTCCCTTCACTGCCTTCTTTGAATAGCCGCCTCACTTGACTCTGGCCTTTTTTTTTTCTTCTCTTTTTCTTTTTGGAAAGAAGAGGTGGCAAAGATTTTTCAAATAATATTATTCCTTGTTGATATTTTATTACTGTTGACAACCTACCTTCCTTCCCTCCCTCCCTCCCTCCCTCCTTCCTTCCTTCCTTCCCTCCCTCCCTCCCCCCTCCCTCCTTCCCTCCCTCCTTCCTTCCTTCCCTCCCTTCCTCCCCCCTCCCTCCCCCCTCCCTCTCTCCCTCCCTCCCTCCTTCCTTCCTTTCCTTCCTTCCTCCCTCCTTCCTTCCTTTCCACCCTAGGGCTTGAACTCAGGGCCTGAGCACTGTCCCTGTGCTTTTTCACTCAAAGCTAGTGCTCTACCACGTTGAGCCATGGCGCCCCTTCTGGTTTTCTGGTGGTTCACTGGAGTTAGGAGTCTCACAGACTTTCCTGCCCTGGCTGATACAGGATCTTCAACTCTCAGCCTCAGGGTAGCTAGGGTTACGGGGCTGAACCATGAGTGCAGGGCAGAGAATTTATTTTTGAGGTTGATAGCCCGGGAGATAGAGGTCTTAACAGTGCAGCTGTTTGCGCAGTGCACAGAACAACGGCTCCAAGCTGAGTGGCAGATACATTATACACAAACGTGTCATGTTTTCTTTGTCATTTACACCAAAGCCTAGAGCAGCTCTCAGTGTTCCAGATAATGATGAGGGGGAAAAAAATTATTCTCAGATTGCAGCCGTCAAGTGTTTGTTTAGAATAAAGGTCACAAGAAAAGCAGTCAAGCAACCAGAGAATCATATATCTCTTCAGAGCCCCGAGAGCTGAGTGTGCTTTTGCTACTGAGTTTTTTTTTTCTTTTTAATTTCAACGTGATGTTGGGTTAAAATGGGTTCTTTTTAAATACCCGAAGGAGTGAGGAGTTGGGTATGGAGTGATTGCATGGTGATGTTAGTCCTTTGGGGAATGAAAAATGAAAAAGCTATTCGTCCTGGGAGCCAGCAGAGATCATTAAATTCATGTCACGTCAGTGATGTTGAAGATGCCGGAGGGCTGAGCTCCAGGCCCTGTCCCCGGCTCCTGGACCCATGTCTCCTCAGTGTGGCCCCATTGTTCACAGGCACCTTGCTAGGCACCGTGCCCTCGGCTCCCATCTGGCTCCTCCATGTTGCTGGGCTCTTAGCTGCTCGCGTTCCCGTCACTTATATCCCGTGGTTCCTGGGGAGCCACGTTGACTCCCTATCGATGACCTCAGCCACTTCACACCGGGCCCTGGAGCCCAGCACTTTGGGAGATGGGAATCCTCTCCCTTCTCCTAGACCCTGGGCATTGCGTGAGTTGGTGGCCATCTGCGAGTTCGTGGTCAGTGAAGTGGGGCTGGGCTTGCACTCGTCACATGTCTGTAAGCCTTGAGTGGTACCTTGAATGTTGCGTACTTAACCCTAAGTCGTGAGTCGTGGGTGCTCTGAGCATCGAGCAGTACGTGCCGTCAGTATTACGGACACAATCCCTAAGCATGGGATATTATTGTCTCATGGTCTCTAGGTGCCGAGTCACCTTCTCAGAGTCCTTAAGCATTACATGCTGTACAGGGAGTCTGTAACCCGTGGGCCATGTGCCCACGGCTGTGTGTGGGCAAATGGTATCCTGACCCTCTCTGGCTGGGCCGTCTTGCTTCCTAGACATAGCTGAGCCATTGAGGCATCCAGACTCAGCTGGATGCCTCAGGCAACCCTTGGTCCTTGCCCTGTCCTGGGTCATTGTTCACCAGGATGCAAATCCCTCTTTGTTAAGTAGACAGAAAGACCAACTAACTGAATGCCATCTCCCAACCCTTTGTGGATCAACACAGTTGCATTATTTTTGGACTGGTGAACTTCAGACTACCTTGCCCCTTGGGGACACAAAGAAATAAAACAAACAAAAAATGCCACCACCAGGATCCAGCATTTTCTGATGTGCCTTTTATCAGGAGGCATTGGGTTACCAGGGAAAGGAGCGGGGGTGGGCTCTGCACAAACCCAGGACTCCCTGTGGCAGAATCTGCTAGTCTAGCCGACCTCTCGTCCACCACCTTGTAAAAACCAGGAATCACTGAATGGAGACCAAATGGCACCCCCACACACAAACTAAAGGAAAAATCATGTTCACAGTCCCTTTGAGAATACTGCAGAGGAGAGACCAAAGCCATTTGGGATTGGTTAAGACAAACTGGCGCATGCTTGTGGCATGGACCACAGCAGTGCGGTACAAGAGAGGAGTGCAGCATCCTGTGATTGACAGGCAGGGCCCAGGCAGACCTAGCTGAAGATGCATGCAAAGGAGTTTCTTTCCGGAAGAGCCAGGGTTCGTTTTCAACACCACCCTCTTCCTGCACCTGACTGCTGAATGCAGACTCATTTTCCTTTTTCAACTGCTGCACAGATGTTCTTAAATAAAGAAGATAGTGAGATAGTTTCCCCCCCCCCACCCGCCCGCCCCTCCCATGTTGGTTTGTTTCTAGAATGTTTGCCTTTCTGAGAATAATACCAATTTCGTCTTCCTTTTGTGCACTTCACCTTTGAGGAGCCTTCTGCGACAATATGTGGGGTGAGGGGTTTGGAGGTTCTGTGGAGGCATTTTGCCTTGCTGTTTTTAGCGCTGAGGTTTGAGGTTAATAACCTTCCTCTTCAGTGGTGAGTCGGTTCTTCATTTCTGGAATGGTCTGCAAATGCTCATTTGTTCCAATGACAAATCATTACACAGAGAAGGGATCAGATCTCCAGTGGCTGGCCAGGGAACAGGCCAATCCAAGCCCACCACGGACTTGGAAAGACTGCTAGGTAGAAGAACTAGGAATGTCCATAGAGCTCAATGTCTGTAGTCCTTGCTGTAAGCAGAGGACTTGGCTGGAAATCGTAGACCACGGAAAGGAAGAGACATAAGAGGGTTCTCTAGATCCAGCACAGAAAATCCTGGTTATCGATATTCCTTTCTGCCTCATGGAGTCTTCCTCAATGTCCTGTCGTGTCTGGTAGAGGCTGGGTTAGAATGCTTTCCACTTGAGATTCGGCCAGATGCCTTGAGAGATCACAGTGCCAGCCCTTTCTTAGTACCAAGATTTTCACCGCCACCCTGACTGCCTCCTCCTACCCCATAAATTAGAAAGGGCCAGGGTGACAGGTCCTAGGAATTGACTCACGGTGTGTGAATGCCTGGAGTCCTGTGTAATTTATCATGTCTTCCCCTCCCCGCCCTTTTCTTTTTGGTGGTACTGAAGTTTGAACTCAGAACCTCTTGCCTGCTCAGGCACTCTGTTGTTAAGCTGCATCTCCTCCAATTCTCTCCTCCAGTCTTCTTTTGCATTGGTTATTTTTGAGATAGGCTCTTCCCTGGAGACCACTGACCTGCCATCCTCCTGTTTTGTTGTCATTCCCTCCCTTCCCAGCTGGGAGAACAGGAGTTATCTTCCATTGAGCTGAAGTCTGGAACTGTGACCCCTTGTTCTCAGTCTCACAGCTGGCTGGGGTTCCAGGCATGAGCCACAGGTGCTGGGTGCATTGACTCCTCTTGACAGTAGCAACATGGAGCATGGAGGATGAGGCATTTTCCCAGTAAGGAAGAGCTGGGATCCGGGCCCAGGGGGCCTGCTGGGCTGAGATATATTATGGATGATTGTAGCCTATCACTTCCAGCATACCAGACCCCAAACTGTCACCAACATGCAGCATTTGAAACATCAGAGTAGGGAAGGAAAAGCCAGGCGGATGCATCCACGTGCATGTGTAGATGTGGACTTGCTGAGGAATATTGTACATGACTCCGTCCATGACACACAACATCCTCCAAGAAAGAGAAGAGAAATGGTTGTCTGTGCCGGACATGGCTTCTCTCTCTAAGAGGTGATTTCAGAGCCAAAAAGGACTCTTGTCCAGCCCCACAAAATAAGGGGGAGATAGATGCCTCTGAACCGGCCACCTGCACAGAAGTGGAAAAAGCACTCTGCAAACATAATGGCGGGGGCGGGACCAGGGTTCACCTTCCTGCCAATCACATAGGGACTTCCTGCCCCTTCCCTGGTGCTTTCCACTGAGTCCCAGAGGCCACAAAGAGCCCCTTGGACCCTGAGCTGTCAACTTCAGTGGCCTCCCCCAACCCGTGCTTCCACCTCTGTCCTTGGGCTCTGCCCCTAGCCAATTTGGGAGGCTGATTTATTGGAAAATGGAGCAGTGAACAGGAAATCAACCTTTAAAATCCATGTCCCTTTTTTTTTTCTCTCACATTAACGTGCAACTCAATGGCTATATGATTAGGGCTCGTTAAGCAGCCAGTTCCACGGGTGATTGTCCGAGGTGAAACCGCTCCTGGGCAGGACTCCCTGGCCTGTGAGAAGGTCACGGAGTCCTGGACCAGGCGACACTCATTCAGGGATGAGAGTGAGGGACAGCTGGCCAGCCAGGACAGCACCCTGGGCTGGGAAGCGTGTGATGGGCCCTGCAGACTCATTGTGGGTACCTCTCGATGCTGTGCTCTTAGCCAAGTATTCCCTTTGCCAGAGATGAGATGAGGTCGTCATTCTGTAGAGCAGAGCATAGAGGGGACTTCCTTAGTTCTGGAAAACAGTTCCTGGCCATCAGTGTGAGGAGGAAGAAGACCAGTCTTTTGTTTGTTTGGTGGTGGTGGGGCTGGAACTCAGGGCCCAGGCGCTGTCTCTGAGCTCTTCAGCTCAAAGCTAGCATTCTTCCACTTTGAGCCACAGTACCACTTCCCATTTTCTGGTGGGTGCATTGGAGATGAGTGTCTTATGGACTTTCCTGCCCCGGTTGGCTTTGAACTGTGATCCTCAGACCTTAGCCTGAGTAGCTAGGACAACAGGCTTGAACCCCTGTCGTCTGAAATCTTTGGATATGGCGCTTACTCTTCTGCTTACCTGCTCGGGGTTGGTCCCACTGTCCATGGAATAAAGGTATATTGGGTCCAGAGAATGTTCTGGACCTGCAGGGACAGGGGCTTCTGGGAAATGAGCTTGTGCCCTACAGCACATATGGTCTCCCGGGAAAGCCAGCAGGAAGGTGATCAGTGCAGATGGGTGTGGAGGAGCCAGCGTGGGTGAAGACACAGGAGACCCCCAGGAGCACCCGGTGTTTAGCAGATGGACCAGCAGACTGGCAGGGCTGTCGTGCCGTGAGGGAGTGTCCCTGAAGCCACAGGGCATGCATGTGAACTGGGTCCACTGGCTCTTGGCTGTCCCCCCCCACCACCCCGGGAAATGGCAAGGAAAAGGCTCTCAGGGAGAATTCTCAGCCAGAACGTGGCACCATTGGGCAGAGGGTGGGTGGATTTGCGAGGGGCTGGCTCAGAACAGTGGAAGGTTCTGGAATTCTCTTTCCTTAGGATTCCCCTTCGTGGATCCCATAGATCTTCAGATGCCCAGGGTTACATGAGTGGCTATTTAGTGGGTGCTCAGTTGATAGTGGCACACACGTGTGTGAAGGACAGTGCCGTGATGAGTCATGGGATCATTACCTTGCACTCGGGAGAGACTGAAAAAGAATGCCAGGACTGCCGCCACTCTCGTCCTTGTGCCATTTCTGGTTTGTGTATCAATAGTATTTGCTTCCAGCACTGGGGACCCCTGTGTGCCTGTGTGTGTGTGTGTGTGTGTGTGTGTGTGTGTGAGAGAGAGAGAGAGAGAGAGAGAGAGAGAGAGAGAGAGAGAGAGAGAGAGAGAGAGAGACTTGTTCATTTGCTATCAACTCCACGCTGTAGCTTGAAGAATCCGTTCCACCCCGCCTGGCTCTCGGGTGAGTCACCCACCAGGCATCAGAGCCTCTGCTCCTGGCAGTGTCAACAGCCTCGGGTTTGCCTGTCTGCCTAATTATGGGCAGCAGACTCTGATCTGGAGTTACAGAGTTGAGTGGAGACTAGTTGAAAAGTGACCCAGACTGAACAGGCTGGCGCTGGGTGCGCTGTGAGTGAACCTATGGCTCAAGAGGAGGTCGGGGCATGTTTTGCTTTGTGACAGATTGGGGACATGGAGAACAGAGGATCCAGGCTTTGTGCTGACTGGGTCCAGCACTGGGGCCGACGCCCATGGAGAGACTCAGAGCCATGCAAGCCCGGCGTGGCTGTGGAGGAGGGGCCATGGCTTGTAGGAAGGGGTTGTGTCGCTCTGACCCTGGATGCACAGAGGGGACCCGTCGGTGAGGACCTGGCACAGAACCGCAGTTCTGAACATGTAGTCCTGCCAGGGTTTGAATCTGGCATCCAAAATCCATGGTGTCGCCTCGACCCAAGCCCCAAGCCTGACCTGCCTCAAATATTTCATGTCCCTGCTCTTGGCACCCTGGACATGAGATGGAGGACATAGGAAACTATGGTGAGCAGACAGGAGTCAGCAGGGGAAAGAGTAGAATGAGCCCCAAACCCAGCCAGCTGTCACCCCACGCTCTTGGGTGTGTGCCCTGTTGATAAGCCCTTGTGCATTTGCAAATGCTGGATCCAGCCTAGAGCCCAGTGAGCATCCGTTGCTATAGCAACAGGATCCGCAAGCCAGGAGAGTGAGGGCTCTAGGAGCCTCTGGTGACTCCAAGGGTGGAAGCATCCCAGATCTCCCCCCTACCCCAAATCTGGAAGAAGCAGAAACAAAAAGGAATCGAATGGAATCACAACTGATCAAAGCCGAGCGTTCAGCTAGAGGAAGAGCTGCAGCATCGTGGTCTGAACAGAATGATGGTGAGAACTCATCAGATTTCCATCCCACCGCACCTCCTCGAAGGCTGCGCCTAACTCCTCGGCCAGTACTGGTTTGATGGGCAGAAGCAAGCGTTATTTCTCTTCTAATGAAAAGCAATTTGGTACTACCAGTCCAGGGACACCTGTGAACACCACAGAAATAGTCACCCGCCAGCATCTCTTCTGCCCTTTCTATTTTGGTCACTGTGCTAGCTTATCAAAGTGCACCAGAGGACTAAAATCAGACAGAATCCAACGTAATCGCTTGGGGGAAAATATTTACTGAGATAGTAAAGAAGATTAGGAGAATGAAAACCATCTGTTAACACAGAAACTAGAGAATATGTCACGGTCTGAGCACGTGGCCCAAGAGCTCTGCTTTCGGCTATCTCTCCTTTACTGCTGGTACCTGGGTTTGAACTTGGGGAGGTGTAGGGCGCCAGACTGGCATTCCTGTGGCACTCTTGTTACACATATGAGTGATCAGTGATGCTTTAGAGGGGAAGTGATTTCTGCTGGCCCTTGAGTACCAAATTCTTGATGTTACACACACACACGTGCGACAGGATGGTGAACGTCTGTTGTTTTAAGCTTCTAGTTTTTTGAGGCGGTTGGTCACCACACAGTAGGTGAATGACACATAGTTCTTAACATGTGTGACGGGTGTTTTGGGGCCTTGGTGAGTGTCAGCCCTTCTGTCTGATACCTTTGGGGCCGCTTCTCGTTCTTGTCCATTCAGAAGCTGAGGTCGTGAGCTACGCTTGGGGAGGGGAAGGTTGTGGTGCACTTTGCATCCAACCTTCTGTCCCTGGATCCCCCGTCTCTCACTACTGGGAAGTGGTACCAGTTATGAGCACGTGTCAGGATTCAGTTGCCAAATCAGGTGACTGATAGTGGTGGAGGGTGGATGTGTAAGAGCTGTACGGGGTTCAGGAACGTCTTAAGTTCATTTCTTCTTTGGAGTCTCCATCCACTCATCCATAAAACCAGGATAGTCCCTCCCAGGGGGACATTTCACGAATCAAATGAGATAATGCGTGATAGAACATTCGGAGAGTTAAATAATCCTGTTGGTTGGGGCCCACAGCCTGAGTTCCCCTCCTGCTCACCCTCACTTCTGGGAATTGTGTTCTCTCTTGGGGGAACCATTTCCCATCCAGTCTCTCCATACCTGAACGCTGCCTGCTCCCCAGCCTCCAGGGAGCAGGGCCCAGCCTCCCGGCCCGCGTGGACTCGGCTCTCAGAAGGGACTCCAGGTGGTGCACATCTCTTGATGTGCACATAGGAAAAACCCCCTTCCGGAACACTCCCCGACCTTCCTCGTGAGCTCAGACTCACAACAGTGCACCGTTTCCTGTGCTTAATTACATTACTCACAGCCCACTCCAGAGTGGGTGGTTTGCAACCCCAACCACTAATTTAGAGTGGCTGGAAAGACAAAAATAAATCACAGGAAGGAGATGGCACCACGGGCTCCGTGAGGCCTGTGCATCCCGGCCTCCGGAGCCTTCCATTGGGTCTTTGGACCTGGGTTCAAATCCCAGGGCCAGTGCGTTCTGGTGAGAGACTTGGTGAGGTTTGGATTCACCTCGTGGGAGAGGAGGGAGTGGACACGGATTGCATCCATCCTTTGGATGGGCGTCGGTGGACACCGGTCCACCTCCCTCCAGCCTCCTGGGCGGCCGGAGGTCAGGAGTCCAGGGAGGTCTTGTGGTTTTGTACAGTGGAAATGCTGGATAAAGGGCCATTTTGAAATTAAAGAAGAAAACGTTGTTATTACAATTTTTTAAGTCTACCAAAAAGGAGTGCCACCCTCTGCCCAAATACTGGCTAATAATGTAGTTGTGAGCTATGGTAATGAGGGGGGAGAAGGAGGAGGAGGAGGAGGAGGTGGTGGGGGTGGATGGTGATAGTGATTGTGGTGGTGGTGGTGGTGATGCAAGAATCACACTCTCTTCTTTTTATCACTGTCAGGCCAGAGGCATTAAGCATTGAAAAAGACAGGAAAAATGGGGGAGGGGGAGGCGTGGGATTTAAAAATAAACAAAGCTGTCCATGTTATAGATGATGAAATTGTGGATGTCAAAGTGACAGTCCTTTAATTAATAAGATGTCAGGTTGAGGGCAAGAGGCATGGTTCAGGTGACAGGGTACCAGCCTAGCAAGTGTGAGAGCCTGAGTTCAAATCCCAGTTCTGAAGGCAAGTACACAAACTTCAAGTTTAATAGGTAAGAGACACCTGTACAAAAGTCGGCGGCATTGCTGTGGAGACGTAGCAAAAGTAAACAGAGATTTAAAAAAAAGACTAAAAGAAAAAAAGATTCTTTGCAGTAGCAACCAAAACTGCTACAGTAGCTAAGGAGAAAAGGCTGGCAAGTAAGCATTTTTGTGGAATACATACTGTACAACTAAGGCTTGGAAACAAAGCACAGACTCTCTGCCAACAGCCCTGGGCTAGATGGCTCAGAGTCATAAAGATAATAATTCTTCCCCAACTTGACCTGCCTGCATAAGATCAATTCTAGACTTGAGGAATAAATGCCCCCAAACAAGGGACATAATTTTGTGAACGAAGAACACAGCCCTAGGGGTTTTCAGAATGCCCGGGAGTGATGGTGGCACGAGCTGCTGATGTAGGACTGAAGATTCCTGAACCGCCCTGAGGCTGTCTCTGTCCTAGCCACCAAAATGCCACCGTCACCCAGGGGGAAAATGGTGTGCCCGTGAAAAGTGTCCCCCCGCCATCCCATCATCATTCCCCACCCCCATGCGCAAGCCAGGGGATGGAAGACAAGTTCCATCTTCATTCTGCTCACAGAGCTTTTCCGCCATCGGAAAAGCTGAAAAGCACTTGATCTTCTGGAGGGCAAAAAAACAGATTCTGCGGGCTGCCCTGATGAGATTATGATTTAGAACGCCTTGAAAACAAGGTACCACAAACCAAATTAAAAGACAGCAGGACTCATACTAGCTGAATGTGTATCTGCTACTCATGACCACTCATGGATAAACATCCAGAAGGTTTAAAGAATGCTGCAAGTCAGTGAAGAAAACAAACAAACCAACAGATAGCCTTGTATAACTGGATACAGAATAGAGCAGAGAAACCGAGAAGTTTCTCCCAGATTGCAGGTCAAGCCTTGGACTCCGACATCAGGCAAGAGTGTTGGCTGGAAATGTAGGGTGTGGCCAGACACCGCCAGTTCACACCTGTCATACCGGCTACTCAGGAGGCTGAGACTTGAGGATCACAGTTCAAAGCCAGCCTGGCAGGAAAGTCCGGGAGGCTCTCGTCTGCTGTAGCTCAGGTGACAGAATGCTAGCCTTGAGCACAAGGAGCTCAGGGACAGCGTCCAGGCTAGCATTCAAGCTTCAGGACAAACCAGCAAAAAAATAAATAAAATGTAGAGTGTTGTAGGGTGTTTATACAGTGCTGCTGGGAGAGAAATTTGGTGAAATCAACTTTAGCAGCTACCTTCTCGGAGAAACCAACAGTTCTGGAAATACTCTAGGGAAAAGCGCGTGGGCTCCAGGAGACATATTTAGGTAAGAGCATTCTCGTGGTAACAGTTCAAAGCTGTGACTAAACCGTCACTCAGGACGGAAGTAACTTTATCCAGAGTACTTTATACGTGGAAGGCAGAATATCATAGAGCAGTTTGGGGGAGGCGTTGGCTGAATGTGATACTTTACTAGGAAAGCACTTGAAGTTAAGTATCCGTACTGTTCACATCCCAGAAGAGGCCCCCAGGCCCGCCTGTCTGCTAGGCAGGCACTCTGCCATTTGAGACACGTCCCCAGTCCTTTGGGTTTTTTTTTTTTTTTTGGCTACTTTTCAGATAAGGTCACTCCTGTTTGTCCTAGGCCAGCTTTGGACTGCAATCCGACCAGCGTCCATTATGGCTGGGCCTGGCTGACGTGTGACCTGGTACTCACCACCATTGCTTACCACCAGATTATAAAACCAAGTCTGGGCAAGGCATCTGGGAGGGTTACAGAGTTTGTGTGCTGTGGGAAGAGGGGAGGAGGCTGGATTGGACCCGAACGAAGAGGTGATGGCTTAGCTCTTTAAAAGAAAAACAAGACCCAGTAGTCAATACCACACACAGTGTGAATGTTAAGGAGTTGTTGATGGTAATGAAATATTTTCCTTGCGTGTTTAAAGCCCTTTATTAAAGCAACAGCCACCAGCACCCTTCCTAAAGGAGCTATTATGGAAATCTGACCCTCCTGTCTCCCACAGAAGATAGTGTGTGTGCGTGTGTGTGTGCGTGCGTGTGCGTGCATGCGTGTGTGTGTGTATGCACGTGCACGTGCCCATGCACATCCATCTCGCACTCAGCCAGTGTTACCTTGGCAACCTGGGTATTGTGTTATGTCTGCCTCCCTGCTAGTTGAGGGACAGCACACAATCGCTTTTCATTTCCCCTGGAGCCAGGCTTGTCTGTCTGTCTGTCTGCCTGTGCCTGTGTCTCCTACGTATGTGATCCACTTTATCTGGGTTGCCTTCCTGTAGCTCCCTGGCTCACGGCCTGAGTTCCAGCCACTCCTTCCCAGTGGATGGTCCTCTAGATGAGCGGGCGGCCGAGGGAGGAATCTGATGCCAGCACCCGTCCATCCTCCCGGCCCTGCAATCCTTAACGTGGATGGCTCTTCATCCATCAAGGATGGCCGGGAGGTTGTTTATCAAGGCAAAGGCTGCCCAGAGGGGCCTGATCCTCTGTTCTGTGGATGTGCTCGTACACACGTACACACGCAGTACATACGAGCCCTCGCACACTGGCACGGGGTGCCAGCTCAGGGCCTTGCGCTCCTGCTAGGCTTTTTCACTCAGGGCTGGTGTTTTATCACTTGAACTATCCATTCACTTCCAGCTCTTTGCTAGTTAATTGGTGCTAAGCATCCCCTGGAGTTTTCTGCCCAGGTTGGCTTTGAACCTCGATCCTCAGATCTCAGGAGTGAGCCAGTGTGAACATGCGTTTGCTCTTTTCTTCTTTTTTTTTGTACCAACTCAGAAGGGTTGATCATGTCGGTTCTGTGAAGGATCTCCAGATGAACCTCTCCCGCCAGCTGGGCCTCCCTGCCTTCTTCCCCTGTGCCAAGCCATGTGGCGGGCAGAGATGGGAGGACAGGCCTTCAGTGCCCCTCTCTCCACACCCGTCTGTACAGCACCCTCTTTCCCCAGCACAGTTATAGGATCCTCTGTGTGGGGGCCACGAGGAAGTCTAGAACCTCAGCCACAAGGTCCCCTCATCCTCCTCCCGAGCCCACTCGAGGCTCTCTACCCCAGTGGAGTGGGGCTGGCTTTGGAAAGATTTTCGGAGGTTGCTTCTTGTTCAGCCCGTCTGCGGTAAGGGGCGTCGCGGTCGTGCAGCGGGCTTTCGCAGCCCAGAAAGTTTGGTATTAATTGAGATGGGTAACTGGATCCCATTTTCTCCCTTCCGTCTCCTAGTTCCGGTGTGGCATTCTGAGAACTTTTTCTCCCCCCCCCCACTCCCAATTTCAGCCTTTGCCCACCACTCACTTGGGCTTCCTTGTGCATACGTGGCAGATGTAAGGTTTCATGGGAAGGCTGTTCTCAGAAATCGGTATGAATCCTTTCCCCGCATCCCCCACTCTCTTTAAGGACCTGGAGTAGACAGGGGATTCCATCTTAATTGAATATTTTGTGGTGTTTGAATTAAATTTTCCCAACTGCATATCTCTTCCAATTAAATAAGCGTAGTTAATTAAGGAGACTTTTTTTCCTCATAGCATGCAGAGGACGCCTATGCCGTGAAAACTGTGGATGCGGCTGGGTTAATGGCACCTGGATCGTGGCACCACCGGGCCCCAGCCTGCACCAAAACCAGTTATTGGCAGTTGAGCCCCAAACCCTGAGCCTCCAGGCCCCAAGTGTGTGGTCAGGGTAAAGACACGGGAAGGTCACACATGTCACGCCCAGCCATGCCTGGTGTCCTGGAGGGGTCACTACCAGAGCTTCCCTGAGATACCAACATCCAAGAACAGTTGAGTCCTCCCCCCCCCCCGCCATGGTGTTTGGACAGAACCTGTCTCTCAGTGCTTATGATACTCCCTTCTGTGTATTAGCAGCTCTGAGCAGGGTTAGCTTGTGAGGCGGCAGAGGTGACGATGAATACATGAGGGTGGTGATGGTGATAAACCTTCCTAGTGGAGGGGATGAGGATTCAGATGCTGCAGTGATTTTGCTCTGTGCAGTAGAGCACAGTGGGGGGGGGGGCGTGCACATCTGGAAAACCACCACTGAGGGAGCCTCACACATGCAGAGGGCCCATCGAGTTCAAGGCCCAGGTCACGGGGCTTTTTTTTTTTTTTTCTCCACAAAGCCACCCAATGTCCACTAAAGACTCATTGACTTTCAACAAATTCCAGAGCCAGAACCCATGGCTCACGCCTGTCATCCTAGCTCCACAGAAGGCTCAGGTCCCAGGACCATGGTTCAAAGCCAGCCCAGCAGGAAAGTCTGTGAGACTCTGATCTCAAATTATCAAAAAAAAAAAAAAAAGTCATTAGAACTGTGGCTCAAGTGGTAGAGCACTAGACATGAGCAGAAGACCTCAGGGACAGAACCCAGACGCTGAGTTCAAGCCCAGGACTGGCACACATGCGTCACACACACACACACACACACACACACAGGCAATCTCAGCTTTTCAGGAAAGCACATACACTTTTTCCCTTTCTCCTGGGGAGGCAGATTTTCACCAGGTAAAATGCCAGGAGACCACAGGCCACACAGTAGTTTAAATCCACGCAGGATGGACTCGAAACTTCTCCATATTTACTGTGCTGAACAATAAGCACGTGGAAATTCCAAACCAGGGTATTTTGCATGTCTTGTTTTTTTTTTAATTAATTTTTTGTACCATACTCAAACCAAAATTGCACATACAACAAATCCACAAATGGGATGTGCTTATTGTAGATAATTGAGCATCTGTTGAGTAAACGGAGGAATTATTGGTTATTTTGTTGACAAGCCGAACACAGGAAGCCAAAGATATTAGCTCAGTGGATTAAATGTCACCGTCTTCTGGTACCAACAGGCTCTCCACTGTGATTTTGAGAGAAGCTTTTGATCCAAGCTTGACAGGAAAGAAATGCTGGGAGTGGTGGGGAGAAGTGAACCAGATGCCACCCCTCGAGCATTCTGGGGAGCCCTTTTGTCCTGCCCCTAAGATGACACTCAGCTCAAAGCTGGTACTTGTTCCCTAACATCCAAACATTTATCTTTTTAAATTTTTTTTCAATGCCCTAGTTCTGGAAGCATCCAAGGCTGCAGCAAGCATTTGCTCTTGGGTTGACACAGAGCTCCAGCCAAACCTCCTGAAATCTCTGTCACGGGGCAACTTATTCTTCGTAAACTCCAGTGTATAAAATCAGAATCGTCATACTTGTTGGTCATGGGGTTTGGGTTTGTTTTTTTGTGGAGTGGAGGGGGCGGGTTATTACTGATAAAATATCTAGCTGAACAGCACCAGCAAAGAACTTGAAAAGATTGATTTTTGAACATTTTTCATTTTCAAACCCCTTTGCCTGTGATCATTTTTCTGAGCTAGTGGTAGTATATGATTCAGGTAACTCAGACTTGTTTTCATGGAGTTTGGAGAGTCCATAGTGGCATGAAAACCATGGATAAAGGGGTAAAACTTCACGTAGGGGTTGGTGTGTAAGGGTTTCACATAAGGGTTTCATGGATGTGTGTATAGGAATGGGTTGTTTAGTGAATATTTTTTCAGTGAGTTTGGCACATGCGACTCATAGGCAGGAGGCACAACTCATCACTTTTTTTTTTAATATCTCGTACAGCAATGTAAAATTGCAACTGAACATCCATCTCTTCCTAGAGCCAATCAGCTTTGGACAGCACCAGGCCTGGACGGGAATGCATGGCAGACCCCTGCTTGCCTGCCAAGCACAACAGCGTGTCTACCTCTAGAGACGCTGTTGGAAGGGATTTTTACGGATTTCTGATGTGTAAAATGACTCTGTGCCGTACCACAGACAGAGTCGTTTGTGGGGAGAATGGAAACTACATTCCTTCTGACCGACTCCACTTGTACTGAAGTGACACGTGTACACGCTGACAGGTCCTTTTTCTGCTCCCTCTGTGGGCCCTGTCATTATCATCATAGTTCAAGGTCAAGGGCTGTTCTGGCCCCATCCTTGGGGCCTCCGATGGGGAAGGCTGTGAACCTTTGCTCTAGCAGATTTTCTAGAGGAATAACTCTGACATTGAACTCTCAGAAGGAAGACAGAGGGTCTCCAGGTTTCCACACAGCTCCACTTCTCAGGGCCTCTGGGGTTCGGTGATGATTCTGGCTCTGGGCACTGTGCTGAACTCATTTCTCCCAGCCTACCCATCAGTAAGGCGTGCTAGTGAGGCAGATAGGAGTCCTGGCACAGCCTTTACCCTGTTGGAATAAATAAGTCAGTAACAGGTCCACTGGAAAAGATCAATGCAGACTTTGCCACCAGACCAGCGGGTGGATGGCTCAACCACTGCGGGAGTGGGGGGGGACTCGAATGGGTCCCCTGATACCTGTAATTCTGCCTCGCCTGGCCACCTTGAGCAGTCTGCACCCATCACCTGGATCAGATGGAGTCAGCTTGGGATTGGGTGTGGTTGTCTGTGGTGTGCGTTACAAGAGTGAGCGGGGCTGCCTGTGCTGTGGCCCTGGACGAGTGTGGGTCTCCTGGAAGGATGTGAAGTGATTAGAGGTGTACCCACCCCCACCGGAAGACCCCCCCTCCGTGCTCTCTGTCTCTCTTCCCACTGAAGAGGGCATAACCCGCTTGTTCCCGCCGTGCGCCCATCTCCACGCGTCCAAACCTCTCAGAGCTGCATGAGCCTCTCTTCTGTCCCCAAGAAGTGACTGAACATTCTTCAGGGTGGCTTTCCACGCCCTGCATCACCACTGGCTTGCCGCCCTCCCCCTCCTATCCCAGACCCCATTTCCATTCAGCTTCTGACATCCAGGACGTTGTCTTCCTTTTTTTTTGGTTGTTGTTGGTTGCGGTGGTTGTTGGTTGTGGGGTTTGAACTCAGAGCCCAAGCACTGTCCCTGAACAATTTTGTTCAAGGCTAGCGCTCTACCACTTTGAGCCATAGCACCACTTGCGGTTTTCTGGTGGTTCTTTGGAGATGAGAGTCTCACGGACTTTTCCTGCCAGGGCTGGCTTTGAGTAGCTAGGATGACAGGCATGAGCGCCAGCGCCCGGCTTCCTCACTTACTTTTGACTCCTGTCAAATGCCAACGTACCTGACAGCTTTTCTCCCAACCCTGCCAGCCGTGACTCTTTGTCGCTTGCCCCGACTGTTTATATGTGTGGCTGACATCCGTGGGACTGGTCAGTGCCTGCCTGGTGACGTGTGGCCTCATCTCTCTCTTATGTGTCTCCCCCACACATACAGGGGACAGTGGCCAGTTGCCTGCAGCCCTCTTTGCTCCCAGCCATGCTCCTGGACCCGAGCATAGTTCTTAATATGCAAGCAGAGTTCTGGGAACTTGCAGAGTTCTGGGAACTTCCGGTGTTTACTGGAACCCAGCTGGCTGGCAGCTTTTCCCCAGTTCAACAGCTGCCCAGTAAACCTCTGCTAACCGAGGAGCCTGGAACGTACGGGCAGATCTGGAAGCTGACTCGGAGTCTCTCCACCATTTCAGGGGATGGCTCTGCAGCCAGATGCCACGTGTGGCTTGAGTGCTTTCTGCCAATGTTTGTCCATGTGGCCCCTTACAAGTGCCGTCCTCTGAGCCTTCTTAGTTACGAGTCTTGGAGATAGGAGGGGCTCACTCTCAGAGGTCAGTTTAGTGATATCAACACAGGACTCGGCCTTCCTTGGACCTGAGGTTTTCGTTTTTTGCATCCCTGCCCCCACTCCCCACCCCCTGTCCTAGGGAGCTGGAGACGGGCTCGTGGGCCACAGAAGGTAAAACAGCCTAAGACGCTTCTGAGAGCATGTCATCTACTGAGCACACAAGTTCAGTTTCCCCACCAGAGCTTCCACAAGCCTGGAACTGGAGACTCTGGGTCCTAGGCCCTTCCAGAAATAGCTGGAAGTTCTGGCAGTATGTCGCCAAGGAATCCTGAGGAAGAAACTCTGCTCTCTGGGTGGTGGCAGAGGCAGGATCTTGGGTATGTTGGAAGAAGAGAAAGGAAGGCTGCATGCAAGGCGTGAGGGGCTTTGAATGGTAAAGTCTAAAGTCAGGCAACATTGGCTGCCCAGTGGGGTATTAAATTCTGTGCTTGGATTCTGTCTGTCTGTCCCTTATCTGTCTGTCTGCTCATTTGTCTGTCCGTCCATCCATACCAACCTATCTATCTACCTCCCATCCATTCATGACCATCTGTCTGCCTGCCTGCCTGTCTCTCTGTCTCAGTTGGGTGTCGACATAGCCATTTCAACAAGCCCCCGCCACCACCCGGGGTAGGATCTGACTTGTCAACCCAGGACAGAAACAATTCACAACATGGCAAAAGGTCATTTTCCAGTGATACAGAAAATGTCATTCACCATCAAACTTCATTACTTGGTTTTAAACTCATCTGAGATGTGGATCTGTGGGGAAATGGTGCAGTCAGGAGGATACACGGAGGTTTGGGGTGGGGGGGCAACAGAGCGTGGGCACAGGGGCGGGCTCACGCCCCATGCAGCTCTGGACGTGGGACAAGGCATTGAGCCTCTCCGAGCCTTGGTTTCCCTCCTTGACCAGTGGTGCGAGAATGCTGCTCGCCTAATGGTGATGGGGACATCATGAAATGCCAGGTGTGCAGTAGCTTCTGCCAGGCACGGGCCGGTCTCCCTGGCCTGGTCAGCCTTTGTCCTCAGCCAGGCTGAAGCTCCATTGCAAGCCAGGTGGTCTGCGGGGAGGGGAAAGGGCAAAGAAAATCTCCATCTTTCAGGAAAAGCAGAAGCCAGGTGGGTCTCCCACCTGGGTCTCCATAGCTCACTGGGTGAAGCGGGCTGCTGACCACCTGCTGGCCCTCTACGTGCAGTCCACTCTGAGCCAAATACCTGGGCATTGATGTGGAGCGAAAGGGTCATGAGAAGGAAAAAGAATATATAAACTGGAAAAATAACAAAAACAAAAGCAAACACAGCCGGTGTGCTTTCGGAGGGCTGGAGACGCGGCGTGGCCTGCGTGGACACCTTCTTTCCAAGCTCCTGTTTAAAAGCACAGCCATCAAGAACCCCACGCTCTGATTCTCCCCAGGCTGCAGCCGTGTTCCAGCCTCACGTTTAGAGAGTTCTGCCAGCCTGTGGTCCTGCCCTCCCATGGGTGGCTACAAAAGACCCATTTGGGCCTCCAAAGCTCAAATGACCTTGAATTACAGGGTGTGTGGTGTGCTAGGCCACAGGATGTGAGGTCACTGATGGGGACCGAGCTGTCCATGGTGGGGGGAGCAGTAAACACCAACCCCCAAGCATTCTGGGAGTCCAGCAGCATGGCTTGTGGGAAGAAGCTGAGGAGCAGGATCTGACCTGGAGGCTATGCCAGCCGGCTGGGCGGCTCCACTGGCAACAAATCCCTGTAAGCCCTTTCCTTTCCTTTTTTTTTCTCTCCTTTTTTGTCAGTCATGGAATTAGAACTCAGGGCTTGGGCGCTGTCCCTGAGCTCTCTCTTGCACAAGGCTGGCGCTCTACCCCTTGAACCACACCCCACTTCTGGTGTTCTGGTGGTTCTTTGGAGATGACTTCCTTGCTCAAGATGTCGAGAGTCGAGATCTTCAGATCTCAGCCTCCTGAGGAGCAAGGATTATAGGCATAAGCCACAAATTCAGGGCGCCATGAGCCCATTTGGGGAGAAAGGAAATAAACAAAAATTAATGTTGATAATATTCGAGTGCTACGGAGAAAGGCCTGGGTTTTACAGATCAAGTTTTTAGCCAAGGAGATTGGTTATTTAGAGTTGTTTATGTTTCAGAAACATCGACAACTGTAGGGGTGTCTGTGTTTGGGAGTAAAACAAGCCATACCTTCCTTCCAGTCAAGGGTTAAATGGCATGGGTGGAGACACGCAAGATGTGTCTCTCTGGAAGGCCCAGGATTCCCTGAGGTGCCTTATCTCCACCTTCCTGCCAAGCACCTGTGGGAAAAGCTATAAAGCTAAACAAATCTGATCTCTTGTTTATGAATTCATCCATCAACTATGTTCATGATGGTTTCCCCCTCCCCCCAGCCCCAAGTCTCTTGCCCTCTGGTGCTTATCCATCCATCGATCCATCATCTCTCCTCCCATCCATCCATGAGTCTGTGGATCCTCCCATCATCCTAAGGTCACACCCTTGAGTAGTTCTCACTGGATGCCATTTAACTACTTGGAGCGGCTGTCTTCTTTTGTAACAGCTTGGTCCAAGGCATTTTTCTTTTGGCTTTTTCTTACGAAGCACATGTCTTTTCTGTTGTCAGCGTCATTTTTTAGTGTTACACAGGATATAGGGTCAGAGGCAAAGTTGGCCTGTTCACTTGAAGTCTTCTTAGATAACACCAACACCACAGCTCTTGGCATACTTGGGGAACCATCAGTGGTTTGGATGCCATGGTAGGGGCTGAGCCAGAGGCACTTAGTCTGACTTTCTAACTTGGGACATATATTCTGCAAGGCAAGCCAGCCCATGCCACATGTGACGAAAAGGAGGCTGGGGAGAAAGCCTCAGTCCCTTCCTTGCTTTGACCACACCTGCAGCTGCCTCCTGGGCCCAGTGGTGTCCAGCTGGGATGACTCAGGCCAGACATCTTGTAAATAAATCTCCCTGTGTGTCTTGAGTCTCGCTGTCTACCTGGCGGAAGCTCTCTGATCCATCATGGTGAGAGTTAATATTTCCCTAGGGCTCTGGGGAGCTCAAGGAGAGCCACAGAGCTTTCTGAGTTGCTTAACAGATCTTTTATGAACTGCTAATTACCTCGTAAAGATGTCTGGTTGAGCCAAGGGTGCTCTGTGATCGGTCCTACCAGAGCCAAGCTATGTAAATAGCTCAGTGCTGTAGACTATTTCTGATGCTCTGAGCCAGTGTTACCCCCCTCCCCGCATATATGGACCTCTTTTTCTAAGAGAAGTACCATCTGTTCTTATTCGAGCAAGGGTATGGCCGCTTCTGGATTCTCAGAGGTTATGTCGGCAGCGTCTTTTCCAGACTTCTCTACGCAAGTTGGAGAATGAGGGAAACGTATTCCCAGGGGTTTCTGCAGGTCTGGAAATGAGAGTGTTTTTACCTTTTGCTTGTTCGTTTGTCTCTGGTAACAATTTGAAGGCCCCAAGGGTCTTTTAGAAGTGTTTGTGTGTGTGTGTCTGTGTAGCATGCATGCACACACATGCACACGCCAACTCCCAGAAGAGCCTAACCATGATCCAACCCCACAGCTGGCATGTCATTAGAAAACTCTCCCATCCCCTTTACCCCCCCCCCCCATACACCCGGGGCATCCACTTACGTAAATACTTTTAATTCATTGGCCACATCGGTTGCAAAGTGATTTCGTGGAGGAGAGGGGTGTGAATGGAGTCTCTTCTGGGGAAGTTGTGCTGAAATCACCGGAACATTTTTTTCCTTAGGAAGAGGCTGGTGTTGGGAAAGGGCTGCATTCTGTGCCGGGAAGGAAAGGAAACAAACGGATGGTGGAAATTTGTCCCTGGTGACGTGGGAAGAGGATTTGGGATGTTCCCATCCTCTTGCCAGCCAGGCCTAGCCATGGCCGTTAGCTCTGGAGATGATCTTGTTGTTTTGTCGGTCATGGGGCTTGAACTCTGGGACTAGGCACTGTCCCTGAGCTCTTCAGCTCAACCCGCTCACTCTGCCACTTGAGCCACAGTCCTACTTCCAGTTTTCTGATGATTCGTTCAAGAGTCTCATGGACTTCCATGCCTGGGCTGGCTTTGAACCGCGATCCTCAGCTCTCAGCCTCCTGAGTAGCTGGGATGACAGGCATGAGTCACCAGTGCCTGGCTGCTCTGGAGATTTGAGAAATTTGTGTTGAACCAAAGCCGGCTTGGGTAGGTGTCGTTGTGAAAACCCTCCAGCTGACAGGCAGTAGTAGCACACGCCTGTAATTTCCAGGTTCTCAGGAGCCTGAGATCTGAGGACCGAGTTGGGAAGCCAGCCTGGTCAGGAAAATCCTTGAGACCAAAAAGCAGCGAGTGGCTCAAGTCTTCAGCAGGAAAAGAAAAGCGTTGCTTGGGTTCAGACCTGTGAGTTCCCTTGCTTTTGCAACATTTTGGTTATATATTTTCTCGTAAAAGATTACATGCTCCCTATAGAGAATTCGGAAGGGTAAGTGGAGAGTAAGAAAAATAAGAAACCGGCTATTATGTTTCCTTCTTCCTCCCGGGCCTCCCCCAAAAGCAACGTCATATAGGTAGACACAGAGCCACTGAATTGTTTCATAGGATTTTGTGCAAAGATAAGGTAAAAGGCCTCTGGGACCTGGGACCCCTTTGTAGCTGAGGCCAGCTTCATCTGCCAGCCTTCATTCATTTTCCTAGAACTCGTTCCTGTGTGGAAAGGTGAAAGATGGGGGCATGGGGACTGGGCCCCGGTAAAGCTTGTGACCATCTCAAAAAGGCCACAAATTCGTGACCTCAAAGTAGCCCCCGTCAGGTCTACTCGAGTCTGTTAGGAAGCTAAGAAAACGTTCTCAGCTATGTTTTCTCTCTGTAACCAGCTGTAATAAGAATCCCCAAGGAATTAGGCGTATTCATCTGGAACAGAATTCTCTCTACCCCCCCACCCCACACCCAGCCTGCACAGCTCAGTTTTGCTTTTGAATAATTGAATCCTGTTGATTCTTGTGTATTTCATTTCCCAAATCGCCCCACAGGGTTTAGTTGGTTTTCAAAAAGCTACACATTAGAAAGAGGTAGCTCTTTTTTTTTTTCTTAACCCATCTGTGGATTTGAGATTTATGATTGGATGATTTGATTTTTTTTCTTAGACATATACCAAAAAACGCACAGTTCCCCCCCCCCCGGAAGTTACCAAAGCAGATAATTTCTGGGGTTTTTTTTTTGTTGTTGTTGTTGTTGTTTGCCAGTCCTGCTCTTGAGCTCCGGGCCTGAGCACTGTCCTTGGGATTTCTCAAGGCTAGCGCTACTACCACTTGAGCCACAGCAGCATTTCTAGCTTTTTTCTGTGTATGTGGTTCTAAGGAATCGAACCTGGGTCTTTGTGCATGCTAGGCAAGCACTCTACCACTAGGCCAAACTCCCAGCCCCAACTTCTCAGTTTTGAAGGAGTTTGTGGTTGAGGCTACAGGTTGGCATTTGGTATCGGAGACACAGTGATCAGAAGCTACTCTCCCACCCTACCCCAGCACCAGCATTCCAGCCACAGAAGGTGCGAGAGCATGAGTGCTATAATGGAACCCTGATCACCGGACATGAGCTTTGTCCTGAACGCCCGTGGTGACCACGAGATATTTCACATGGCCGTCTTTTGAGATCATTTCTTCTTAAGATGTATAGACAGGTCGAGTGCTGGTACCTCTAATCTCAGTTGCTCAGGAGGCTGACAACTGAGGATCAAAGCCAGCCTGAGACTCTTACCTCTCATTACTCCCACCAAATGCCTGGAGGTGTAGTTCAAGCAGTAGAGTGCCAGCCTTGAGCAAGAAAAGCTAAAGGGACAAGTGTGGGTCTTGAACCCCGAGGCCCTCAGTACAAGCCCCATGCCCTTGCAAAAAAAAAAAAAAAAAAAAAAAAAAGACAGGTGATGAAAATGGAGGCTGTGGGAGGGAGGGGGCAGCCACTTGACCTTGGTCACTTCCAACCCCCTGGGAGAAGGGACAGTGGCGCCCAGTCCACACTCCTGGCACCTGCAGGGATCCTAGGCAAACCAGAAACCTTGTTGACTCAGTCATCACAGTGACTTTGAAGTAAAATAATGACATGAAACTGCACGCCCACAGATCTGACCACAAACGTGAGGCCCAGGAGGGAGGGCGGGTGGCGGGGGGGGGGGGCTGGCGAATGTCCACTGTTTTACAAGAAGTGTTCGCACTCGGGCCTGAATTCTGGGGTTCCTCTAGGGTTGTATTTAGTGCCAGAGGGCCCCCCCCAAACTCTGAGGAAAGCCAGGGGCTGGGAAAAGAAAAGACAATGGGTAGCTACAGATGGGAGACCTGAGCAGGGGGGAAAAATTAAATAAGCTAAACACCAGAAGGAGCTTTTAAAGAGAGATGACTCAGTGGAGAAATAATAGCAGTGAGAGAATGAATCTGAAAGGAATGAGGGAAAGACAGAGTGTTAATTAGGTTAACCTTTTAGAAGCTTTTCTGTGCTCAGCAGGAACGGGGCTTTAGTGGAGGGAAACCATCCAGCCGGCTAGAAGACTTCCCGGCTTCTCAAATAAGGGGCTGAGACGCAGCACAATTGTTCTGCTAATGAGACCCCTGGGTCCTGAACTTTCCGAGGGCTGGGAGGGCCACTCTCCCCCAATTTTGCTGGCTCTAGCTCTGGAATTTCACAGTTCCCTGGAGGCGATGGGGGAGTCGGGGGAGTTGATCTGAGATCCATCGAGCCCAGGACCTGGCCCACTCTGGGGCAGAGGCCATGGCCTCAACTTCACAGCCAGAGGGAGCCTGCGGGCTTGTATCCCAGGTGGCAACTCCTTTGCCTTGGCAGCGCGGGAGCTCTCAGAAGCCTGGGGCAACCTGGAAGGCCCTGGGCAACCGGGGCTTTCAGGGTTCATTGTGTGTGTGTGTGTGTGTGTGTGTGTGTGTGTGTGTGTGTGTGTGTGTGTGTGTGTAGCCAGCTCTGGCCGTTCAGAGGTTGTAGTTGATGGTGATACTAAGCCTGTGCCCCCCCTTTCACCTGTCATTGTCTGTGTCATTTGCATTGTGGGTCCCCAGTGGCCTGTTTCTAGGTGAGAAGATCATGCCGTGCCCTGATCAAACTGTTCTGTAGTTTTGCAAATGTAGGGACTGTTCTGTGTGCAGGTGCACGGCAGGTGTGTGTGTGTGTGTGCGCACGCGCGCGCACGCATATGTATGAATGAAGACTTTGGGCTCCCAGGACTCCCAAGAATCCTACAGTAAATGTGAGGACTGCCTCCACAGTGGCCAGGTGAAGAAAGAGCTGTGCTGCTCTCTGGCCCCTGGTCTAAAGTGTGGGTGTAGGGAAGGGGCAGGCTTGCTCCGGAGATGAAGCCGGAAAGAGGGGGGTGGTTGGGGATAAACGCTGTGGGCTTTCAGATTTTCTTGCGCGTGTAATGGATAGACGCTTGGAAGCTCTCGGGTGGTGGGGAGGCTCTGGGTTTTGGCAGAAGACTCTGGGTGTAATTACTGGGCTAGGGGAGCAGCTGCAAATGGGAGCCTCAGAGGTTATGGCTTGTGACAGACCCGGGACCAGGAAGAAGAGGGGACAGTACTGTGAGGCTTGAAGTCTGTCCAGCTGGTCGGCTGAGATGGAAGGGCAGGGCGGGGACAGGAGGAGTGACAGAAACCAGGCTGTGCTGGCTGTTTACCACCGGATGCCGGCCTCTCCCACCCCAGGGTCGCCAAGGTCAAGTGTGGGGTTAAGATGGAGCCCAGGAGACACTTGGTACTATTACAGTACACAGAACGTTAGAATCTGCCGAAGAATCGCATCTGTTTAGTCCAATAAATAAAATAAAACCCATCAGGCACCGTTGCCTTGTAGACCTGTCACCCTAACTACTCAGGACACTGAGACTCAAGGATGGCGGTTCAAAGCCAGCCTGGATAGGAAATTCTGTGAGACTCTTACCTCCAGTTGAGCACCAGAAGAAAAGAAAAGAGAAAGGGCAGACGCAGAGTCGTGGCTCAAGTGGTAGAGATAGAGCCGTGGCCTAGTTCAGGGAGCACCTAGGCTCTGCCTTCAAGCCCCAGGACCGACACCAAAATACTACTCATAATTAAAGAAAAACATCGTGGAGGGGGGCGTTATAGACAGTCGTGGAAGATGGTACTCTTTGCTTTTTCCTTCGTCCAGACTGTGGCTGGTTAAAAAGCCACTGTTATATGGCCCCAAGGGATATTCATATATTACATACATACTCCAGATCCCTTAAAGTATCAAACATGCCAGTTCAGGTCCATATGTCCAGAGCAAAGTGTGTTATCATGAGAAAGGCCTTGCCAGGCCTCATGATCTGAGAGGCCTGGAGTGATGGCTCCCTCCTCTCCCTGGCTGAGAACATGCAGTTGGCCTCTGGCCAGCTCCAGGGAGCTCTGAGAGGAAGGACACAGCTGACGCCATGCCAGCTTTCCAGTTTCAAATAACCAAGGAGCCAGGTTCACCTTCCTGAGAGAGGAGACAGGAGGTGGGACTGCTGAGCCTTGCTGGGCTCTGAGTCTCCTATGCCCTGTCCACCTTCCCTGCCCTCCCCCCCCGTCCCCCCCCATCTGCTGGTTCCCAGTACACTTTGATTCTTCTCTTTACTGTTACCATATTACATTCACACAGTGTCAAAAAAAAAAAAAAAGTGCCAGGCACAAAAGCCTACTCAGAGAATCTTGCCTGGTGAGCCTAAAATTAATTTCAGAAGGGAGAAATGTGGCTGGTGGCAGACAGAAGCGGAGGGCAGCTTAAGGAATTGGCGAGGACTGGAGTTCTCACACAGTTGGGCTTACGCCTGGGAGGCAACAGAGCGATCTGTCTCTAGGGTTGCTTGTCTTTGCTCGTTGGCATTGGGGATGAGGGATTGAAATTAGGGCTCGGCAGCCGCTGGTTAGGCACTCCACCACTTGAACCATGCCTCCAGCCCTTTGTGACTTCCTTGTTATTTTCTGAGTGGCACCAGGATCACCAGGACTGTATTTCGCCTATTTCTGTAGCTAATGTGGCAAATATTCACTGCTGCGTGCAGCTGTTGGGACTGGTATAGAGTCTTGCATTCCTTCCCAGGCTGTCCTCAAACCCTGAGCCTCCTGATTCTGATCTCCTGAACAGCTAGGATGACAAATATGAGTCCCTGTGCCAGGCCTGCTGGTCCCTGTGAGCCTCCTAGCTCTGTGGAAGGCCCTGCACTGGGACACATTCTTGTTTCCAAAGGAAGCCCGTGCAGCAAGGTACAGAGACGTGGGGAACACACGTTCCTCTGCCTGCCCCAGCTCCTTCAGTGGGCATCTCCACTCCACTCACCAGGGACAGGCCATCAAGTTCAGGTTCTCCTCTCCTGGCACACCCAGGAGATGCTGGCGGTGGCCGCATCACCTCCCACCTTGGCCTTCTTATCTCTGGGCCTCTTCTCCTCCCTCCATGGCTTTGCTCCCAGTCCCAGACTGCGACATTATTCAAGTCCCTTCACCCAGGAGAAACGATGGTATGCTCTTGTCTCCTGGAACTGTTCTTGGGCCAGTCAGCAGTGTGCATTTGAGAAGAGGGCAGGTGAGACGAGGCAATGACCGGCTCTCCACCCCCCTGCACGCTCCTCTGAGCCGATCAGCTGGGGCACCCCAGGCCCTAGTTTAGCTGCAGGAGGCATGAGCTGACATCTGGTTCCTTCCATTTCCCAAACAAGAAGAGGCCAGATCTGCACCCCCCACCCCCAGCCAAATTGATCTTTACCAACACTTAATGAGGAGTTAGCTGGTTAATAGCCCATGACAAATCCACAGGCTGTTAGGGGGCCTGACAACCTAGATATTAGCAGCCGCACCAATTTCCAATAGATGACGGACACTGAAGCCATTCAGGAAGATATCCGGGAGGAAATGTTCGGAGATTTCGGTTTTGTTTTTTCAGGCCTACTCAGGGAGGGGGGAAGAAAATGATGAAGTGGCCACTTAGTCGCTTAGTGCCAGCACAGTGACACTGGCATGTCTACGCAGGAAACAGGGAATGTGGGTGGAATTTCCTCCAGCATAGAACGAGGTCCCCAAAGCCATCACCCCCACCCCAAACCCGATGGGGATTGGATAGTGACCAGCCAGCTTCAAGGAGTGTCCCCTGCACACAGGTGTGGCCTGGTGCCTCTGGGAATCCCCTGAGCTTTGTGTGGTGACACTTCAATGCCTCCCTGGACACTCAGGGACGGGGGCCAGCCACAGTATCATCAGCAGCCCCCTCTCCTTATCCTGCCCTCATCGCTGATCCACCCTGGCCTCTGCCATCGTTTTTCCTCTGTGGCCACAGCTGGCCTCTAGGCCCTGTCCCTGCCAGCTGGGTTGGGCGGCCTCTCGTCGTGCGCTGGTTAGAATCCTGACTGCTTGTGTGCCCAGCTGTGGAGCTGGTAGCTGCCTCCCTCCCTGACCTTCGTCTTTCTACGCTGTCCTCGACCATTGTGACTCAGTCTCCAGAATCCTCTGGGCTGTTCCGACAGTCACTGGTCAAGACTTCCGCTGCTCTCCTGCCAGTGGGAACGCCGCCGCGCGTGCCCGTCCTGTCGTTCCATCCTGGCCGGTATTGTCTGGAATTACTGTGTTGACTTCTTTGTCCACATCACAAACAGCCAGGAGAAGCTGGACACTGGTGACTCAGCTGAGCTCTGAGAAGCACAGTTCAAAGCCAGCGCAGGTGGTTCACTGGAGTCGCACAGGCTTTCCTGCCTGCGCTGGCTTGGAGCTGTGGTAGAGAGCTAGCCTTGAGCCACCAAGACCAGGGACAGCGCCCAGGCCCTGAGTTCAAACCTCCTGATTGACCAAAAACAAACACAAAACCAACAGGATAGGATGCGACAGTGACTTGGGGCTTGAAACAGAGGCGCATTTCCAGGGAGGGGTCGTGGACAGAACGAAGGCACAGAGACAGGCAGACATGCCACCCTCCAAGACAGCTTTTGGCCCAAACACCTGTTGCCTTTAAATAGGCTGAAGAAGCTGGGAGCCAAGTGCAGGGAGGAGGGAGCAGGTGGCAAGGGCAGGAGCTTCAGCCTACATGGAGTCAAGGAGGCTCTTTAGAGTTGTGAAACTTCATTTTCCAGCCCAGGGAGATGAGAGATGTCCCATACCCCGTTCCAGGAGGGTGAAGTCATTGGCCCCATCCCTTTCTCCCTCCCTCTGCCAACGTGGGCCCGATGAGGATCACGTGACACTGCTCTAATTCCAAAGGCCCGGAGCTTTTCCGTAGCAGCCAGATGTCTCGGCTATTTTGGGCGGCATTCCGGGGAACAGTTGGTGATGACCTCACTAGGGGGTGACTTTTCGAGACCCAAAGGGCACAGCTGCTGGGAACCTGGCAAGCTGGGCTCTGCCAGGGCTGTGCCCCAGGGCCCTTGAACATCCAGCATCAGGATGTGTCTGCATTCCTGGTCCCCCCACTACTCCAGGGAACCAGGATGGGGAGCGCCAGCGGTCCAAGCCAGTCCCAGGAGAAAAGTTAATGAGGCCAACTCTCAACTTACAAAGCCTGGCACGGGGGGCCACACTGTAATCCAGACCTAGAGGAGGTATGGCTCGTTAAGTGGATGCAGTCTAAGGCTGGGGCAGGAAGCAGCCCTCACTGAGAAGGCCTGAAGAGGGGAAGGGGTCCCGGGGGGGGTCCCCCAGGACTGTAGAGATGCAGGCTGGGTGCACGGGAGACTTGGATTTTTGCCACTGGGGTCAATGAGCTGGGCCTGGATATGGTGCACTTTTCCTGGGAGATGAGAGATGAGGCATTTCTAGGCTTGTGCTGCCCTCTAGTGGTGGAGGCCCAAGACGCTGTGTGAATTTCTTTATATTTTCTTTATATATATATATATTTTTTGCCAGTCCTGGGCTTGAGCTCAGGGCCTGAGCACTGTCCTTGGACTTTCTCAAGGCTAGCACCCTACCACTTGAGCCTCAGCACCACTTCCGGCTTTTTTCTATATATGTGGTACCGAGTAATCGAACCCCAGCCTTCGTGCATGCTAGGCAAGCCCTCTACCGCTAGGCCAAACTCCCAGCCCTCTTATTTATTTTTATAGATTGCTTATTTTCTGTGCCAGTCCTGGGGCTTGAACTCAGGGCCTGGGAGCTGTCCCTGAGCTCTGTCATTCAAGGCTAGTTCTCTACCACTTGGTGTTGAATTGGAGATGCGAGTCTCATGGACTGTTCCTGGCTCTGAACCTCCATCCTCGGGTTCATCTCACCCTCCTGAGTAGCTAGGACGAGAGGTGTGAGCCACCAGTCCCTGGTTTACTTGGTTATTTTATTGACTGCTTTACATTTACAAATTGGCTTGGTCTCAGGGCCTCATGCTGCTCTTCCTTGACTTTTTTCCATCAGGGCTGGTGCTCAACCACTTGAGCCATGCCTCCCTGGACGGCAAGTGATGTGTGTGCCTCTGGCTGTCTGTCCTGTCCCAGGCTGTCCTCCTCCAGGCACAGCAGGGGGCAGCACAGAAGGAGAAGGCCCGCAGAAGGAGAAGGCCTCCCTGGCCTGTAGTTGGGAAGCAGAGTTCTGTGCTGGGCACATTTCAAAGCAGGTCATACAAAGATGGCAGCTGGACAGGGTAGAGCCGGGAAAGCAAACTCAGGCGTCATTTTCTAGGAGATGGAGGTGGGCCTCGCTGGCCCCCAGGGGACAGTGGCTTCCAGGCTGTTCAACTCTGTCGATGTCCCCGGATCTTTCTGAGATTAAAAAAGTTTGGCCTAGTGGTAGAGTACTGGCATCGCATGCACAAATACACTGGGGTTCGATTCTTCCATACCACATACACAGAAAAAGCCAGAAGTGGTGCTGTGGCTCAAGTGGTAGAGCTCTAGCCTTGAGGAAACCCAAGGACAGTGCTCAGGCCCTGAGTTCAGGCCCCAGGACTCTTCCTTCTATTTGCCTCTAATCTCATAAAATAATATCTATGGAAATGAACTCCCAGAAATAGAGACAAGAGGTTGCTTTTCTTCATGGTTTTTTTCTTTTCCTTTGGTCCTGTTCATTTGTCTGTCTCTCTGTGTGTGTGTACGTCCGGCCTGCCTCAGTGGTTTAGGGGTTCTATTGGGTTTCTCTGAGATTGGAGGAGGTGTTTAGGGAAAGTGACCCCTGGAGGCTTCGCTGAGCTACCGTGATGCACAGCTGGCTTCAGAAAAAAAAAAAATCTACCCAGATCCTACAAAATTCTGGCGTAATGTGTTTGTGGGGTTCCAAAATGGAGGGGAGAAGCCCCACTGCCCTCCCCAACCGATGTGAGGCCATTCGCAATTCTCACACCTCGCCACTGATGGATGTAAAATACCCCTGACCTCCTCTCACCTTTCAGGAATCCTGTTCACGATGTTGGTGTTTGGACCAGCCTGCGGGTTTATTCTGGGCTCTTTCTGTACCAAAATCTATGTGGATGCCGTCTTCATAGACACAAGTAAGTGAAACGACCCCTGTCAACCCCTCCGTTCTGGTAAAGGAGTCTTCAGACCACCTGCTAAGCCTTCCACGACTGTGACAATTAAACCTCAGCTGTCCACTTCACAACAGGGCAGGTTTACTTGGCTCAGTGGGTTCAGAGGTTCCAATCCATGGTCGTCGGACCTGGTCATTTGGCCCGTGGTAAAGCAGTGCTCGTGGCAGGCGGCTTAAGGTGCAGCCTGGCAGTGTGCCTCATGGCAGCTGGGAAATGGAGAGAGAAGGGAGGGACCAATATCCTCCTTGAGGTCATGCCCCGCAATGGCCTAACTTCCTCTGCTGGGCCACGCCCCCTGAAGTCTCCACTTCCTGTAGTGAGGACGGCAGGCCTGGAGCACAGGGTTGGAAAGAACCACCCCCAGGAAGCAATCCAAGCCAGCTTGCGCCAATGAATGGAAAATCCAGCTTGGGCAGCAGCAGTAAAGACGCCAGCAGAGAGATAACAAGAGGGACCGGGCAGGCAAAAGGCCCTGGGGAAGGGCTGGGGCCTGCTTGAGAGGGAAGCCGAGTGGCCAGGTGGTGAAGTTTGCCCTGAGCGTATCCGTCACGGTGCCTGAACCCAAGCCTGTGAGGGACCGGAATCTCTTGAGCTGGAAAGAACCATGGAGCTGGGCCCGGTGGTTCACGCCTGCCATCCCAGCGACTCACGAAGCTGAGGTCTGAGGGTCGTGGTTCAAAGCCAGCCCGGGCAGTAGAATCTGTGCCACTGTCCTCTCAGTGGACTGTGGAGGCCGAGGCATAGAGTGGTTCTTCTATTCCATTGGCTTCTCACCCCGGCTCGGCCCCGCGGCTCGTTCTGGCTTCATGTCTGTCTAGGCCTCTGGCTGGCAGCATCCGTCCCTCACCAGCTGGCAGCCACTCCTGAGGGCCTCTAATGAGCCCCGAGGGTTCCGGCTCCTGGCCCTCCAGCGAGCGGTGCCATTGCAGCCCCTGGCCAGCAGAGGGCAGAAGAGCACCGCTCTCCCTCCATTGCTTCTCCCTCATCCTGGGATGTATTTGGAGGAAGGGATGCTCCATTTTATTTTATGGAGAGCCTCCCTTGTATCCTTTTCCTCCGTCTACATAAAGCAGAGCTGTCCAAGCTAGAGGACCCTAAGCAGGAATGCCCAGGGTGCCGTGGCTTAGCCACACGATTCTGAACCTCCAGCACCGCCCCGGCCCCGGTAGAGGGAGAGGAGGGAGAAAGCTGGGGAGACCCCGTCTCCAAAAACAAGTGGTTCACACTTGTCATTCCAGTTACCAGGGAAACTGAGATCAGTGGGATCACGGTGTGAGACCAAGGGCAGACAGAAAAGCAGGTGACTGTCGTCATCGCAGTTGCGCAGATGGGTAAACCGAGGCACGGGCTGGGCCCAGAGTCCCACAGAGAGAAGAGAGCAGGATTTTAAGCCAGGCCACAACAAGATCTGAGTCGTGTGCCTGCCTGGAAGCAGAGGACCTGACTGAAGACAGAGGGGGCTGGGGTGGGGGGTGGAGATGGGGGCGTCTGCACGGGGAGCTGGGGTGGCAGCAGGGCTAGTCTCCCACACCCCTGAGCGTAGTGAACCCCTCCACCCTGCATCCCCCCCCACTAAGCCCACCCTTGTCCTTGGCAGGTAACCTGGACATCACCCCCGAGGACCCGCGCTGGATCGGAGCCTGGTGGGGTGGCTTCCTGCTCTGCGGGGCCCT